>NC_072855.1:44637857-44956785 GCF_028858705.1 Grus americana
CACTGTGGCAGCACGTGTTGATGAGAAGAGATAAAAGAAGAGTCAAAGAACTGCATAAATATGTACCCACTTGTGAATGTTAAACAGGAAAATTTTCTGCTGAGAAGAATTTCTGAGTGTTCCTCAACTCTTTTTGCTGAGATACACACCATAAAGCTAGTTAATGCTCAGAGTTGAGTTTAGATTCCTGTACCTGACCCCTTGCAAGAAGCTTTGTAGGAAAGCAACGATAGTGTTTTGTTCAGCCTGGGTTACAGTATGTACACTTATTTTGAAGTATAATCCACATATATGTTGAAATGCTAGATGCCAGAAATGTTTCTGGTAAGTGTTTTGGTGTCAGCAATATTTATTGGGGGTGTCTTATGCTCATGCATGGATAAAGAAGTCAGTGTGTCCACCCACGTCCTTCATTCTGTCTTCCTGCCCTGATTTAAAATATTAATTTAAAATAATCTGCTTTTTTTTAATCAGACCCACTTACTTTTAAAATATTTGTTCTTACTGTTATGATTTTCTTTTTACATGTTTGGTTTCTCCTTGCCCTGGGAAAAAATGTGGAATAACAAATTTGTTAATCTGTCTGTGACCTTCACAGCTCCGGAATTTCTTGTGCTATTGTTCATAACATGTCTGGCACATAAAGACTTGTAAATTTATTCTGCTGAGGTTTTTTTTATCTGTCTTTTTCATAGTCCCTTAGAGCTGTCAGAAGTTGGGAACCTAGAAGATCATGCCCAGTTGGGAAATAGGTTGCTTTCTCAGTTTATAGCCTGAGTGGCTGCTCTTGGCACCTGAAATGGGCCCAAGATAGTGGCTCGTAATCAGAAGCTTGCACTGTGGAAATAGAAAGGGTTGATGTGAGCCAATGAATGGGCCTTTAGTAGCAGGAACATCAGTACCCATGCCATGATTGTCGGTATCTGCCCTGCTTAAGGGACGTGACTTGGTGAGGTGATCTCACTTTTCTGAGTACGCTTTAGTGTCAGGCCTCTCACATTTAAATTTTTTCTGAAATAGATTTTCTTTTGCAGTTCCTTTTCTTCAGGTCCTTGGTGCCCTCTGGCACCTGTTCAGTATCTGAGAATGAGTCTGCCAAGATGCCTCAGGGATATCTCAGAAGCCTGGGCACTGGTTCAGGCCCAGGATGACTGTCCCCACCTTCTTTAAGGTCAGATCAGCTTTATCATCAGACTCTGAGAATAGACTGTAATTCACTTCTTGGGCACACACTACTTTACTTAATGTGAGAGTTAAGGCCATTAAGGCAAAGTGTCGTCTTCATGAGATCATTTCTCTATTACTTAGAATAGGTTAGAGTTGGGGGGCACCCCTCTCTGTCTCTGGTGATACATACCGTATCCAAATGAATTTAAAGCGTTGTTCAAGAGGATTTAAAAAAATCAAAGAAGTTAAATGAAGAATTGAATGCCTAGGCAAATAAATACTTTGGCATAAGTGATTTCTTTAAATCTCTGTCCTTGTGATTTAGGTTATTCTTAAAGTTGAAAGAAGCCCCTTCATATCCCCATCTCTTGGTGGCTTTTTGAAGAATAGCAGATTGCATTGAAACCTCTGAGAAGTCAGAAAGGATGGAACTGCCTTAAAGGCTTATAACACATTTCAGCTAACCTACAAATGTAACCAGAACAGCCCTTTCTTGGAGACGCATATCATGGTTTCTTGCTGTTTCTGTTTACTCTCACACAGCAGTGTACCCTTGCTGAATTAGCTGTGGTTGACAGCTTTTAACGAAGATCCTTATTCACAGAAAGGACTCATAGTAATTTTAAGTGGTCAGGGCATTGCTTGGAGTCACTAAAGTTCTGAATTGACATGGTGACAGTTCCTTAGAGTTTTAAAGAAACATTAATTTATCAAAAAGGAAGTTCTTAAAGAAATGCATGTCACGTGTACTCGCTTCCCATTTTTTTCCTATTCAGTCCAATCCAGTGATGATATATTGTATATGTATAAGGGACTATGTTCTTGTTTACACACTGATACTGTGACCCATTTATTACAAGGCAAAAAAAAATTTCTTATCTCATTGTAGCAGTCACAAAATATAAATGAGCACATGGACTTTTAATCTCAGAGAATTCTGGTTAATGGTAATTAAATTTTCTTAACATTTACAGTCTGTTTCAGACTTCAAAACCATATATTTTGAATATTTGGGGAAGGATCTTGACTATGTCTTCCAACAAGAGAGCAGGTAAAGTTAGAAGGTGAAATAAGCTTATTAAATTTATAAAGATGAAAATCTGTATTTAAATGCTGTTCATTTTATTTCCTGCCAATACATCTAGTGGGAGAATAATGAATTTCTGAGTACTACTGAAATGAGAATTTCTGTATTCCTGTTTTCCTTTAAAACAAACTCCAAACCCAGGAACATTGCCCTGCCGACCTAGATGCGAAGAATGTCCATACTTATAACTCTAGAAAAAGAAACAAAGCAATAGTACCAATGGTTTTTAACATCATCTTTATATAAATACAGGGTTATTTTATTCTTTCTAAAAGACAATTTTATGTCCACCCTCTCCACTCCCCCTTCACTAGCTAGGGAGTGTAGAAAAAAGAAGAGAAAAAAAAGCTTAATTTTCACGATTATTTGTTTTATTCAAGATCATTTTTTCAAGTTTATTTTTTATTATTTGAAGACATTTGAGAGTTTCATTTTCAAGATTGTTTGCAGAGTGACTGTCTGGAAAGCCTGTAATGTGTTAGTTTGGAGAACAAGCAGGAAATTCATCTTTTCCAGGGGATACTGAACACATAATGCACAGTCTAAGCGACTGGAACAGTCTCAGAAACCAATTTAGTCTTGCAAAGCAAATCTATGTAGTGCTTTAATCCCACTCTTTTCTCAAGGCAGGAATAATAGTAATAATAATCACAAGAATAACAAAAATAATATTCCTTGCCTCTACTGTGTGAATGTTGTGGAACCTCTTGTTTGTATGTGATAGAATGCAATCTCCAAGTGTGATTACAGGCTAAGTTCTGATTACCTGTCAGTGTTAGAAAGCTATGAAAACTACCTAATCTGAAAATAATCTTGGAATTAGGGTAACACAAAACTTTTTTCCACCTTTTTTTCCTCCTCTTCCCTTTTCAGTCAAGTTCTAGAGGCAAACTTAGGTTAAACATGCTCAGACTTACAAATCATTAAAATAAGTGTCGTCCCTTCGCTCAGTGGGATACATATCATGGTATGATTTTTCTTTTCAATTTACTGCTTTTTCTAAATATTTCAGTCTTGAAAATCAGTTTTGTATGCCTATGGAAACTAGAATTAAAAGACTTAAAGGCTAATAGTAGTTAATACGTGCTTTTTATTTCCAGACAAGGATTTTTGAAAATACGCTTTGGGTGTCTAATTATTGAGGAAATTAACCCCAAATAGAGTCTTGTGCAAGTATGCAGAAATCAGTCATGCTGAATCACTAGAGATTTTGTCACCATTTTTCAGTGCATATAAAGTATGTTTTAAGACAGTACATGAGTTTTCTGTGAGTTCCTTATACTTTAATTTTGATTAGAATGAGTTTGCAAGAATAGAATAGAGAATAGAACAAATTCACTAAGTAATCTAATAGCAGTAGTACAATTGTATCTGTATATTTTTGTCCTGTATGAAAAGGAAATATCTTTATCAAAATATTAATTTCTTTATCGTAGTTGTGTTTAGTATAAGAAACTAAAATGGAGGGAATATTATCTAAATCAAATCTGTGCCTGCTATTTCAAGCAACGAACTAAGATGAAATTTATATAAAGATCTTTTGTAGAGTTTCTTAAATGAGTTTCTAGAGTTGATTGCTATTTTGTACAATAAGAACAACTGAGGATAATTGTTGTTTATAACTACGATTATTCTATGCGACTCCTAGTACTTTATTGTGGTGTTCCCACTGTATTCCTGTTTTTCTGAAACAGCAGAAATATAATACCAGCTACACTTGTTCTGCTATGAATGTAGTTATCTTAAGCAGTCCTATCCAGTTAGTATTTTCCCATTCTTAACTAGATAATTGACACTTCTCAAAATATTAAATGTTTTGAACCAATACTTATCTGATATATTATTTACAAATGACCTTAGCTGCTGTTTTATTATTTTTGGTGCACATAAGTATACATATTTGTATACACGCTCTGTTTCTGACATAATTTCCCATCATCATATTTTCTCTGGAATGGTAACAGCATTATCACATGGTAGGGGGGTGACTTTTTAATGGCAGCTATTTTTTAATGTATCTGCTCTTATTTTCAAAATTGTTTGGCATTTATTTCTGTTGTTTAATAGTCTGAAAATTCAAACAAACATGTTTGCACAATAAACTTGTGCTTGGAGTTTCGATGTTGCCCAGGCCTCTCATATCGCATTACTTTTCTGCCGTTGTTCTGTTAACCAGCACAGCTGCTACTGTTCTTTGTTAACACAGGTAACTGGAATATTACATTTAAAACTGGAACTGATTTTACTCTAAAAATAATATATCATACCTGATGATAAAGGTATTTTGAAAATTAGTTTTTCCGTTATATTAAGGAAGCATTTGAATTGATAATGATTGCTTCCAGAGTTTTGAGGAAAAACTCACCTCTGTTTTTCCTGATCTGTTATTTTAGAGACTTATCAGATCTTACCTTTATGTAAAATAGAGTAACTATAAATATACCTGTTCAGGAAGCAATATATAAGTGTTAGGGATTACCATGACTACTCTTAGTAGTGTGCTCAGTGATCCCTAAAACGATCCAAGAAAATCCACTAAGTAGGCAATAGAAATGTAAGTAAATTTTAACATTATCAAAGAAATATTTTATTTAGATTGGGAGAGTAATAAAGAAATTGAAAGCTTTCCACTTTTTATTGACATGAAATAATATAGAGATAGAATATGTTTTTAACATCTAAAAATTGTGACAAGAATTGTTATATGGTATTTACACCCACAAATGGCCTTTCAAGTCAGCTGTTGTCATTTAGTAAAGGTATAACATGATTTTTTTATATGTATTTTTATCCTAAAAACTTAGGATAAGTAAAATCAAAGAGACTTTTGCTGTTTAAAAAATGAACAAACAACACAAACCCAACCAAAACAAAAAGTACTGTTCCAGGAAAGAAATATGACTGCAGAATCATTAAAATTATTCAAACTATAATTTCATTCTGTTCTTACTTTGAAAGTTAACTCTGTTTGGTGTATATACCGACAGATGTTGGAATCCATCAGGAAAATTAAGTTAATGCTGAAATAACATATTTAAATGTGTTCTCTTTGGTTTGGATGCAAAAGATGGCCTGCGAATAACTTTCTTTTGGCATCTTAATAATAATGATTGACAGACATATGGTACTCTTTACATAGACATCTTGGTATGTCTGACACTTGTCTGGAGTTATGATTAGGAGACACAACATGGGGTTGGAAGGCAGCTTCATTAAACTGGTAACAAAACACTATCCAACAGTCACAGAGAGAAAGCAAAAAGTTATAATAAATTGAAATTAGAATTAGGATTTTTTTTAAAAATAATCCCCCTCATACTTTAATCGAGCAAATAGATGACATGAAAAGCAGAGAAGATATTAAAATGATAGGAATTTTTTTTTATTCTTAATACATTCAGATTGCTTTGTTTTGCCTAAATAAAGATAGTTTTCTTACCAATGGAGTATGCAGAATTAGTTGTGGGTTTTGGTTTTTTTTTTTAACACATATATTCACATTTTTGATGGCGGTGTTTCTTGTCAGGATCTTTATCACAGTTGTTGATAGTGATGAATGCCTGGTGTCCAAGGCATGTGGCTAGTGCTGCTTATATAATTCCTACAGCTGAAGTTATCATGAGGTCATTTGTTTAGGTAACAGTTTGCAATTTCATTGAATATAAAATTTTGGTTCTGATATGTACCTATAAAGAAAAGAATTAAAGTTCAGTGGTATCTGAGGAGGAAGAAAAGACTGTTTACCTGCAGAAAATGTAAGGTAGATTTCTAATTATTAACTACATTTATTACGCTTGCTTTCAAATGGATTTTTTTAAAATTTTAATTCATATTAATTCCAATGTTTTCCTCTAGTTTTTAAAAAACTCTGAGGAAGAAAATGCTTTCTGTATCTTCAAAACATTTCTTAAAATAGGATCATATATAAATCACTTCAGTAAGTAAAATGAAGCATATGGAGACCAAATTCAATCAGGTTGCCTTCTTTAATATGTTCTCTCTAAATTTCAGCTGAAACTCATCTACTGTATGCACTACTACTGTGAAATAAATTGTGGTAACTTTTTGCAGAGTGTAGACATACCTTATTGAAAAGTATTTTTGATGGAACTTGTTAAGCACTATCACACACTTTGCACACAAAATACAATTGTATAAAAAGTATCTTGACACTTCAGGAGAGTTGAGTGTGGTAGAACTTTCAGTACTCTATGCCATAGAAACTCAACTATTCAGAGGTCATTACTTAAAAGAGTAAAGTGAAGGCAATACACTCTGGAAGTTCTTAGAAGAAATTGTTTCTTAGATTAGGAAAATAAACTGGGAGTAATGTATTTCTGATCCAAGGGGCATTATCTCAGAAAAAAATGATACCAAACCTAAGAAAGCCCTACTGATTCTGAGAAGTGAGATGATGGGTGGAGAAATGTAAAAATTCTGTAATTCTCATGAAAATTTGTATCATACAATTTCCGGCAAAAAATAAAGCCACTGAGCTAGCATTACATGACACCAAATTTCAGCAATTTTCTGTCCTACTTTCCAACAATTGACTCTGTTGGGGTTTTTTTTGTTTGTTAAAAAACCTTAAAACTTGAATACATATTTTTCAGTTGTTGCATATGTGCATCTGGTTTGGTGTTTTTATCTGTATGTGCATATATACTTTCTCTTTTGGAGCACAAATTCTGTGCTCTTTATATGTCTTACTATAAGCGTGTTACAAATATTTTTCCAAAAATCCGTTGCATGTAATTCTCATTAGACTTTTAAATTGTGATATGGATACAATCTCAGGTTAGAAACGTTAGAACTATAGTGTGACATAGAGCTGGGAATTTAAAAGTTTTGGCTTTGGCCTTACTCTATATACAATTATACTAAAATTTCAGTAAAATTTCAACTGTACTTGCTCTGGGTTTTGGTTGGGTTTTTTTTTATTTGTTTTGTTGTGGGTTGATGTGGTTTATTTTCTTTTTTTTTTTAAAGAAACCAAACAAACCCATTGTTTTCAAAGTAACCCTTGTCTAATTATACCATTTTTTTTCCTAAACAGTAATGGAAAAGATGGCTTTACTTTCTTGCTTAAATTTTGGAAAATTTAAATTTGAATAAATGCTCCCCACTTTGAGAGAGATCAGTGTCATAAGTTAGTGATAATCAGTAGACATTTCATTTTGAAGTATTTGAAGGATTGTATCTAGAAACACAGAATCAATACGAAACTGAATAGAAATGAACCTACTTTTTAAATACGTAAGTCTATGTGAATAAGGACGTCTGCTGAAGGTTAAATGCTGAACAAAACGTTTAAACAGAAGCAAAGCTTTAGGTGTCAGAAAACAAAGCTACGACTTCCAATGCAATTGGTGAAAAGCTGAAGAGTAATTTTTGGTTTTTTAATGTCTCTCTGCATCAAACCACACACAGGTGAGGAATAAAGAGACAAGGCTGTATGTAAAGTCAGACAGTAACATCTTTGAAACAACTACTAGGTCAGCAGGCTTTTTGTAGTTGTATAGAGAAATCTCTGACTCAAAACGTTTATTTCTTTGTGGTGAAGATAGAATAAAATTATTGACCTACTCTCTCTAGGTAGCCTTTTTTGTGAATGTCTGTGAAAGGAACAATCAGATTCTGTTGAGGGATAACTGGTCAAAATACATTTGTGTATAATCCCATAACTTTACAAAATACACACTGCATCTCTAAAAGTAAGCGAAAGTGAGCTTATGTAGGGCTAGCTTTTCTCTTGCATTGTTTTACACTATTCTAACTTCAACTCTAAATTCAGGTACAAGTGTGTGTGGTACCAAATTATTGTTAAAACAATATAGAGGTTTTTAATATAAACCTCCACAGTAGGTATTACCAATGTATGATTGTCACAGTACTTTACCTTTTGCCTCATCCATCATGTACTAATATTTCTAGATCTGTGACAAAATGTGTCATTATAACATGCCAGCAGCCTTGTTCACAATGTTTAAGCCCTTCATGCGTAGCTAAGGGAGATACTGGTATCTATCTTCATAGTACAATACTGTCTTTTTCCTACATCACCTTTCTTTCTTCAACAGTGAATTAGTTAAGCATGAAGAAATTTATAGTATAGTAAATGACCTGGTAACATTAAAAGAAATGGGGCTACACACTGGTCTCAGCAAGGTTTCTGATTTCACTAAAATCCTTTTGACATCATCTTCCCAACCATAACTGATGAGGTTTAAACACATTTTGAAAACTGAAAACACAATTTCAAGGCTACACTAAATACAGTAGAGAAACAGTTAACCTGGAAGTAATACATGAAGCTGTTAAGACTTACCAACCTGATCACATGCTTATGCTGGTGCCAGACCAGTATGGTTAGGTTACATTCCGGTGTGGGTTCAAAGGCAAATTGCACGCTCTTTTACTTGAGTTTCAATTTGTAAATCTTATTTTCCTCCTCCTATTGCCAAACGAGCATGTTCCCTTGTGTCTCAGTAGGAAGGGTGGAGAAAGCAGAGAACAAGTACAGAACTACGATGCTCAACCTAGAAAGCACTGTTTATGTCTTTATCCTTAGGCCAGCTAAAATAGTTTCATCACGTACACTTACTGACCTTGGTCCTCTGTAGCTCAGATTTCTCTGAATTGCTTTAGCTTGTGCTGTAATCATGCCTCAAAGATGAATAGCCCTGTAGAATGTGGGGAGTTTTGTTGTGGGTTTTTTTTTGTCTTTCCCCGCGATTTAAAAACAAACAAACAAAAAACAACCCCAAAACAACAAACCCACACAAAACCCTGACAGTGGTTCTCAGGACTTGCGTGGTCTTGCCTTGGCCTGAGCTATTTTACCGGTCTCAAAAATTGCCTAGTGGTCAAATGACTATTGCCTACCTTGTTTACCTTAAGCTCTCTCAAAACCATACATGAATAATCTGTGTTTAACAAAAAATAACCTTTCATTTCAACTGAGGTTGCGGGAAGATTTGTCCATTTTCATACTTAAACTTGTTACTAAAGAGAAGCAGCAGGTTTTGATACTGAAACATAAATCTAACCCAAACAGATGCTGAAACTGAGCAGGAAAAACCTCTCATCATACCTTTGTATTCATCCTCAGGATGCTCTTGACTTCTTACAGCCTTTTCCCCCACTCTTCCTGAGGAAAAGATTGAAACCTTAGTACCAGAGAAAACCTGGAAGAGTAAGCACAAGTTAGATATTTCAAGAAGATATGAGGAAGGTTTTTTAAAGTAATTTTATCTGTGTTGTTGAGGATTTTCTGAATTAATTAAATAAATTGGGCTAATAGACTGCTTAAAATATTAATTGGAATAACAATAATTTTTTTGTTCCATGTAAGTACACACATACATAAAATTATTTTTTCCTGTAGCAAAAGGCTGAATGTAAAAACTTCTGTAATTAGCATCAAAAGCCAACTGTGCTAAAGGTGAAACACAGGAACTGGTGGGAATATGTGATGGAGGAGAAGAAATAGAAATGGAGCAACAGAACTGTCCTTTTTAACTGCAGTGCTGTTTTAGTTAGGCTTAACTCAGTCTTGATACCTCACCTTCATAAACTCATAAATACTCAGCATCTCTGGGAAACCGTTGGGAAAAAGAAGATAATGAGTTAATATAAGTCATGTTTCATCTCTCTCAGTAACTTTTTTTTGTTTTTTAAAGGAAAGCCCTCTGACACATTCTTCCCAAGAAGCAACAACAGAAGCATAGCATATAAAAAAACCAACCAAACAAAAAAACCCCACCAAAAAACAACCTTAGCATAAATCTCTACATAGATTTATAGCTAAGCTGACATCCCATAAGTATTTCCCTTCTAGATTTGGAATACTTTTTAATCTATCTTCTTTTTTTTTTTTTTAAAAATGTAAGTCTGTAGGGTTTCATAGCTGTCATAATATCACTTTAGATACTGCAAGTCAAAAGTTTTCTAAGCTCTGTGGGAGGAAGACTAACAGCAGTGGTTGGGTTAACTCCACCAGAGGGGAAAATAAAATGCTGCATTAAACTCCTGTTTCATTTTTAGCAATGCCTGCCTTTAGGGAATACCGCTTTTATCTTTTTCTCTCTCAGTTTTTTCTTTTAATAAGCTAGGAAGGACAAGAAAGTGCAGATTATCTTCTTATTAATGTTGTATATGAATTTTAACTTACAAAATTGAAGTTATTTTTTAATATGTTGGACAAAAGGAAAAACTGATCTGAAACCTTGAGTTGCAAGATAGAAGAAAAAAAATTCAGGTAACAGGTAATCTCTTCAGCACTTGTTGGGAAAAGAAGAATAACATACCTGAAATATTCTGATATGTTTGGAATATTGGGCACATTTGTTAAATGTAGTCATTTTCATATCTCTTTTTTATGGTAGAATATCCTGAGGCAGGCACCTGAGGCATCAAGAAATTTTGAGACGCGATATCACTGGTTGAAATTGGTGTGGATTTAACATTTGTTTGAAGGCAGGGTCAATCCTGTTAGAAGAGTTTTGCACTTGCCAGTTACGTACTAACTCTGCTTATGGCGTTGATGATGCTAACATGCAGTCCAAACAATCTGTGCGTTCAGTGTTTTCTCAGCTGTGGAAAATGATGTTTTGATCATTATTATCAACTGCCTTTAGCCTTTAAATGTCATCTTGAAGGTGAAAGTTTATATGACCTATTTTCTTCTGTCAAGAGATCTGTGATACGGTTTCTCATACCATATAATGCTTGTTCTAACTAGTCCTGAACAAAAATAATTGAAATACTATTACCTGTTTTACCTATTTTTGTGTTTTCTTAATGCAAATTTTATTCAACTTCTAATGGTATTTAACCTAAGTGATACATCTTTAAGCACTGAAAAACCATTTATATTTATCTCCAGGATAAGACTGGACACCAGACTTGTGCAGATATGTATAAACTAAGTAGAATTATGACTTCTGTATACGATTTACAGTTTTGAAAGATCAGAATGGTTTAAGAGCATTTTAACTGGTAATATTTGAGGAAAGGGCAACTATATTCCTTATTTACAAAGTGGATCTAAGGCTTTGAAAAGCTAGCTTCAATTCTATTTTAGAAGCCAGCAATGGTAATCACTTGGAAGTATTTGCCTAAGGATAATGACAGATATAACTTTAAAATTTTGTATTTGTGTGCTTGTGTCTGGATAGTAGGGTGTTCATGTATGCAGGAGGTATTTTTATACATATATTGTGTATAACTAGACAACACTGTGTTGAAAGTTTGTAATGAAGAATTGAAGTCCTTAACACCTAAGTATCTAACTTCGACAGTAATGCTGAATTCAGATTTAAATAATTACATAAAATTCATTGGAAAGTATGGAAGCTACAAAATAAGACATAAAGCAGCCTATATGCTGATTGAGTGCTGTATAAATTAGCTAAAAAACCACCCTCCCCTCACCCCAAAAGCCAAACCCAGAGAGATTCAAAACATCTTTGGGTTTTTTAGGCGCTCTAAATATGTAAAGCTGAGCAGCTGCAGGACCGAGGTTTGCAACCCTAAACTCTCATGTTTTTAGAAATTGGTAGAAAATTCTCATCTTTTATTTAAAATGTAGCTGCAATAAGGAAACGTTTTGATGTTAATCTCTGTTTATCCAGGATTTTTTTATTGAAAAATACTAGTTTTGAGTGTAAAGCTCTCCTCTCCTCAACCTCTGGACCATAGATCAAAGGTTAGGTCTATGTACAAATGAGATTGCTTCTATTCAAGTGCAGTTGCAGAGCTTCAGTGAGGAGAGTGGAGAATAGGGGTCAAAACTATTGAGCTCTAGATTTGGAAAATAAGAGTTTGATATTGGAAAATAAGATATTGTGAAATGATATTTGAAGTTGAAGTTTCTTTCAGATAAGTCAAAGCAATTTTGGTGGTTTAAAATGTTCCTTTATCTGTTAGGGCTACAGGAGAGATTACAACTTTCATGCTTCATCTATAGAGACTGAAATATAATTGAGAAATAGCTGAATGAATGAAGACCTTCAAGTTGTCTCTTGTGTTATGTTTGAAACTGAATTGATATGAGACCATATCTGTAGTGACTTCTTCATCCTGTGTGTGGGGGTGTATATGTGCACATGAATGTGTATGTGAGTATATTAGTTTATATATGTGTGTGCCATATATAGACTATATATATGCCATATGTAGGCATGTTATCTTGGATTAATTTCTTACTTTTGCTCCATGGAATATAATTTGTATTTTTACAATGAATTGTTTTGGCTAACTAGATTATTCTGAATATGTTCAAAATACACGTAGAAGATTAATAGTAGGCTTGCTGCTTATCAGGTTAGAGCATTTCCAAAAATCTGATTTATGCTTATATCAGTCTTGGAATACTTAAGCCTGTTCATATGCAACATGATCTATTGAAAACTAGTTGCCACTTCTGGAAGATCCAAAGTTATTTTAATTTTCAAGGAAAAATGTCTTTGTGGAAATCATTCGTGCTATATAGATACAACTCAGCCCAAAATAATAAAATATCTCAGAATGCATTTGTATCTTAGCAGCTGATGACTTTCAGAGATAGACACTCCATGAATATTAATGATTTGATAGCTCTCTGACATAAGAGTTATTCCAGCTACATAGGTGGAGATGCTAAGGCAAGGAGAGGTTAAAATACCTGTATTAATCATGAAATTGGTGAAAGAACTGAGCACAGAAATCAGATGGTTTCTCTTCATTGCATTTTTTAAATGATACAGTCTTTTTTCCTTCTCTACATATACTAGTGTTTTTCCAAAAAACTGTGTAATACAAAAATCTGATGTCTGAATTTGGACTTAAGGAGTGACTCCTAAACTATTACCTTACCTGATTCTTTAATATTTTTCTACGGATGTTAAGAATAATGTGTATATTCATTTGCCAAGTTTTCATAAATAACTAGTGAGTTGGGGTTTTTTTGCAAATTAAGTAAGAGTTAAATTGTCTAGTACAACTTTTTTCAGTATTATGGGCAAATATAATCTATTCAATACCATCTAGGAGGACAATAGTACTCAAAATCTAACTTTCAGCTGTTTCCTAGGCAATGGAGATACAGCTGCAAAACTGTGTTTTGCCAAATGGAAGGACACAGTCAAATGTTTCCATTTTTCTGCTATTTTTAAGTTTGAATGAAGTAAACTCTTAAGACTATCACTACTTCAAAATTGAAAGATGGTGATCAAAGAGGGGTCCTTCCATTCCAGTGTGTTTGTTTTATCACTTTTAGGTTTCTGCACACCTTCCAGGATTGCACAGATGATGTCAGAAAACTTGTAAAATAAGTCATAGCAGAAGTTTTTGGTTTGAGATTTTGGACAAAATATGCTGTGTATTAGAATTAGTCCTCTCCATGAATTAAACAAACAAGAACAAGAAAACACTAGATTTGATGTTAGTGCTTTCTAGTAATTTTTTAGAAATTATTTATTTGGGTAGGAAGCCTAGTTCACAAGTGGAAAAAACAAAACAAACAACAAAAAAACCCCCAACAAAACCAAAACTAGAAATTCAGAAAACTGAATTTAGTAAATTATGCACAATGTGTATGTTTCTCTTTCATATATGTAGATAATTACATAGAATTTAGTAGGTCTTTTTGGAAGTAATATAGTATATTCCCAGTAGTTTGTCTTTCTCAATTATGTTAGGCATAAATTACTTTTGCTCACTATAAACGTTGTCATACTTAATCCCTATTTACCATTTGTGTGCCATTGAGGCAACTATTTCGCAGGTAATGCTTACTAAATTAGAACACAAATAAAGCAACTCTTAAGTTTTTCTCTATGCCGCAGCTCCAGCCTGGGGGAGGTCTCCTGTAAAGAGAGCCTCATTCTTGTAATTTAAACATCTGTTTCACATTTCCTCGACTATTGCAGAAAAAGGCAGTCATGACAATGAGATAAGAGGGTGACTTGTTAATGAAACTGTGTGTCGTGTTGACTAGCAATGTCTCATTGTTTCCTTGTGATCCTCTTATCTGTCAGTTGCATCCATCCATCCATCATGTTTGTCCTTATGTTCAAGTTTATGGAGTCTTTTGGTGTAAAGATGACTTTGAATTATGTATAAAATTAAAATGTTTTAATGTCATATAGCTGTGTAAACCTGTTTTACCACAACTGTAATTAGCTTAGATCATAAACTGAAGGTTCGTCTGTCACCAGCCTAAAAGCTGTTGTTAGTATGCATGGTACTATTTAAAAGGTGGGTGTTAGATCAAAATATAATAATTCTATTGCAACAGATTACCTTGCTGAACATAATGAAAACTAAAGCAGCAATAGGGGGAAAAAAAAAAAATGTAGACTTTGGGGTAGAATTGCTATAGAGTGTTCAGGCTCTTTTTGAAGTTACCTGTGCTTATGTAAGTATATGTGCTATAAGTAGCAGACAATGCTTCTCTCCCTATTCTCTTTTTTATTTGCTGCAATTAAAAATAATAAAATTAAAAATAACTTCTCTCCAATTTCTTAAAGAACTACTGTTTACAAGTGACAGCTATTTTTACTCGTATGCTTACTTTTATCTATAATAGCTAAGCATATCACTTAGTTTTTATCGCAAACATTAAAGTTTGATGTTCTCAATTAGTATGATAAGGCAGGGGAACAGGAAAGGTAACCAACCATTCATCACATGCAGCATGTACCCCGTGTCTGCCCAGACACCTGAACGTCTATGCTCCTCCCAAGATTTATCAAATAGATATGTGTTTCACTGCGTCTGAAGGACAAATAATTCAGGTTATTTTTACGTATTATGATCTGTCATGAACAATACCAAAACAACCCCCGAACTCTAGGGCAACAGAAACCAAAGCATTTGTGTAATGGTTTTTTGTAAGGTCAGTTTAAGATACTGTAGAGTACTACCAATGTGCTTAAATGCCTGAGTATTGTTCTCCCCCCACTTATATGCAAACCATGTGCTCATGTGCAATGACCTTGACATCCTTTTTGGATAAATGGATAGGGGAATACCACTTTTGTATTACAGAGAACTGTGGCACAGTGTGGTTGCAGGGTGCATGAAGCTACTGTTGATAAAGTTGTCTTTTATATGGGTCAGGCTAACCTATTCAGATAAGTGAGAAACAAAATAGCATCTTGTTTTAAACCATAAATGATGGGCAATGGATTTTTCCGAAAGGTGTTAGCAGTATTTTCATCATGAGGACTAGCTTTTAAGCAAGTTAGGGAAGCACTAAAAGAATCAGTCTGGGCTCCAAGAAACATAAAAAACGCAACTAGAAGCCAATGGACTATCATGGCTGGCACTGTAATTCCGTCAGGTTGATCCGTAGAGTGAGCAGGTACACACTGGGAGAAAATTACAGCTATTATCTTACAGACATGGTAGAAACAACCCCATAAAGAGGATAGGCTTTAACACTGTTGTTGAGTATAAAATAATCATCTGGTGAAGATGGGCTGAAGAGACATGAAATTGCTTTGTGAACTGTATTCGCCTTATTCGCAGCTGGTTTTCAAAAGACTGCCATCGTGATTAATGTTTCAGTATCTATAAAAACCCTACTTTTTGGATAATTAAATAACATGCTATTTCCTTAATTCTATTTTCATTAATATTAAAGCAACATTAATATTTTCTGTTAGTAATTAATACAACATATTGATAAGTTTTGAGCTACTTTTCAGGTTAAAAATATTTCCAAAGAATATCACAGGAACAGGAAAAATAAAAATGAAGAGTTATCTTAGTGTAGAACACATATAACAGATTCTAGCAACGTTCGCATGAAATTATGTTCTCTTGTTGATGAGGTACTATAAACCATATATACACTAATGCAACGTAATTTAAGGTATTTTGTTGACACTGATGTTGTGGTAGCTTTACTAGGTGGAGAGCGTGACTAAAAGCCTTCTATTAATTTATGAATAGAGTTTTTCTACAAGTAGTAGTCAGACTTGTGGCAATAGCAATCTCTCACATAACTTTGTATTAGGCAGAATTTATGTTGTATATTAAAAAGAATGGTACAGATGTTTTCCCCTTTTGGAAAAATTTAAAAATAGTTTATAAACATGTAACATATAAGTGCTTTTATATGACTATTAAGCTAGTTTCAGAAGTTTGTGCTATGCGATGGGAAGTGTACAAGAAAGAAATGCTGTAGAAAATGTCTGTATTTTTTCTTCTCTCTCTGAATAGGTATTGTGAGAGAATACATTCGTTCATTCTTCCTTAAGCTTTAGATCTAAAGTGTATTAAAATGTCTTTATTGAATTGTGATTGAACTTCCTTTAAAACTTTTTTCCTTAAACTCTGTTTTGAGTTAAAAGTAGGAAAAGCAACTAATTATTACAATGCTTTTCGTGATCGTGTAATACATTAATTTTATTTTCTCTAAATTTGCACTACATTGTATAGTCTCATGTTGAAATCGTCACGCAACCCATGCAAAAGTTGTCCATATTTAATGAATAAGTAATCTTTAATATTCCAATGAACAATATAATTATTTTCTTTGTACAGGTGAGAACCTATATGCAATTCTTGATTGATCATTAATGTGGAGACATTGTCTTGTGCCTCAAGGAAAAAGAAAAAAATTGTCAGTGTGACTTTTTTTTTTGTTCATTTTCCATTTCTTTTTCTAACTCCAACCTGTAGCGACTCATGAAAGATACTGCTACAAATCCAGGATTTTAAGAAATATTATTAAGTAAACCGCTTTTATTGCATATCTCTAAGGTAGAAATATCTCTCTGCAGTTTTAGAATTGCAGAATGAGAACTATTTGATCAAAAATAATTTACGGGAGATAAAATCTGGACGTGGTAACTAGGTTTGAGCAGTATAGTATCTAAGAAATAGGATTTGTCTTTCCCCACCCTGCCAGGAGTGTGGGTAAAATAGTGCTAGACTTCAGCTGCACCAGATCAAACCCAAACTGTCTCTCTCTGAGGATACCACAACCAGGAAAGCTATCTAAGGGAGACAGAGAAGATAGTTGTTTTCCTGGCCCAGTCTTTTGAAGTTCACCCAAATGAATCAGAGGATGTTGAAGTTAAGTGCTCTCTTCCTGCCCCACCGCCTGGAGCCTCCATCCATTCCGATGGAAAGGTTCGCTCACTGCAGCTCCAGAATGTCTAAAGAATAAACACATCTCCCTTCTGAGTTTTTCTGTGTTACACCCCTGAAAAGTAGTCACAGAGAACTCAGCTCTTACAAATTGTATGTCTTCAATCTCCATGCCTCTGGCAGGTAAAGACAAATATGCAAATACTCTGTATAGCTTAGGCTGCGGTTAAATACAGCTTGGTTTTGTTTATTTCTGTTACTTCAGCTGGGATTTTCAGATAGCTACATCACAGGCAGTGGCTTTTAGAAGAAAAAGAAATACTGCTAGAGTGGGTTTGATTCCTAAAAGCATTTTCTCTACTTCCACAATTTAACTTCTATTGTAGGAGTCCTCCTCTTCTAGATCTGAGTCTTGCTAGGGTAGTGAGAAGCATTTAGGAACTTTTTCTCTGTCTACCTTAGGAAACGGTGATGGAGGTGTATGTAGTGGTACAGTCACCATTAATAATGCATATGTCACTAAGTACACCAAAATAATAAACTCCAATCTCATACATGTAAGTTAGACATTTCTTAAATGGGATACACTTGCAAAATCAAACAACTGCCTAAGCAGTTTCCGTGACGTAAATAATTGTTCCTCACTGATATCTATACCTTCATCATAGCATCTAAAAAGAAGAATGGAAGATAGGTTTCTTTGCTAATCAGTGTATTGCTCTAGCCTTGAATTCACTACTTGAAGTTAACTTTAGTAGTAGCTAACTGTATGTCTGCAACAAATACGTGGTATTTTGCTGGTCCACATTTACATATCTCATCTCATCAAAAAACTTTTGAAATACTTAGGTTACCTTTAGTAAAAACAAAAACTTCTGAACAGTTTCTCTCTTCAATTTAAAATATATAGCAACTGATATAAGAGAATACCAGACATACACAGTATTGTGCTTTGGTTTAGAATAAGTAATGACTGTAATCACTATGTGTAGGATATTTGCTGTAGCAATTTCTGCTTTATAGAAGACTTGATAATGAAAAGAATAAACTAGATCTTGTCAAAGATAGCCTTTCTCCTCCCCTGGCAATCCCACCTTCTTTTGTTCAAATAAGTTTGGTATGTCCGGTAAATCAAAAGGTAGAGCTAGCTTATGAGCGCTCAAGTGTAATTTCTACTGTCTGAAGTTAAATATTATTATGAAATATATTCTTTATAATGTGTAAATTTCTATCATATTTGCAGGTTTCGCTGCATATATTACATTGCAGTATTCACTTTATGAATGTTTACATGAAATGCTTTACCAAAGGTAACATTTTAAAAAATCCTCAGATGCACCTTTTCAGAGTGATCTAAATGAAAAAAGTACAGGCTTGGAAACTGTTAAAGCTTTCCTTAGTTCCTGTACACAGAAAATTTTCTCTACAGAAAGTATCTAGACCTGCAATAATTTTTTGGCTTTAATCTGAAGACCAGACGAGGAAATGGTATGGATCAAACTCCTACAGAACAAATTCCTTACCTCATAAAGCAACTCTGTTGGTATTGTTACAAGAAGATAATGCTCTCTACTTGTCCATTTTAATTTTTTTTTTAATTTACTTTTAAACTCTTAATAAGAAATAGAATTCAAAATAGTCTTGTGTATTTTCTTTTCAGGGGATAAATGCAAACCTACTGAATACACTAAAATGAAAAATATGTTACTGGATCTGCAAAATCGGAGATACATTGCACAATCAAAAGATAAAACCATTGATGAGAAAATGGCTTTCAAGAAACTTCTTGTAGATGAAATGTTTAATTATTTTGATTCAGACAACAATGGACTTGTGGACACTACTGAATTATCTCAGGTAAGATTTAGGTTTTGTTTCCATTAGTGCAGTAGCTATTCGGTTGTCTTTGTTAGGACTTACATGCATGGCATACTATGTCTTAGGATGCTTTTGCTTTATAAAAGATATGTGAGTCTCTGAGGTGGAGAACTTCATTCAGAAATTTTGGAAAAGCTGAATTATTCAGGAATTCTGCAGTGATTATTCAGAATTGTGAATACAATGCTTTAGGATACACCTTAGGGGATTAAAATGCTATATGTTGCTTTGACCATGAGTTGTTTTATTATCCACAGTGTCCTATCATAAAGTCCAACTGAACAGATGTATTTTAGAAGTTGAAGACAATCACAATGATATTTTAAATCACTTCTGTAATAGTAAAGAAGTATTATTGCTTTATATAAGTTAGTGCTAGAGAAGTATGGAAGTAGTCTTGGAAAGAGAATTCATGTAGTCTCTAAATAGCAAGCTTTAATTAATTACAGATCTAAACCAATAATTGTTGCTCTGGTAGGCATGACAACACTAGCTTTAATCTACCTAGAGAGGTTAACTCTATTAAAGAGCATTGTACTTTGATCAAATGTACTTTGATTTACTAGATAATGTAGAAGTCCATGTTTGAAAAACCTAATCATGGCTGAGCTATATTAATGAGTCTAATACTAGGCAGCTAATTAAAAATTCAGGAAAAGTAAGATTTGTTAGATGCCAGTGTTGATTGTTATCCTATGTTTTAAGTTGTGTGGCAGTGTTAAGAAATATTTACAAGTGAATATATACTACCTAAGGTGTTAAGCTGGAGTTATTTCCATACAGTTAACTTCTGAAGTTTTAGTGTAAATCTTTCCAGGATGAGAGGCGGCATACAAATGTAGGTATCATTTCAAATAATAAATTTCCCATTTAAAAAAGCCCAAACAACAAAACAAACAAAAACTCCAAACCACAATTTAAAATATTATTTTTCTGTACTTTATAAGATTTAGTTTTCCTCCTATATTTTAGACTCTTTCAGAACTTCATCTTTCAAGGGAATTTAGTGCCTGTATAAATTTTACAAATAATACTTTTTATATGAATATACTATATGAATACATAACACACATAGGAGTCACAGTTATAGATGTGAAAATTATATTTAATGCTTATAGATATATCTCACTAACACTTGAAACAATGTGATAGTGATTAGTGTATTGGTGGCAGTCTAAAGAAACTGAATTTTAAATCCTTCTTTATTTTACCACTTGAAAACAGCTTGACTTTGTTGCCATAGCCTTCATGTAACTACTGGCAAATTTCTGAATACTTTCACCACTACAAATCCATTATCTAATTATCAGTGAATCATGTTCTTTTCATTAGAAGGGTCAGGACTAAAGTACTAGTGCTGAAGGTCAGTATCAAAAGTATTTTGCAGAATTTCCAGGTTTGTATAAAGAAACAATTCTTCTCTGTTCAGTTGCTACACATATACTTTTCCTTTTTCCTTTGTTTCTTTGTTTCAAACGTAGTTTAAAAAAAAAAAAAATTTTCCATTATGGTGTTTTCAAACTTTCTATACACACTTTTCCCACATAATTTTTTTTCTATAAAAATGAATTTATAATGGCAAGTGTAAAGTACTGCTTTTCCACAAGTATGGAATCAGGTCAAACATCCTTAAAAGCCAAAAATAGTGCTTTGTGGTTTTGCTGAAATTCATTGTGGAAACATCAAATTATTCAGTCTAAAGAATAATGTAAAATAAGTTAATTGTTAGTGGTGTATGGCGTCTTATTGTATGTTTTGCAAGAGACACAGTGAACTAACCTGTTGCCTTCAGTAATCATTTTTTGACTAAAAAAACAGAGAAGAAAAGAGAAGCTGTACCTGTTTCTCATGAAGCTTTCTTGATAGCATAAGCTTTAGCTGAGAACCTTTTCATGTGACAAAAGGAAAAACCGAATTGCCTTTGCAAAACACAGAATGGTGTGTGATTTTTGTAGTTAAGGACACAGCTCCTGTATAATCTGAATATTTGGAAATCTTTGCCTTCATCTGACAGAGGAAGATTTTCACCTGCATATTTACAAACCAAGTATCTGACTCAGTTCTCGCTGAAGGCTTAAAACAAGATGACAGATTAAAAGAACTCACAGTAATATCTTCAAATGAAATGCATTGTTTTTCAGAGCATTATGACACTCGACACTTTTTTTTTCATCCTCCTGTGGATTAGCCCGATGTTTTTTTGTTTTTGTTGAGCATAAAAGCTTGATAAATCAAGATTGTTTTGCAAGGTGGGATTAGAATCTTCCTCTTTTCTGCCTTTAGTGTATGTGATAGCTATCAGTATTTCTAAAAATTGGAATTGCTGTAATAGGAGAAAAGAAACAAGATGACCTCATTTTGAATACACTATCTAGAAGGTATTAATTCATACCGTGAGAGAGGTCCCTGTCACTGAGAGAATGCTGGGCCCTTTAACTTTCTTGAGAATGTGATTATTGAGGGGGAAGGGGTGGTGCTGGTGGTGAAAGAATGTTGGAAAGGTCTTTGAACTTCTCCAGGGCTAAATGGGAGACATTATTGTACTCTTGAAAACCTTTTCAGGTTTAGGAGAACTTTTTTCAGTTGTGCTCATAATACAGCCAAAATTTTGAAATCTGCAAACCTGTCATAAATAATAGTGCCTGTCTGTATTTTAAATTTAATCATATTAAGGGAATATGAAAACATTCGTTGTAGAAAACAACAACTCCTGAAGTGAATTTATGTTCACATGAATATTCAGCTTCAGTTTTTAGTACATCTTAAATTTTACGTCTCCTCAATATTGCTGTGCAGTGAGTGCAATCGGGTTCTTGGATTGCATTTTATTATCTCATAGGTGTCCATGTAGTCATCCTACCTAATGTAAAATTGAAATGAATCAGTTGGAGATTGGAAATGGTGACAGCAACACTCCAATTTTTACTGATGTATTTTGGATCAGAAATCATAAGGTTCTCGCATTTGTATCTTGCTGCAAGAGAAACAAATATTCCTCTTGAGAAAAAGCAAAAATAGTTCTTTCTCTCAAAAAAATCTATTTCAAATAGTAAGAAAGTTTAAAAAAATATAGTTTGAGTATTATAACAAATTAAAGATTGGCTAGCTATTTTTTTATTTTAACAATTTTGTCATAAATTTTTTTATGGCTTTATAGTGTAATACAGAATTACAGTTTAAAAATAATTATAATTCCCTTAGTGTAAATGTCAGACAAGGTAGGCTGCAATGAAGGTAGAAAAGTGGTAGGATTATGTATGAACATTTTTTTTGCACATATAAATTCTTCCCTGACTTGACTGCTTTCACTGCTGAGCTTAACTCATTTGATGTTCTAGTTTCCAAATCCTATATTGGCAAGTCAGATGTGGCTTGATTTTTAAAAGCACTTACTGATGAAGTTAACCTTTTAGGCTACTCTGTTTGGAGAGGTAGGTACTCATCAGAAAGAGTATCTGCCCTTCCAAAAGGGTGGGCTATGAAATAGGCAGAATTTTTGTCACCTTCATCGCATCTGGTGTAACATAAATGAAACGTATCTGCAAGATTTCTAGTAAAGTGGGGTGGTTCCTTGAAGGGTTTGTTTTGTTTTTAAAGCACTTTGAAAGAATTGAAATAAATGCAGAAGAAAGGAAGATAATTGATTTTTTTTTGGTTAGCTATGAATATTCAGTTATTAACAGACTCGGTTGTTTATCTATTGTCTTTTATCTCATGCAAAACCAAACTGGAATTCAGTACAAAGTTATAAATGGAATGTCAGTGTGTCTACCACTGTGGACTGCTTGAGTACTCTATATTGTTGTTGCTGTATAGAAGAGAAAAAACATCAGAAGTGTTATGGGGAGACATGGGAATAAAATGTGTTTTTCCAGTGATGAATGCAGTTATTGCTGTATGGTGGAATTGCCATTTTATAAACAATAAGCCTTTTCTGGCTACCATCAATGAAAGATACATGAACGCTAAGAATACTTCATCTTGCTTAACAGTGAAATTCAAGTTCCTTCTGTGCGTGAAAGTGAAATAATCTATACTTGATTGGACTTAAAGCTGCTTTCCTTCTATTTATTTCTTTTACTAGTGAGCTGAGAAAGCAAAATTTTATAGAAAAGGGAAGGGAGATAGTCTGAAAGCAAGTTGAATGTATAATAATAACAAACTTTCCTCTTCCTGCTTTTTATGATCTATTTTCTGGAACAAAGAAATAATTCAGCATCCTTATTTATGAACTGTTAATTAATATCTGTAACTTCAAATACCTGGACATGTTTCTGTTATTTACCAGATTAACATAGGACACATGAAAATACATTACATTTTTATAAACACTCATCCTTATTTCTGCATTTTATTTTGATGTTTTCTGAGTGCTATTTAATTCCAGTTAGTGAGATCAGAGAAAAACAATTAAGAAATGGTCAAATGAGCCACTTAGTGCAGTTTCCTGAGACCAAGTTCATTGTTGTTTCAAGGAATGGTAAGTGGAAGTTATGGGGAGTACTATAAAATTAAATATGCCATTTTCACTTATCAGTTTCATTTGCTTCAATTACAGGTGACATCAGAAATACAGACTTCTCATAAAGTGTAATGAACCTTTAAATAGTGTTACATATTCATGTGTTATTGTAGATAAATATACAAGATCGGGGTGTGGGTGTGTGTATGCATATAGAGCATCTTTACATGAAACATCAATTCAAAAGTTCTAATGTAAAATGTACTGAAAAAAGAAACAAATTTCAAGTAGGAAATTAAGTTCGTTTGTCTTTATGGCTATGTATAAGTTTGCATACTTATCTGTAAATCTCAGGTATATGCCATAGCTGAGAAGAATACACTCTCTGTAGATGGGTAAAGCTGTATCTGTAAATGGCTTGGTTACTATATATTATCTTAAAAAAATGTAATCTGAAGGAATTATGTATGTGGTTTGTTTAATACAGCATTAATTACTGCTGAATGTATAGATAACTTTTTAATTAGTTTTTTCTGTTATTCTTTAATTTCTTTTTTCTCAAATTTGCATCAATCACTGTCAGTTGTTATATTTGCTAACAAACCGTTGCTTGTTTGTGAATCAGAAACAGATGTGTGTCCTTTTTTATACAATAATGTGACCTGATTTATGGCTTCATCTTTTCCTTCAAAGATTAAGATTCCTAAAGTGTGTTCCCTATGTCGTGCCACTGAGATCTGAAAGGAAAAAAATTCATTTGACTCCTTCCAGTTTTACTTCTTTATTAATGATAATATGGTTGCACTTTATGCTGACTGATGCTTCATGGTACTTGTTTGCACAACTACAACTAATGTAAATTGCATCTTTTCTGTCAACATTGGTTTCTCAAACTCTGATCAAAATACTTTGTGAAGCCCTGGGCCTTTAAATTTTTACCTTTATGACTTGATTTTGCATCTTATCAGTGGTATTACTATGTGTTATTTGGAGGACTTGGGAAGGGGTAATAAGCCTACCTCCTCTCTTTGAAATTTTCATCAACTTTGGTGTTTCCTACATGTAACATAGGCAGAAGCATATTTTGTCTATTAAGCTATAGTTCTATTTATTTTCTGCTTATTAATAAGGGATACCTTATTATGTAGATCATATTATCTATTTTTACTATCACTAATCTAAGAAAAACTGAACATGCACTATATTGAGTTCTAGATTCAAAATAAAAAGAAGAATCCTACATGAAACTTTAGAATTGGGGGAAAAGAAAAGAGAACTTTTTGGGGATTAGTAGTGAGATATAGCTTACAAACACTGTGATCATAGTGCTAAACCCTAACATCTTGATCTGTGTTTGCTGCCTTTGCTTTTATCAAGTAAAAGCGCTTTCCATTATTTTCTTGCACAACGGATGATTCAGTTACTCTGCTGGATTACAATTTAGTTACTTAGCTACTGGAATGGCATGTAAGGAAAAAGAACTATGAATAGCTTTTAAAATGAGATTTATTATACCCTATATCTAGGTATTAGATTAATAACCTTGCGCATACATTTACAACGTGAATATTTCATATACCTGGGTAGACAGCTTAAAGTCTTTTCTTCAGTCCAGATGAAGCATTTAGGATCCTCAGAGATGTATAAGCATTGCAAAATCTATCTGCTAGATGACCTTGCATCTATGAATTTCTCAATTTTGGGCTAGGAACAAAGTCCATGCCTAAAGTCTGAGGAGAAATGCTTTTAAACAAGAGGACCATACCAGATTGTGTGGGCACAGTCTAGTGACTAGCTAGTGCAAAACAGAACAAACCCTTTCTGAAGCTGGGGTTACCTAAGATATCCCTTCCTCTAGTGAATGACGTCGAGGTTAGGCCAAGTGGTTATGCTTCTTCAGTTACTTCTCTATGGCTCAATGATTCTCAAATTCTGTCCTATGAAACAGTGTCCTTTGAAATACAGCAATGGGCTGTGAAGGAAGCTGGGCTGTCCTTGTTTTCAGCTGTGATAGAGTTAATTTTCACAAGGAGCTGGGAAGGGGACACAGCTGGGACAGCTGACCCAAATTAGCCAAAGGGGTATTCCATGCCATATGACATCATGCTCAGTATATAAAGGGAGCTGGCCGGGGAGAAGGAGTTGATGCTCTGGGGTGGACTGGGCATCAAGTTTCTGGCGATGAGCAATTGCATTGTGTATCACCCGCTTTGTATATTCCAAGTACTGTTGTTGTTTTCCTCTTCCTTTGCTGCCCCAGTAAACTGTCCTTACCCTGACCCATGAGTTTTACCTTTGTCTTCCAGTTCTCCTCCCAATCCCACCAGGGGATAGAGGGGTGAGTGAGCAGCCACGGTGCTCATCTGTCAGCTGGGGCTAAACCACAACATGGACCCGGCTTCCTTTCCTGGGTAGATTCAACAGCTGGTGCTAACTAAAGTGAACACAAAGTATAATGGTGCAGGATTTTGTTTGTACTCATGTCAACGTGGTTTTCTGTTTGCTCCAGAGCCTCAGACTCAGGGTACTGGTAGTTCTGGGTCAATTCTGAGGTGCAGAACTTTACCCATGTTATCTATGTGGTCCTAATACTTATTCTGGTCCTATACTGTGGGCTAGACATCTGCAGCTTCAGCATTATACTTGCAGACATCTAAGGACACATTTCTGAGTCAGATTAGGTCTTCCCCCTGTGAAATGTAGAAGCAGAAAGGCACAAAAGTGACTCTCGTTGGAGCAGTCTGCAGAGACAAACCTCGTATCTGAGCAGTGTAACCCATTTAGTATGGGACAGTATTGAGATAATACCCTTAACTGCAATCGAGTCCATGCCGTTACATGCCACTCCGTGTGAGTTGACCAGTTCGGATCTCTGCTCAGGGATCTCTGTGTCATTACCCATTCTGTGATGCGGAAGTCCCATAGCTTTACTCATTCTACCTCAAATTCCCAAACGTAACACTCTACTATAGACACCAAATAAAGGATGGTGTTACTGCCCTACATACTGGTAAACTGTAAGAATAATACTGATCTAACTGGGTTAGGGGAAGTTAAAGCAAGGAACAATTTACCAACCTTTATTATTAATTTCATTTCATAAATGATCAATTCCTTTAATTTCCACAAAGTTATACTGCTGTGGAAGATGGTGGTACAAGGTAATTGAACCCCTTCATGCAGTTGGAATTAATTTGGAGAACAATTCCTACAGTGTTTGGTGTTCGACATAGTCTAGATTAAGCACTGAGTGATACTGTTGTGATCAGACACTTGCTTTTAGGAAAGATGAACACACGTTAACTGAACCACTATGTTTGCTGTAAAGGAAGTTTTTCTTTGTAGCTGTATTTCTGTACTATTTTCTTTGGGAAGTACATAGAGATCATCAATCACAGGCAAGCAAAAAAACCCCAACAACATTTTTGGTAAGGTGGACTAATAAAGGAAATATTGTGTTATTTGTGATCTAGTTTCATAACATCTGCAGACTTTTCATTGTGGCTGTCAGAAATCAAATTGAAATGAAAGAAACAACCTATTCTGACATGCAGTTTTTCATTTTTAATCAGATTACATGGAAATGTGAAGTAAAATTTGTGAGCGTAAATATTTGTGAACATTCTCTGGGATGAATTTTCAGAAGTCTGAAATCAAATAATCCCATGTGTGACTTGTATGGCACAATCATACAATGATCATCTTAATCAGACTTTAACTTTTATAGTAAGAATTTTGTTTCCAGTATATGACTCACTAAATATTTTGCCTGTTTCTATCCTGACTTCCTAACTAATTACCGTCAAGGAGTAGACAGGCTGGGTTTAAAGAATTGGCTTACGAATCAGTTTCCTTGAATTTTACTCTTCTCTCCTCCATGGACAGAGATTAATACAATTTAAAACTTAAGGCACACTGTTAGATCATCTATGATACACCATCTAATCTAACCTGTGAATTATAGACATGGAATTTTATTCTATTTGTCCTACACTTTTAATTTAAAAAATGTAACATCTTGCTTTTGGCTGAAGCAAAAAAAGGTCTACAGGGAAATGTGCAGCCTTGATTTGAAAACATCAAGGGGAACTTGAGTCCTAGGATTCAAGGTTAATTGTTCCTGTATTTTTTCTTTTTTTTTCTTTTTTTTTTTGTTTTAGAGGTGTTATTAATTTTTCCTATCCTATTAACTTTTGTTTGCCAAATTGAAGCATCCTTTTTTCCTTTTTTTTTTTTTTTTTTCCCTCTGGAATGTGATACGGTCAATTCTTGCTTTCCCTTTAAAAAACAAAAAACCCCGGACCTATAAATATTGATTTTTCTCAGCTCTCTTAGTGTAAAATGTCTTCAGCAGGCTTCCAATTACTCTTATGGATACTTTCTAACTTGAAAAGTTCCCTTCTACTTTCTGAGCATTAAATTTTTATATGTGCAAGTCAAAAGTGAATGCTGTGTTTCATTATCAGTCCCATCATCGCCTTTCTACCCCCAGTTACCTTGTTACACTTCAAAAAAACATACTGCTTGGTTAGGCTACAAAGTGATCCTGGAATTTGAGACTTCCTTATCCACAGCAAATTCTACCCCTCTCTGAGATAAAATGTTTTCCAGGGCCCATTTATCTTCATTAAGGTACAGTCTAGGTTCTTATTTTTAGATGAATGACCTTACATTTGGCTCTATGAAAACACAGATCCTTTTCGTGAAAAACATCCAACCAAGTGATCCATTTCATTCCATATGCTCCCCTGTCCTTCTCCTCATTATTATTCACCTCAACAATATATGCCATTGGCCAATTTTCTTTTTACATTTATTTTTAAATTATCAAAAAGGATTGGGATGAGACCCGAGACTTTCAAAATCCCACTGGATTGTTTCAGCCATTGAGGATTCCTCACTGACATCTATTTTTTCAAGTTTTGCAATTTACTGACATTATTCATGGGGTATATGCCTTATTGATACTGCATAGTATTATTTTTACCTTGTAATGATGTAGGGTGTGAAATGAAAAATACCTACAAGAAGCTATTATATTTAGCAAGCTGCCTTTGTAAATGAAATCCCTTACCTAAATAAAAGAAAATAAAAAAAGGGGTTGAATGACAGGCTGTATTTCCTAGAAGATGGTGTTAAAATACCATGTCGTGACAGCATTTAGAAACACAAAAACTATTCACAGTCTTTATTTGTGAATTCCACTGTTTATTTCTTGAACCAATACTGACAATTTTTCTTGCTCTTTCTGAATTTTTGCGCTGTGTTGTTATATGTCCCCCTTTATGGAATTTCACTAATGCATGAAGATCTGTTAAAAGGTAATGTCAACAAGAAAAAAAAAATCTCCTCAGCCAGTGAGTTAGGGACTATTGTGAACAGGCAGTTTGATCCTGATGATTTTGAAACACTTGATGCTAACATAAGTTGCTAAATGACTCCTCTGTTGGCTAACGGCTTGGTAAGTAGTCAGCTTTGCTTTGCTAGAGTCTCACAGAGGTTGCAATTTCCTATCACAGTCGATCTGATCTAACTGCAGGCTGCTACAGAAATAGGTAATTTTTCAAAATCCAAATCCTCACACCCTAATATATTCTGAGTTGTACCTTTTGTGATAGAATATTAATCCCTCACCCATTCAAGATAAAAAAAACCCCAACCAACCAAGCACCCAAAATCTCCACAAAGATTAATTTTGCTTTCGATCAGAGAGCTGATCTGATCTGATAGATCCAGCACAAGAGAATTCCTATTGGGTAAAAATTGGAACAGCTCTTTTGGCAGCAAATCACAGATAATTAAGATTAATCATGATATGAATCACTTCTGTACCTTCTAAAATCTGTCATTACAGATGTTTTTGGAGGGTTTATCAAAGCTGAGTGAATTTTCCAAAGAACACCGAAGTATATCACCAGCATAAAGATGTCTGTATATAAACAAACATTGAATCTTATATCTGTAATCAAAATTATGGGTTTATTGAAGATAAAAAATAATTGCCAGGAAAAGCAATCATACCTGTCAATAGCATCATTCTTAAAAATGTCTCAATTATTCTGGCTAATCTTTTTTTAATTATGATTATTTTTATTTTAAATAAAATTGACCAATTATAAATGAAAAGCATCCTAAGACATATTTCAACTCAAAGGACTGAAGCTGAGAACGCTAATATGCAATTAAAAATGTGGTACTATAGTAGCAGGTGGTAGCGAGCTTTAAAAAAGTTTTTATTGCACCACCTTAGATGTAAAGTTTAATCCTGGTTTGTACAATTGAAGCTAGCGGGAAGAAATATTTTAAACTGTTTCAGTACTCCTTTTATGAAGAGCAAGCAAAGGAACAATGTTTCTCACCCTGATGTTCCTTTTTATGAACCAGCTGTGATTTTTAAGCGCATTTCATGGCCTTGAAATCTCAGAGATTTCTTCTAGAGTGAAGTTTTCAATACACTCTGTTATATTTTTAGTACTTGTATAACTTCAATGGGCTTAGAATTATTAATTTTTCCCAGGCTACATTTTTGTCCTTTATGTACCAGCTGTAAGATCTACACAATTTCATTTTTTCTTAATTTGGTTTAATGCGAACTTAATAAACAGGCTTGTAAAGTATGAGAAGTTGCTAGCACTGATATTCAGGTAGTATAGTATGTATCTTTAATTAATAATTACTAAAGCTGGTTTTGTGGTGCTTTTCTTATCTTTGTGAATGGTTTTCATACTTTCTAATGTACTAACAAGGTTATTATCTTTTATAATGCTTTTATATTAATATATAGAAAATTACTTCTGGTAGGATAAAATGTTTGTGTCTATTCTCTTTGCTTTAATGCTCCTTTTATTCTCTATTATTTGTTTAGCAAATTTCTATTTACATGAATAATAACTGCTGATTCCTTTGCAGAGCAACTGAAACACAAAAGCCTTTGTATCCCCTATTTTTCAGAAACTATCATGTGATAATACAAATGTAATGGTTTTGCAATTATTTTGGGAGACAGGTAGAGGGTAGGAAGTGTAATTATTTTACAGAGGAATTAACTATAGTTATATTCATTTTTTCTGTGCCCAGTATAAAACTTTAAATTGTGCAACATTATAACAAGGGAGTTGCATTAGGTTTGGTTCTTTCAGTTATGTGCTAATGTTTTTAATACATGCACCATGCAAAATAAGAATTCTGAATATTTGTGGTTATCAACATCTTAAAAATTCCTTGGATGGAATTGAGGTAGATGTCTACAGCATATACAGACTTTAAATCAAAACAATGCACAAGTTAAAGAACATTTCTCCAAGAGAAGTTCATTGGTGTTAAAATCTAGTAGCTATTAATTATGATCTATTTACAAAGTGTACGTGCCTCCATTGAGAAACAGGAGCCTTTTCAGGTCAGCTACTTTTATAACAGGTCTTTGGGAAGATAATAGGCTTGTCAAAAGCCGGTAAGAAGTTGATACAATTAGTAGCATAGCAGGAGTTCATTTTAGTTATCTTTGAAAATGCCTGAATTTGGTTTTTGTGGTTAGGAATTAGACTGAGAGGAAAAAGACATTACGTCAGGTATACTTGGGAAATTATTATCTCGAATATATTTGAATGTTTCTTAATTACCATTCCTATACATGTTAAGTAAAATCAGCTTTTTTATAGTGCTTCTCTCTATTCCCATTACGTATATATTCTCTATATATTCTGAAAACTTTTGTGTAATATCAGTGAGTCTGTCCTAAAGGTATTAACTTTTAAAACTGCAATAAATAATTACAAAGTAACTGAAAATCCCTGACTTTACACAGTTGCAGTTCATTGCCCCACAGCAACCTTAAAATGATCTATTAAATGATTATTAGAAACAATTAATTATACCAGAGAACTCTAAGAGCTCAAATGTAATTTCATGGTTATAATTTTCTTGTCAGGTAATAAAACGGGATGAGCTTGGCAAGGATCTGTCTGACTGCTCTCTGTTCGATTTGCTGAAATACGATGATTATAATAGTGACAAGCACCTAGCTCTTGAAGAATTCTATAGAGCTTTTCGTAAGTACAAAGATGAGCCTATTCTTCTTTCAGTTTTCTTTTCTCTCTCTCTTGCTTTGTTTTTCTAGAATGGCTTGTTTTTTTAATTTTTGAATCTTGATATGTTCTGATGCTGTACTTAAACAATGAGTACAATTTAACAGTCACGATATAGTAGAGAACTTCTCGGCAGAAATCAATGAGATACGTTAGTGTCCAGATTTCTGAGGGATTTGGTAATGGAGAATTTATAGATAATCTTTCTCAATGCCAACATGCATTGATAAGTCTGTGTCGCGTGCAAGTGGGAAGTAATGTGGTCAACACGTAATCAACAGAACTGAAAAAGCTGGAACACTTCCCCACACCCTGTGTTTGAGTACTGATAAGACCATTTCTGACAAACCCAGCAACAAATGTACCACTTCTATTAGGTGCCTTAGGTCTTCACAAGACTCAGAGAGAGATATAGATTTGTGGTATAGTTTTGCCAGGTATTTGTCCTCTGAATGCCAAAAGCGACTGTGGACAAATGTGCACAGTATGTGCGAACATCTTGACCAAACTACTGGGGTTTGGGTCAAGATGGTAGTGAGTAGCAGAAAGAAGGAAGATGTTAAGAGCTTTTATATGGTATGCAATATAAGATGTGTCCATATATTTTGTTATATCCGGATCAGAACTGACGATTTTCACTCTTATCTACCTCAAATCTAAGACTGAATCTTGAAATCTGACTTTGGTTTCAATTACTGCTGCTCCACGTTCAGCAGCCCGGCAACATAGCAGATCAAGTTTATGCTCAGATCTTCCTATAATTATAGATTGATTATGCGTTGACTAGTCCATTAATGTATCTTCATTTTGTGTCATTACAGCCTGTTCCTTTATTCTTTTTGTACTTTATCTTTGGACAGCTGACAACTCTCAGCCACTTTAGACGGTGTCAAATGAAAAAAGATCCAAAACTACTTACAGAGTTTAAAACTAAAAATTAATGAATGGAAGTGGTTAAGGCCAGGTTGGATGAGGCTTTGGGCAACGTGGTCTAGTGGAGGGTGTCCCTGCCCGCAGCAGGGGAGTTGGAACTAGATGATCTTTAAGGTCTCTTCCAACCCTAACCATTCTATGATTCTATGATATTAGGAAAAAAAATGGCTGCATGGAAAGCAATAAGAATAAACATTAAATTAATGATCAAGAAAGACTGCCTGAAAGTTTCCTAGTTTTGCCCATTGAATTCTATTTTTATTTCACTGAAAGTCTTTCAGAAAGCGTGAATTTGTGACACTGCTTAGCTGAATGAATGGCTTACTACTCCGAAAAAAACCCCCTTTGATCTTGCTTCCTGGCATTATCTGACTGCCTTTCTTGCAGTGTCCTGACACTTAGTCCCTCCTCTGAGTCACTAAATCAGCAGAAAAGTACTCACTTTCCGCATTCCACCCCAATTCTGCTTAGTGTGTGCCAGTTGAATAAGGGACGGGTCAGACAATAAGTCATGCAAAAGAAGTGAAGGGAGAGTACAGCCAAGAAATAAGGGGGGAGAGGGAAAGAATAGTAGATGTTAGGACTTTGTGGCACTGAGATAAATTAATTCATCTGTACCAGCAAAACACAAGGAAATATCTTTATTTCTTTATTAAATGTTGTCATACAAGTCTGAGTTATCAAAACATACAGAATTACATAGCATCTATAGAGACATACCCATGCATTATCTACAATTATATGGATAGATGATGTACATGTAGATCTTGATTATATGCACAGATGTGGAAAAATATATGGAAGCATGTGTAGGATCTATAGTAATCCAAGAAGGTTAAAAATATGCTTAAAGTGTTAGCATGCTGTTTGCAAACACTGAAACCATGTATTAATGGAAGCATAACATTGTTCTTCCAAATAAGACTTTGATGGGCCTCTGAGGGACTATTTTGCATTGTTTTAAAACTCCAGACATAAGGACAGCTTTTTGTTGTGTTTTTTTTAATGGACTTCTGAATAATGAAGATCACTTCCATATGGTATAATAAGCATTACCTTAATAGGAATGATAACGTAAACATTAGATTACTTAAAGTTAGGAATTATTTGGGTTTTTGTTGCAATACAATAGTGAAGACTCTATTTGAAACTATAAAGGTATCTTGGAAGATGATTTCTAGAGCAAAATTCATTCTTCTGTATAACATTTTTCAACAAACTGTCTACATATTGTAGACTCATAGAATGGTTTGGATTGGAAGGGACCTTAAAGATCACCTAGGTCCAACCCCCCTGCCGTGGGCAGGGACACCCTCCACTAGACCAGGTTGCCCAAAGCCCCATCCAACCTGGCCTTGAACACTTCCAGGGAGGGGGCCTCCACAACCTCTCTGGGCAACCTGTTCCAGTGCCTCACCACTCTAACAATAAAGAATTTTTTTTCCTTATGTCTAATCTAAATCTACTCTCTGTTAGTCTAAAGCCATTACCCCTTGTCCTGTAACTACACATATTCATTACATTGTTTAAAAATGAAACAAAAAAAATGGTATTAGTTCATTGTACGTCGTGTGCCCAACAGGCCAAAGGAATGTGATGTACCATTAGTCTCTGTAACTGAGACAAATACTCTTGAAATAAATTTGAGGATTAACTCTAGTTCCATTGCATTTGATCTCGAGAGAGTTCAAATTCAGTCATTCTGACATTTTGTCAATAACGTTAACGATAATTACATAATGTTATAAAAGTGTATTAAGCTAGGTGAAACCAAAACAGATGAAATGATAACCGCCTGGTCATTAGAATACTGCTCTTGCGGCTAAACAAGCTGACCCCAAGCGGAAACCAAGCTCTCCACACAAGCCAAGCCAACCCCAGGCAAAGCGAATGTGACAGTCCCAGTCCGGATGCCTGTGTTCTTGGCTTAAGGCAAAGCCTTCTACTAGTAACAGTAAGTCTGGATTTACCAGGTTACGGAGAATTAATATAGACGGGGAACTACATCCATGTAAGAAAATATTTGCAAGAAGCACTTGCATCACATCTTCCACACGTCATTCCACATGCAATTATATTCTCATTTATGCATCAACCTATGATAGAATTAAACGTGTTAATCTTCTGCCGTAAAGTGAAATAGGAATGTTGAAAATGTTTATTCCAAACAGAAATAAATCTGAATTTTTCCCCAGAATTTTCTTTAAGTATTTAATAATTTCAGTTTTGCATGCCAAAATTATAATTATGTTATATTTTGATTATATATTTCAATTTTGGAATTATCATTTTATACAGTAGGGAAAACTTTTTTTTTTCATCAATTTGGACACTTTCAAATATGTAGAACAAATTGAAACCAAAATAGGAAGGATTTTTTTAAAATACTTTTCATAACTATGTAATGAGTGAAAGATAATAACTGAGTAATAATATTTGCAGGGGATCATCTGCTAAAATTTTATGGTCTTATTTGTTATTCAAAGAAGTTTAAAAGGCATAACTGTTATTTTAAATCAAAAATGTTTGTAGAATATTTGACCCCTCATGCAGTCCTCTGTCCGTTGAGCTTGACAGTGTGTTTGTCACTGTTTTTTCATTCTTTTATCTTCACCTTTTTCATCTACATTTAGAAACTAATCTCAATTTATAACCTGCTGCTCCCAGTGGATTTGCCTCTACCCCTTATAGCAATGGAGTGGTGGATTTGAGAACTGTTGAACTCTCCTCATTAAAGTTTCTCCACCCAGCTGCTGGAACAAGACTTACTGACACTTAGTCAGAATGGCAGAAAATTTGGGTTTTCAATGCTGGAAAAATTGATCCTATTCAAAACTGCTGCACGGAATGCAAAGGGTAGTAGTTTTTGTTTTGTATTTTTTTTTCTTTATTTCTGTAACTCTAGAGTTGCCTTTTTAAGTATGGAGAGGGAGTGGAAGAAAGAGCTTAGAAGGGAAGCAGTTCTAATGCCCTGTTTGTTAAGACAGAGTCGTATGAGCGCAGAAATGCTAGGGCTAGGTAGCAGAGGTAGGGGAGGGGTGATAGGGGTCACAGCACCACAGTTTTTGTATGTGGCAATTCCCCAAGGGTACTTTTGAAGCCAGTTTGTACCTAAAGCTGCTAAAATATAAAATATACTATAGATGACAAAATATACTTTTAAGACATATTTGAATTTGGTGAAGATTAAACAGCTGTCATTTTCTAAATGTAATAGTTCATCAAAATCCTCTACTCAGCACAGGATCATGCTGCACAGAAGAACCTTTGGAAAAAATGAGAAGGCTGGAAGAGGGCTGAGAGAAGGCATTAGGGATATTCGTATCATCAGCCTGAGCCTAAAAAAGGGCTAGTGATAACCAAGCATGCAGCTAGCATGCACGTTTCTGGCTGTGATTTCAAATGGTATTTAAAAACATTTGGATAAGATTTTGAACACAGTTGGATAGGATTAAAAGCCATCTTCACTACGCTGTTGAACAACCTACTCCCTTGAAGTGGTTTCTTTTTAAAGGATTAGGCAATTATATTTTATTTAAATATGAATTGATATCTGTGGGATTAATTATCAGTACTGTTTCATTAGCATTTGCAGGTAGGAATTTTTTTCATTGGCATACTTAATTAGAAATTTGGCTGTCATCTAAAGATTATAAATTCAGAATCAAACATGACTGTAGATTGTAGTGCTTTATGAAGAGTTCCCCACAGATAACAGCAATTCTGTTTTTCCTCTAGTGGTAGAAAATGAACCACCTTAAGGCCAAAGATTAATCATTGCCTGTTTTAAAGGTATTAACATGCCCATAAATATATATCCATACGTATATACATGCTTGCTTGTATTCTGTGAATTACTTTTGACAATCTCATTTTACATGAAAAAAAAAAAGTTCAAAATAAACAGGACAACCAATAACAACTGAATAACTGTATGCAGTGGAATAAAAATCCTTTTGTCCCCTTCAGAAGGTCAGATGCTGAGGCAGTAGCAAAGAAAGAAAATGCTCGCGAGGGTGCTCTCTGCCTTGGAGGTTTGTGCCAAGTCCAGGTTTGCAAAACGTTACATGCAGATGAAGATGCTTACTGGTTTTTTAGTGTTTTACACCCTGGCAAGACTGATGTGGTTTTCTGGGTATTGGCTGTTTTCACTCATACCGTGAGGGTTTTGGGGTTTTTTGGTGCGATAGCATCTGTCTAGTAGTTATGTCTACTAAATGCCATAGCAGGTTAACGATATCAATAGCATGTGCAGAGAGGAGCCTGAAAAATATAAGCAGATAGAAAGTTTAGATCTAGCTAGGTTTTTGGGAGTTTGGGACTGAAGGAATCGGTTGGTTTGGTCCTCTACTGCTTTGGCCAGGAAATGTAAAATTCTATCTCAAAAGTGATCCAGCTCCATCTTAGTGTTTTGGTTTGTGTGGTGTTTTTGTTTGTTTGGGGTTTTTTTTTGCCTTTTGTTGTTGTTGTTTGGGGGTGTTTGATTGGTGGCGGTGGTTGTTGTTGTTTTCCTTCCCCAGCCAAGCTAAAGGATTTTCTTTCAGCAAATGTTTTATTTTAGACAGGGAAAAATATATTTAACTTTTTCTGAAAGAGTGGCTGAAAGCCTAAGATGATGGAGCTAGCCAAACAAAAGCTAGAAAGAGGGAATACAGATTCTTGAAAGCTTTATCTTCTATAAACTAAAACTTAACTGATGTGCTTCCTTTATTTTTCAAGGATTTTCTTTCTTTGTGTAATGTCTCCTATGCTATCCAGATAATTCTGGGTTTGCTGTAAATGTTGTCTCTCTTTGTTTTCTTCTGGTGCTCTTTTCTAAAATAAATAATCTCATGTGTTTTCCTCCTTTAAAGTACCATCTAAAATGAAATTTCAAAGCAGGTATTTCAGGTGGCCTTCATGGTGGGTTGCGAAACCTCAAGGCATACCACAAGCAAGTAAATAGTCATAAATTATTCTGTTTGATCACTCAGCAGATGTAGATGTATATGTAGGCACTTCCCTTTATGATTGCAGTAGAAAGAATGATGCTAATTTAGACATTTATGAATACAACTGATTGAATACAATGAATAAAAATAACAAGTTTATTGTAAATAATAGAACTAAATACTCTGTGTAATAATTGACATCCTGCATAAAATGAAGGGGAAAAAAAATAGCATTATCATTCAGAATCATTTTCTGTTGTTAGTGCAGAACTGTTTATGATGTTATCTTATGCTCAAAAAAGGTGCCTTGGAAGGACCCTCACACTGAGGACTTGAGTGTAAAAACTGCCACTAGATATACAAGAAATTGTCAGAAGAATTAACTAGCCAAAACAAAATATGACCTAATTTTATTGTCCCTTCTTCTATTAGTGATGCTTTATATTTTCACTGGAACTGCTGGTGCTTTCAGGTACCACTCAACACTATTATCAATATCTAATCTGTCGTGCAGCTGTTATTCAGGATCAGGTATATTGTTACTGTACGTGCTATTGCTTTATATATTTAAAAGCACCTTCAGTTTTGAAATGCAGTTCAGGTCACAGATATCGGATTCAGATTTCAAGCACTCCTTACTGCTGAGGTGTTTGTATGAAGTGACATATAAACCTACAGTAACAGCAGCTATTACAGAAGTTGTTCTGGGCTGAAATTACAGAACTTTTCATCAAGCTTAGCTTTTAGGAGGACATGTGAGGCCAGTGCCTAATATGATTGTCAAACTCAGGGCTTAGTTGTGTCTCGAATCATGTGGAAAGGCAAGCAGCAAGAAGTCCCCATAAATACAGGACTCATGGTGATCGCGTATGCTTAGTTATTAGATTCTCTCTGTCCTCAAAAATGATTCTAAAGCATCACTAGTCTTATTATGATAGCTTTTTTGAAATATCATTTTTTATATCATTTTTGAAATATATATCTTTATTTCCAAAGCAAAATAGACCAGAATTAAACAACAAAAAATCTAAATATAAAATCTGTACTGAATTATTTATTGAGATAAATGAAGCCTATTTGCTTCTGTAAGTGATCCTCAAGTCCACAAAGCCTAACTCAAAAAATATTTATTGAATCTATACTTCCAATGACTTCAGTATGCAGTCCCAAATATGGTATTTAATGTGGAACCTGAGTCAGAGCTTTATAACTCTGATGAGTCTTCAATAGTAAAACAGCTTAACAAACAGTAAAGGAAAGATTTTCTGAGGGAGGAAGAGGTATTATTCTGTCTCCAGCTACCATTAATTCCTTTTCAGCAACAACTAGTGTGTATTAGATTGTTCCAGAGGGTATTATATTTCAGCACTAACCTCTGAAAATACCTGTTAACAGCATACTGAGTAGGAGCTATTGGACTTAGTGGTAATGTTTTTTCTGCTCAACCTAATCTATCTTTCAAATTCCTACCTGTGCTATATGTATTTTCAGTCTAGAGATTCTCAGCTGGAAATGAATACGAACTCTTCTGTTGAGTGGGCAGAATTTTAAACTGATCATTTCAAAACTACTACAGATATTAGTGTTTCATTGAAGTAGTGTGACTGAAATTTCTCACACATCACTAAGTCAATTCATTTACATGCCAAGTGATTCCCAAATGATGATAAATGTGTTTATTTGGTGCTTACTCAGATGTGTGTGATTTTTTTGTGGGTTTGGGGGGGCTTTTGTGGGGGTGTTGGTTTTTTTTTTTTAGAAATATTTTCTTTTTTTTTTTTTTAATAATAAGAAAGGTCTCTGAGTAAAAAGGGCCCTTTTTAAAAAAAAAAAACCAAACCCCAAAATCTTAAGTGTTGCTGTTTAACAATGTAGAAGTCCTCTGAGAAATGCTAAGCTTTGGTGTATTTTGCCTGTTCGGATCTGGATCAATGTAGGAGATAGCTGATTTTAATGTACCTTCTTTATAGCATACGTTGAAAATATTTGACAATACTTAAATAGTATCATACAGCTAAGCTTTTTTATTATTATTATTTTAAAATTTTGTCTGATTTTTGCCTTCCTTCTGGATAAACACAAAATGAAAGATTTTATCAAGGTACTGCAAGATCAGATATAGTACATGCTTGTCATGAAGCTATGATGAAATATGATATTCATCATTTTATGTAGCTCTGGTACTATCTCTCCTAGGCTGTGGAATGGTTGCACTGACTTGGGTAATTTAGGAACCAGATTGTCAAAATAAACAAACACGTTTAAGTGTGAATAAACTGTTATTTCCTAAGGCCAGATATCTAGAAATAGAGTACTAATAAACCATAATTACATTGTGATGCTAAATAAATGAGTTGCAGTTCTGTAAATTTAGAATTTGACCTTTTGCTAAGGCCAGGTGCCAAAGGTTTTTTCTTCATGTTTTGAGGGAATCAGGTAACAAATTTAAGGCCATGTTAGATTTGCATGAGTAGATGAAACAAATATTTCACAAGGTCTTTGGCTATCAGGAAATAATGAGGAAATTAAGAGAATTTGTTTATGAACCTTGAGTTTTGCTGACCTCTAATCCCATCAGTGCATTTCCCTGGGAGCTCTTGCTTGGTTCAGTGATGTAGGTTGTTAGACAGCACTGTGAAATATGGAGTTGCAGAGGATGAAGGTTGGAACCAAACATCTTAGTTATAGTCTCATTGTTTCAGACAAGAGAATTGGTAGACATTGACTTACATAATATCTATTATTGGCTCAAAATGCCTGAGAATGAAGTCTTATATGCCTTTCAGTGAGCTTATTTCAATCCTATGGAGAATTATACAGAATGTTGGCAAAAAAAATAGACACCAAGCAATTATACATATCTGCTTATTGTTACCAAAGTCCCCCAGTAATTGATCTATTAGTTGTTTCTCAGGAATCAATTATCTGTGGTGAGTTACAGTATTGTGGCAACTATTTTGTTTTGTTGCTAATTCTAAGAATATTTTCATCCTTGCAAAGCAGCGTACCTGTAAGGTTAGGCTATGACTGATGTTCCAACATCCACAAACACCTTTATCTAGACATTGTAAGGAACATTTCAAGGCAAATTTAAAATAATAATTTATAATCACAGTTTCCTTTATTAACAATTTTAAAGGAAACGCTTTTTCTCCGTAATGGGGGTTGGGGGTGGGGAAAAAAGAGAAAATACTCTCAGAACATAAGAAGTAATGACTGTGCATTAAAGGAGACAATCACTAGCTAATCCACAAGCAAGAACATTAAGTATCTCTACTTCAAGGCAGAATTACTCTTCTGGAACTATAATGAATATTAATAGGTTCATAAAATATTATTTAGTAAGAAAGCCTCAATAGCCATTGCATTACTTGTTTCCGTTGCACCCATGGCATTACTTCTTTATCTGGATTTCATAGTTAAAATTAGTCACCAATTTCAACTTCCAGAGCAACTGACTATAAACGCTGTTAGCCAACAATAAATATTAATGTCAGTATAATTTCTAAAATAATTTTCAATATTATAATTGTATTAAATCTCAGTGCAAGTTGCCTTTCCTTTAAAAAGAACTGTAATCACATTTAGTATTTGACTTCTTTAGGAGAGAAGAGAAATCCTTTTCCTCTTACAAAAACTAGAGTGTATTAGTCTGAATTTAAGACATGAGTGAAGTGTTCGAAACTGCATCTCAGGTATTTTCTTATGCGTCTAGATAGTTGTTTTATTTTCCATATTGCTGAATGCACCAATTTAAAGTCATTTAATAAAAGGAGATCGTTAATGCATGTTGAAGTAAATGGTTTATTAGTTCAGCATTACATTTAAATAATAAAATATTTTGAAAATTAAAAAACTCTATCAGAAGCACTGTTAACTTGAAATCTGAGAGAACTTTGCTGTAACATGGTAAGACTCAGCCGTCATTTCTCAGTTGCACTTAAGAAACAGAAAAAAGGAAAGAAAAGGTGGTTCTAATTCATTACCCCAAGTCATCAAAAGGGGAGCATTTTGACCACTGAGATAATTTAAGTATTTCAGATGAAGACTGAATGAGTAAGATGCCTTTTCTGTCCAAGAATCAATTTATTGCTTTAGAGGATGTTTTGAGCTGCTTTGTGTCACTTTATGCTCTATACAAGGTTGAGTTTACTAGTGATTCTTAAGTATCAAGCACTAATGTTCACTTTAGAAAAGTGTTACTAGTTAATTTTATTTAAAAATTTAGAACATGTTGTTTCATCTTATATTTCTCAGACTGCTATGGAGTTCAAAGGAACAAGCTTTCCCAACAGAAGGCTGTGGGGTTTTTGGTTCGGGTTTTGTGGGGGGTTTTTTTGGTTGGGTTTTGGGGTTTTTTTTGATAGCTCATCTACTCTGCTTGCTTGCTTTGGTTTTGTTCTCGCATCTGGGTAAATAAAAATAGAAAAAAATATTACAGTCAGAAAAAGATTGTAAAAGGCTTTTAGTAATTCCAAAAATACCTGGATTTCTTAAGCATATCTGACATTTATGCTGTAAAAAGAGAATCGGAAGGCACAGTTTCGCACTTAGATTATATGAAAGTACTTTGGAAATCCTGTAAATGGGGTTAATAAAAAAATAATTCAAACTTTGCAAAGCTTGTGAGCTTTTCTGTAGACCTTAGTGTTTTAGAAAAGCATATTACAGTATATTGGGAAAGTTTTTTGATTGAATGCCCTCAAATATCTATTACATACAATAAGGAAAAATTAGCTCAAAAATGTCTCCATTGCAAAGAAATATATTGGAGAAAAAACCCTTTTAGTGCACTCCATTTTTCATGGTGAATTAAGTTCTGGCAAAGTGTTCTTATTTCACGAAATTTCATTACTAACTTCATTTCCAAAACATAATAGCACAATTTAAAGTTTTACTATAGTATTCCTCCATAGCTTTTGAGTTTAGTATTTTTTTTTGCTCTTTAATATAGTGCTTCCATAGCATGTTTTGGTACGTTGTATGTTTTTGCAGTTTACAGCTATCCTAGCACATCTATACATGCCATTGCAATAAGTCACTATTTTTGGCCAACTGAAATAACCAGTGAATGAAATATTTGGATCTAAATATGTTATAGAAAACTTCAAACAAAATGTGGATAAATTAATTTTCAACATAAAAATTGTCAACGTATTACATCTTAAATAGAAATAAATGAAGTGATTTATCTTGGCATCCTAAATTAAATGCTCCAATAACCATTTGATGTTTCCTACCTGTTTGGGGTTTTTTTTCTACTTTATAAAAGGAGAATAGTTTATTTTAAAATTGTGTGCTGTACAGATAGAAACGGGTATGGATAACATATATGTACCCTTAGATAAAAGTGTGTAGGTATATAATCTAATCTGATCAGTGCTTTTTAAGGCACCCTCTTAAGACTTTGAATTCCTATTTGAAAATGCCCTCTTTATGTCAATTTGGAGAGCACCTTCTGGCCAGTTCCACACTACTGGGCTCTGAAGTTGCTGCAGGGCCCTGACCAGGGAAAAGAGTGGAAGTATTGGAAAGAATTGGAAGAGTTCCTTGCTTGGTGACTCTCCCAGGCATATTTTTCTTTTCCATTTCAAACTTCCCAAGGGAAAAATAGCACAAGTAGACATGTAATAGGACAGAAGAGAGCATCCAACTTACCGACTGTTATATTCTTCCTATAATGTCTGCATTTATTACAAGGACACTCAAACTGGAGTAATTGCAGTGATCTTCATAGGAGGTAATATGTTCTCACCGTGTTCAGAGAGATGGACCATTTTCCTGTCTGTCTTCAATTTATCATATATTCTGCTCAGTTTTATGTAGTTAGCTTTTTTTTAACTTAAAATAATTTGTTTAGTTTCCTCTTAGTTAATGTTTTCAGGCCTTGGTTTTGTCTTTCCCTCCTCATTCCTATGTTAATAAGGATTAATTAAATGCAAAAGTTGTGTTCATATAAGTGCTCTTGACCCATACACTGAAGGATGCCATGGAATAAGAGGGTGAAATTCTGAGCAGCCATGGGATTTATGAGCTTTTTTATCCTGTGTTTGACAATCTTTTTGTAGCTCATTCATAAAATGTAGTAAGGGACGAAAATAAAAAAGGTGGTGATTTGCAAGGGGCTTCATGGTGCATCCTTTTGTAAAGCAGAAATGTCTATCTATCCTACTAACTTATGTCTGCTGAACTACTTTCAAAAACAGGGAGAAGAGGCCTGCTTTAGATCAAAATCATCTCTCTAGTAAGTTTTCAATGCTCAGCTCATTCTAACGATCTAAAGCTACAAAGTTTGGAGAGCGTAGGACAATCACAGTATTAGTTAAATATGATAAATATGTTATTTCTGTTTTCAACCTTTTTCTTAAAAAAAAAAAGCATAATATAATAAAAAGTTGATTTCTAACTTGAGAAACATAAAAAAAAATTACTATAGAACCAGCCCATAACAAAACATGCCAATTATCTACAAATTTGGTGTTGTTTTATGGAAATGAATAGATTTATAAAATAGCCAGTGTGAATACTTATTTTTTTACAAAAATTGTTAGAGGATATCTTTTAGGCTTACCTTTTTTGGTTTTTTTTTTTTTGGTGGGGGGGTTGTGGTGTTCTTGTGACAAACATTGTAATCTAAAAAGCATTTGAAAAAACATTCACTTGAAGAAAAATATATGAAGTTTTTTAAAGGCAGAATATTGTTCTCTAACACATCTAATAATCTTATTAGTCTAGTTTGTAACACTTGCTAGTAAACAGATAATGTCAGTCATTTTAGTGCATTCACAAGATGCTTAAATAAAAGGATTCTGTCATGAAAAATTGTTACTTCAGACTAGCTGATAACTTCATTTTCTGAAGTCATATATTGAATGAAGGAAAATGTAATTTACAAGATGTTATTTTAAGTTTTGGAAAGTAAATCAATTTAATCCAATAGTGATAGAACTGTTTGGTATGTTTGAAGGTTGTGGGGTTTTGTTTGTTGTTTTTTTTAATTTCAATAAGTCTTGATCTCTTGTCATCAAGCATTTGCCTGGTTAATATACCACAGATCTCTTAAGTGTTTGTAAGTAGGTTCCCATATGCTGTTACTGCTAAAAATATTTGGATGTGTGTAGAGTTAAGGAATATGGCACCCCAGAATTTAGGATGCTACAACTCTATGTAAATATTGAAAACTGTATGGTTAGGGGGGAAAGAAAATCAAATACTCCAGTCTGTCAAGGCTATTTTTATGGTCTCAGATAATGTTATTCTAAACCGTGATACTTCTTGATCCTCATCACTCCTGGCTTTCTAACTGCTCAGAAACAAACATCTCATAATTGCATATAATAATTATTTATGTATTCATTAGAGAGATACATGTGAGCTGAATTCAGTAAGAACATTTACGTATGTGTGGTTTGCATATATTTGATGAAATTGTGTATCATGCTAACTCCATTCCCTCTGACCACAGGAGCCCTTATTTAGTTGGATGACTATTATATGTTTTATATACGTCTTGAAAACGTGTGCAATTATCCAAATATATTTTAGATGCTTTTGGATTTAAAAAATCCACCCACACAACCCCCCACTCTTTCTCCTCCTCCCTCCAACATTTTCTACCAAAGGAAACAGGGAAACAGACTAAGAAAATATCCCTGTGGTTGTGTTGTATACAGAATTAAATTGTCAATAGCTTCTCAAGCCAGTTTTCTAAACAGATCATGCTCTCAGAGCATCAAATCTTATTTTAAGTAGGTTAGCAAGTGATTTATATGAAAATACACTTTTGACCGTAGTAAAAAAGAAGGTGCCATACAAAGGCTATGAGGCAGAGGTATATGTAGTATAATATTGTCTCAAAAGATGTTTAAAAAAGATGCAAAACAGTGAAAACCTAGAGGAGGGGAAAACCATATAAGCCTTCTCTATGTAGTTATTTAGTATAAGAATTGGGAAAGGAAGGGATGGAAGGGATCCAAACAATTCATCTGGTTGCCACTCTGCCATGAATAAATGATTGGAGAAAGTGTCATTTTTTTTTTTTTTAAATTTGTTTTGCATTATGATTATAATTCTTCCCAACCTAGACATATGGTAGAGATGTATTTGTTGAAGGGAATAGTTATAGTGTCTTCAAACTTGCTGAACACTCTATTTAAGAAATAGTTGATGCTAAACAAAGATTAATGTTTTGTTTGTGCTTATGAAGTGCTGAGTTAATGTCTACTTTGAGTAACAACATATACATATTAACAACTTCTCTGGGTTGCAACAAAGATACATCTAGTCCAGTATCTTTGCTGTAAGAGTGCTTAGGGAAGATTAAAAAAAAAAAAAAGAAGAAAAAGTATGCAAGATTCCTCTGATATACTTTCCCTTCTCCAGTGATTTTTGTCTCGGAGACTGCTTGTCTTTAATAGCTCTTGATGAACGCCTCACTCGTAGTTTGATTGCTTTTTGGACCCATGTGAAATTAGCATCTACAATATTCTGTTTTGGAGGCTTTCACAATTTAATACTTCTGTATAGAATAAGTTTTGGTTTTTTCTTCATTATTCATACCTTCTATTTAGTTTATTTTGTTCTTGTATGATAAATAATCATGGACAATTGTTTCATATTTCTCATTTCCAAGACACTTTTTTTTTTTAAGCTCCTGACATCTCTCTCTAGCTATCTTTTTTCCATTCTGAGAAATCTCAGTCATTTAATAGCTTCTTGTATGGAAAGCCTCCCACATCTTTGATCATTCTTGTTGCATTTCTCTGTTATTTTTCAAGTTTTACTGGAAGCTTTTTTACAGATGGAGGGACGAAAAGCAAACAGTCAAGTTGCTCATGCAATGTGGATTTATACAGTGGCATAGTAATTTTTTTCTGTTTGGGTACTGTGTTGGGTTTGTGTGGCAAGGTTTTGGTACCAGGAGGGAGGGCTACAGGGGTGGCTTCTGCGAGAAGCTGCTAGAAGCTCCCCCTGTGTCTGATAGAGCCAATGCCAGCCGGCTACAAGACGGACCCACCGCTGGCCAAGGCCAAGCCAATCAGCGCCTCTGTGATAACATATTTAAGAAGGGGAAAAACCAGTTAGGGGGAGCTTTTGCAGCCGGAGAGAGGAGTGAGAAGATGTAAGAAACCCTGCAGACACCAAGGTCAGTGCAGAAGGAGGGGCAGGAGGAGCTCCAGGCGCCGGAGCAGAGATCCCCCTGCAGCCCGTGGTGAAGGCCATGGTGAAGCAGGCTGTCCCCCTGCAGCCCATGGAGGAAGGATGAGGGGGTGTAGAGATTCCACCTGCAGCCCGTGGAGGACCCCGCACCAGAGCAGGTGGAGGCACCTGAAGGAGGCTGTGGCCTGTGGGAAGCCCATGCTGGAGCAAGTTCCTGGCAGGACCTGTGGAGAGAGGAGCCCACGCCAGGGCAGGTTTGCTGGCAGGACTTGTGACCCCGTGGGGGACCCCATGCTGGAGCAGTTTGCTCCTGAAGGTCTGCACCCCGTGGGAGAGACCCACGCTGGAGCAGTTCGTGAAGGACTAGCCCGTGGGAGAGACTCATGTTGGAGCAGTTTGTGAAGGACTGTCTCCCGTGAGAGGGACTCCATGCTGGAGCAGGGGAACGATGAGAGGAGTCCTCCCCCTGAGGATGAAGAAGCGGCAGAAACAATGTGTGATGAACTGACCATAACCCCCATTCCCCGTCCCCCTGTGCCGCTGAGTGGGGAGGAGGTTGAAGCCGGGAGTGAAGTTGAGCCCGGGAAGATGGGAGGGGTGGGGGGAGGTGTTTTAAGATTTGATTTTATGTCTCATTCCTCTACTCTGTTTTGCTTGGTAAGAAATCAGATGAATTCCCTCTCTAAGTTCAGTCTGTTTTGCTCGTGACAACAATTAGTGAGTGATCTCTCCCTGTGCTTATCTCAACCCACAAGCATTTCGTTATACCTTTTCTCCCCTGTTCGGTGAATGAGGGGAGTGAGAGAGCGGCTCTGGTGGGCACCTGGCCCCCAGCCAAGGTCAACCCACCACAGGTACCAGTCTTTGCCTAATAATTCCTTTTATTGTCATATTGTCAGGACTGAGTAGATGTTTTCATAAAACTGCAAATTATACTCTCAAGGTCTCATACCTAAGCAATAATAACTAGCTCAGAGCCCATCACTATGTAAACAAGGTTGAACCCTTTTTTTTCCCTTCATGCAGTACTTTAAATACTGAATTAAATATTGAATTTGGCATGCCAGAATTGTAAAAAAAGATCTTTAAGCAAATCAGCTTTTGTGTTTGCTGCCTAAACTGCCTCATTAGTTGTTCTCCAAAAAGTCTATCTCAGCAAATTTTATCACTTCATTTTCTTACCCCTTCTCCTGGATGGTGTTGAACAACTGGCGTTCCACTGGAGGTCCAGGTGGAACTCCAATGGTGATTTTTCTTTGTGAGAGACCTGCAAACAGGCCCCTACAATGGAGAAGTGAAAGAACATTATTTCCCAGTCCGTGACAAGATATGATGTGCATTGTTTGTGAAAGGGTAGATCAGAATATACTGTGAGTAGGAGTGTAGTATACAATACTGAAGCGCTAAGAATCATAGCTTAATCCAGTCTGTCTTTAGTTTGTTCTTTAACCTTTGTGTTGATATTCTTAAATGCATAGCCCATTGTGTGCTTTGATCTTGGGGAATTATACCAGGTATGCAAAGCTGAGAGAGGAATACAGAAAGTCCTTCTTGTTCTTGGAATGTGCCACTGTGCTCAATGCGAGGTTATGGTCCTTTGCATGGACATCTACTCTTAAGAGAAGTAAAACTCTACTCAGCAAATAACAAAAGTTAGAAGCCTCTGTACAGTCAGGTAACAGAGCCTATCTTCAGTTTTAGTTTCTTTCTGTTTCCCTCTAAACATAAATAGTCACATCAGCCAGCTGACAGATTTTTCAGAATCTCTTTCATCCTAAAACTGCTCCCATCTGTACTTATTTCTGTGTTAAAGATTTCTGTGAGGAGCCACTTCATAACTCTAGTCTTCAGATGGCAGGGACCTATTGAATAACAGTTGCAGGGCCCTCCTCTTTTTGCAGTGGAAATATAGCAGTTCTGCTGTGCTTCAGGCTTTCTAACTACAGTTGCAGTTCAGGTAATTTAATCCTGAATTACTATTTTAGAATATTGTCCTGTCATTTTCCTGACAGAACTGGATGAGGAGAGAGTTTTTATAACGTTGATTTATTATAAAACTCGGGATAAGTCCAAAGATCTTAAATGTTTAGAAATTCTATTACCATTCAGGGAAAGAAGCTTTGAAATTTGAAAGTGAAATGAAGCTACACGGTAAATAAAATTGGCAAATTATTATATTTATAAACTGAAATCTTCGTGCATAAAACTGTGAGTTACCAGGGCTGTCAACTCTCCTCTTAAAATTCCCATTTCATTATTGATTAGTTCCAGAAATACTTCATAGATTGAACTGCTGCATTTTAAATGTTTCATTTGAGGTAACTGCAAGTCTGCAGTATTGATGTTCAGCATCTGTATTTGCAATAAACAGAAAAAGCATTAAATTTGGATCCATACTAGTAAAATTAGTTGAAAATATTTATGCTAACTCTTAGCATTTAAATAAAATGTTTTTGCTTGAACTAGTCATGTGCAAACGCAACAAGCATACAGAAATTGATTTTTTGCACAAGTTCTTTGTTTAGACAAATTCAACAACGTATTCTACAATAAATAAGGTCAAAACCAATTCTCACTATTACTTTAGTGAGTTATCACTTCCATGTAGTATGTATAGGAAAGCTATATTTAACACCTAACTTCATTTCTTGTGAAATTTGTTTTCAAGAGGAAAACAGAAAACATTATAAAGAGTAATGAACTAGTGTGCAATGAACTAGTATGCCTTTTCAGTTATGTATTATTCCTGAGGCACATTACTGGCCATTCTTACTCAAATGCTGTTTTTATTAATTTATTGCAAAGTATGTAGTTTTCAATATACAGTACCAGCATAGCTCATAGCAAAATTTGGTTCTCTGCCCATTTTTGAACACTATAGTGTTATGGTTTTTAATTTGTTCTTCATCACAACTGCATTACAAACAGGTGGTCTAGATTTACAGATGTTTTGACGTTCATTTTAACTGTTCAGTTGTTAATCTGAAAAACTGAATAAGGAAGCATTCACTGATCACATTTACCTTAAGATACTTTGGAATATACTGAACATGTACAGTGATAGAATTTGTGTATTTGAACCAAGTTCTGCAGGCTCCTGGAAGGAGGACATTTGGTAATAGTTGAGGCTTTATGTCCTCTACCTCCCAATGATTTAATTGGGATATGGAGCTGCAAAAATTCATTGCATTGTGGACAATATATCAGTCAAAGCACTGGATATTTATGCCGAGTTGGCTTTAAAATAACTATTTTAGATAAAAGCAGCATTCTGGACAGTGCAGCGTGTAGCTTGCATGATCTAATGCACAGCAACCTGCAGCAGAAAGGCTTCTCCTTCTAACTAAAACATTTTCGATAGCTTTATACTCCACAGTGGACCAACTTTGAGCATCTGGCTACTAAGTTTTTCTGAGATTGTGTGTTATTCAGGTGAGATTGTCATTAATTTCATTAACAGTAACTAGAAAATAAGTAAACGATAACACTGGTGGCAAGAGCTGCTGAAGAGACAAAGCACACAAGAAGGCAGTTTAATGCAGTGATGGATAGAGGGAGAAAAAAAATTGCTAAGCAGAAAGATGCAGAAGAGTCTATAATTAGCAAACACTCCCTCAGAACCTAAAATTGAAAGCCCATGACCCTTGGTCTTTTGTCTTGGCTGCCACCAAATAATTGTATGGTCCACTGCGGGAATAGTAAGTGATGCCTGTAGAAACAGGAGAAGCTATGACAGCTCTCAGGTCTACAGTTTCTTAGATCAATTTGGAGTTTTGTACACTCTGTAAGATCTAAATCCACGTAAGCTGGCCTTTCAGTAGTTCTGGATGGTGGGATTTTTATTATTGTCATCCTTTTAATATAATTTATAATTACAGTCTTAATTATGATATTAAAAGAAGTTTCTATCAACTTTACTTGACTTTTTGTTACTGCATTATAAAGCAAATTTTAATTACATGTTTTCACATATGCCTTCCTGTTCCTGTCTTATTTGAGAAGGAGAATGGATAATGAATCAGAAGTATAGTGTAAAACTAGCTTTTGTCTGTTAAGGCCTCTGCCTCTTTTATTATTGAAGCTGAAAGGTGTTTAGTGAACAAGGCAGATAATTACAATAAGAAAAAAGAGAAAATGTGGTTTTAAGTGGCAAAATTGCTTTTGCTTTTGCATCAAAGCTCCTAACTAACATAATGCATCAGACTAATAGTTCATTCAATTTAGCTAAATTGTTTAACTGGACATGATTGTGTATTCCTCATGTTCAGTATACAAATTTTGAGACGAGGATGTGTTTGCACAGGCTCTGAGTACTCTTAGATGAAGCTGAAGTTCAGTGAAGCTTTACTTTGAACAAATAAAATGGTATCCAGATGAAGAACAGTATCATGTTGGGAACCTAGGCCTCTTGAACGCTTTGGACAGTTTAACCTTTCTTTGCTTCACTTCCATGCCTGTACGCTATGATGTCACTATTATTGCTCCCCAGGATCACACTGAGACACGAAGGCATGGAGTTTATATAACATACAGCTGTCCTTTCAAAGCTCTTGATGATGGCTCGAGGGATACTGCTAAGAGCTTTTCAGAAATCCAGCTAGACTACATGAACTGAATCACCTTTGCCTTTTGCAACCCTTACCACTGCCATTAGTAATTCAGATTTTTCACAGACTCCTTCATAGCTGGGATCATCGAATCCCAGAACATGTCAGAGGGGTATTCTGGCAGGCATTTGGCCAAACTTCTTTATTCATGTTCAACTTGTGGTCTACCTGGATCTTTGTCTACAAATCTGATTTCTAGTCAGCTGAACCGCTGTATTGTTACATGGGCTTACTCTGTCCTAAGCGCAAGATTTTCATTTGTCTTGGTAGAATTTCATAGTTTGTCAGCCCATTCTTCCTGCTTATAAAGATCCTCTGAAGAGCAGTCTTGCAGAAGTATGCTTCCTCATCCTCTCAATTTGGTGCCAGCTGCAAGATTTCTGAGGGTGTATTTTGTCCTGTAATCCAACTCACCAATGAAGATGTTAAACAGTATCAGCCCAGTGTAGAAACCCCTTGCAGCGAGCTGACCTTTATGCTATGAAATGCTGACCACTGCCCTTTGAGCTTGAAGGTGCAGTTAAGTTACCTACAGTCCACTCGTGCAGTTCACACCTCCCAAGCTGGGGCCAAACAGTGCATCAAAGCCTTGCTAAAGTAAATGACATTCACGGCTGTTCCATTAACATTATGGAGCTCATCATTTCATAGTAGAAGCCAGTTCAGATTTAAATTTCATGTATATACTCTGCTAAATGTTCCCCCCCTACACAGCTTTTTCGCTTCACGAGGAAGTCCTCTGATGTTAATGTTGCCTATGTCTGTCTTTGCAGCCTGCAATTTTGTTGACATTGTATGTTTAAATATTTTATATAAAAAAATTACCATTCACTCATTACCAGTCTCTGTATTTGAATTTGCCATCATCACAGGGTGCATAATTTGAACTTATTTATTTAAAGTTCAAAAAATTACCATGTAGATCAGTTTTATCACATAACACCACTCATGAATACTTATGTTTGCCACTGTTTCCATGGAAAACCTTATTTTCAACTTAATGGCATTCCATTATTATCATGCCTAATTTCTGGTACGGGGTGAACCTTGTGCTGATGATGTGCTAAACATTTACAATTGGTCTTATCATGAATCGTGATTGACTTTATTCCTCATTCGATTTCTGTGAGAATGTAGAAAATGTAGTGTATAATCCTCCTATATGCTTATTGGTACTTATCAGCCTTTTGTGCATACTTCAAATTAAAAAGTCTTTGTTTGAAAGTAGTCAGTCATCATGGTTAATTAATTGTACCTATCTTAAAGTTTTTTAGATGTTTTAAAGAAAAGTACTATCAGCAGTTAAGTCAATGAATATACTTAATCATTAAAATGTCAGTGTGAGAGGGTATCTTTTAGAGTTGCGTTAAACCTGAAGGTGGGGGTGTTTGTTCTTGGCTTTTTTCATCATCATTTTTTCAATATCTGGTGGCATCACCTGATTTTGGTAAACCTTGACCCAGTTATCATGGAATATTCTTCTCATTGAAAGGAATTCAGCCTTTTAATCCTATTATTGTTTAGCTAGAACTATATTTACTACATGAAATTCAGTTATGTCCCATTCAAATAGCATATAAGGACAAAGTTATGACTGAGATGTTTCTGAAAGTTAAGAAAAGAAAGTCTGTTATCAGTAGTTTATGCTCACTAATCAGCAGCTTTCACAACAGCTGGAATTTTGTAGAGTCCTGCAAATCAAAAGCTGTTGAAAGTATCCAAGGAAGAAATTGAATATAGTCTGTTAGGTAAAATTGTCTTCAATATCAGTCTTCTCTTCATAACTTGTTTTCCTTCTCCATCCTGGAATTAGATCAAAAGTGAGACTTATTAGGGATAGACAAATTGATTTCAAAGTGATTCAATTTTTGGCACAATTTTAGTTTAAATTTCACTGCTGATACAGCTTATGGAGAATATATGGACTCTTGTCTGCCAGATGAGTGACAGGGAACCTAGAGAAGGTCTCCCTCCCATAAACCTTGGGGGCTGAGAAAACTCTGATGCGCTTTTCCAGATTGGGCATTTATCAACTGTCATTCAGTAGGAACTTTTATATTTTAGAAGCTGATCAGTAAAGGTGTATCTTCCTGTGTCTGACGCCTGATGAGATGGCCCAGCTTCATAAGCCCAGATCCTGAGGGACTATCAAGAGAAGAGTGATCTGGAATAGGGCAAAGTGAGATTAAGTTTACTTTTCTAAAAATCTGTGAATAGTTTATTTTAAAGTTTAATTCTGTATCTGCAATATGCATTGGCTTGTCCTATGCATGACTAAGAAGATAAACTGTAAAACTGCACAGTCTTGGATGGGATGTTTGGAAAGTTTTTATTTAAGCTATGGAAGTGTTCCAGAGATGTCAGTACTTGACATTGCAGACAGCTGAGTGCTGTTCCAGGTCTTGGCAAAAAACTGTACAGGAAGATCAGAAAAGAGTGATCTAAAGAGCGGTTTCTAGATTCTTTGGTTTATAGAAGTCTAAAAACCATGGGGACCCAGTGTCTGTGTCTGTAGCAGGATTCTGGCAGATGACCTCCACAGGACACATGCAGAGGGAAAGAGTTCACACTTATGTCTTTGATGCAGAAATGGAAGCATCTAAATAGTTATTTAGTATTGATTTATATTGGCTAATGTATCAGCCATCAGTGTTTTGGAAACAACCTCTTTCTCATCTTGGCACAAATTGAAAGGCTAGTAGCAATAGAAAACAATCTGGTTAATATTTCTGTACTTAATTGTATATACTCCTGCTATTCTGACAGCAAATTATAGTCCGGTAGCATCTTGTGAAGGGTGTACTAGTGTTCAGAATAAGATTTAAATCTGAAAAAAATATCTGAGCTAAGGTATTGGATGTAAAATAAAGTGCTCACTGTCATGATCTCCCTGTTCAGACTAGCATGCATAATGGAATATTACAGCTCCCTTCTTCCCATACAAGAGGAGATTTGCATGTGGGAATGAGTGCATCCTGCCCAAAATTCAGGCAGGAAGTGGCAAGGGTGCATTCCTACACACTAGCCACAAGGTAGACATAACCGTGAACCCCGCTCCCCTCTCCCTGCCCAGTGATAAATCCAAATAAATGAATTCCAGATCTAAAAGAAACCAGTTGATGCTTACTTCAATATCTAGAGTTATGCATAAATAGCATAGCTGAATATATTTAAGAAAGGACAAGTAGAACTAATAGGATCAGTGGGTGTGAATAGTGAGGTAGAGAAATAAAAATGGAAGAAGGGCTGTGGAGAACTAAAAGGAGACGAGAATAAGAAGAGATGAAAAAGATGACAGTGGAAAGAGGGAAAGAAAAAAGTGGAGCCTATTCTAAATGCATCTGAGCCTCTGCGTAGTTGGGAAAGCAACTAGAAGAAAAAGCAGAGCTTTATTAACAGTTTTTAAATGGAAGTAAACCAGAGAAGCTGCCAAAATGCTGCTTTTGAACATAACAATCTTGTATAAGGTTGTGTATACATACAATTTGAATGGATATTTTTTTGAGTGATTATTGATTTGCAGATAAATACCGAGGCCACTGGATGTCAACCTCCTTGTTTGCTTTCTACGAAGTATCATTTTCATATATTTTTTTTTTCCCCTGAAGAGAGATATTTTTTGAAGGTATTATTGAAAAGCAATCTTTTTGTCTTTTGAGTGGAACAGATTGCATCAAATTATAGGTATTTTTTGAAGCATTTCCTTGAGGAAAAGTATCCTGGTTTTAAGAGTTTTGTCTACTTTGATAAATTCCACTTTAGTTGGACTATTCAGAAGCGTTGCTTAGGCTACTCACAGCTGCAAGTATAGCTCTGCTGTGGGAGTTTGTAGCTTGATCTGGCCCCAGCACATTGCTTCCTCGCTCTTCTCTGAAGTTGTTGCTGCTGCTCATTACAGATTCTGGTGCAACAGAGGAACATTCAGTTTCCTCTTCAGCAAAATGATCCCTTTGTACTTCTTTCTGTCTACATCACTGCAAAACTGAAAAGTGAGCTACTAAATTTATAATGAACCCAAACCTCAGATGAATAAATGCAATGCTGTTGATAATTCTGTTTTGAAAACAAAACAACCCATACTGATATTTAACTGAAGAAGCATAAGTAAGAAAACAAGCAAAATAAAGACTTTCACTTGAACATTTTCTGCCCTACTAATTAAATATAACCATAATTTGAAGATGATGATATCTGTGTAATCACACATACACCCATGATGCAAGGTCCATGGCATCCCCAGCTTAGGGCTCCAGATTCCTTTCTGTGGTTTGTTTGGGTTTTTTGGTTGGTTGGGTTGGGTTTTTTTTATAATTCTAATGAAGTAAGAATCCATTTACAATGACTTTGTATCTTTCTTCACCTTTCTTCCATAGGTTCACTCACTATAGTAGTCAACATTTCCAGAATCTACAAAAAAATTCTTAAAATATATTTTAAAAAATATATTCCTGGTGTAGATAATTTCCAGTGCACAGAAACATGTCATGGAGTTGGTGAAATGCATAGAAGTTGACAGGATGCATGGAAGTATCAAACTGAACTGTTCAGAGACTTGTCAATGTGCATAAAGAAGTTGATGTTAATGTGATGTTATAAAGAAAATTAGAGAGATGTTTTGGGAATGGTGCATTACATTTGGCACAGATGAACAACCCTCCTCCCCAGAAGAAAACAGGATATATCATGTTATATTTATTTTTCTCCCTTCCTGAATGCGTAAGCACAGCTAAAAATGAATGTAAATAATAGTGACACGGAAAATTTCATTCAAACTAAGTGACCTCCAGAATTTTTCTGTTTGTATCTTTTTTTGTATGCTTTTTTTTTTTTATCTTTTATCTGTGGTTTTTGGCTCTTTTGTACATTTTTCTCACCACCGTCGCAAAGACTCATCACTGCAATTTTGGAAGATTTGAAGTTCGGTAGTGCGTTTAAAAATATTAACTTCAGAAAATTAAATACTGAAATTCCACAAAAAGTTCTGAGGCTAAATTTAACATCTCATCAATGTTGCATCAATACTTGGTAATATTGTTTCCTGCTATTGTTGTTTTTGAAAGACTACACATTTCAGTCCTATTCTGCAACAGTTTTTATTAACAATATGCTAGCATAACAAGAACTATTTTTCTTTTTTAAAAGAAAACATCTAAAACTCAAGCACAGGCAGTATTCATTAACTGACAATGGTGGTGGTGTTGTGGAGAGTCATCTTCCATACTCTGAACTAAACCACTTGTTCTCTGCTGAATTTACGATGGATACAAGCGTAAAGTGTTAAATGTTGCACACTAAATGAGAAAATGAGTTGCGAGACCATGAGATTTTTTTGAAATTCTAATGTGTCTCATTTGAGGTACGTACACATGCTAATATTGCTCAATGATCTGCTAGATTCTCATTTCTGCTTTATTTTTGCACAGGCCACTCAGTGTATACTCTCCTCCTGTCTTAAAATTAAAAAAAATAAAATCATGGATTTTTAATAAGTAACTATTACTGTAAGAACAACTGTTTAAGAAAATGTCACCAGAAATTGTTGCAATGCTATGGATGCACAGTGAATAAGTATGTCCATACAAATGATTGGACAGGTAAGATGTCTTAGCTGTAGCACAGCTGTGTGTGTCATAGCATCACATATCAAGACAGGTATGATTGAGATAAGTCATTTGGCATATTTTCTTGAACAGTGATGTAGCATTCTAGGGCAGAATGGTTTGTTTTGTTTGGTGGTTTTTTTTTTTTTTTGACTGCTGTGGTTTCTGTTGCTTTTGGAAATATTTTTAACGTACAACTGTTTTAATTACATTTTACTAATGTAAAGTATAGCCTTTAAAATGGGATTGAAGTCTAAAAATGCCAATAGGTTATTAGGACATTGGTGTTTCATTTACTCTGAGGTTCTCTTCTAAACTTACTTTAAAAATAACTTTTGCTACAACTTTATTGGCTAAAAATATTTTGTATAACTTTGAATATTGAGTCTATAAAAATTGCAAGTTTATATACACACATAAACCTAAGATACCGTATCTGACTACTTTCAGATCAGCAATTCCAGTAACATGCATCAAATCAAATGTTAACCCATCACAATAACTTTGAAACTTCCCTTAGGATTCATTGAATGATGCATAAAATCAGTTACAGAACATATTGAGAGGATACGTTAAGGTTGAGCAGGCAGTTTCAGTCTGGTGAGATGATAGTAGAAAACAGGAGGGAGAGAGATTTATTATTTACCAGTTCGTTTACTGTCTCTTCAGGAGGTGTAAATTCGTAAAAGCTGGAATTCTGTTATTCTTCATAAGGAGAAAGAGCTAGCCTGTCAGTCAGGATATGCAAAGTCTGGATTGTTTGGCTTATCCCTAATAAATAGTCTATGAGAAACAGGCTGTTGATGTTATGGGAGTAGGTTACTGATTTTCCCTGCAACAGAAGACTTTGAAGCCATATAGATCATGAGTTGACTTCCTTGGCCTGTGTTTTCCTCTAGGCTGAAAAAGTTCTCATAAGAATTGGATGGCCTCTGCGACTTCAAAGGAGTCTCATAACGAGCCAATCTGTAGGGTGAACCCTTTATCTGCACTATTGCAAATATCCTTACTATAAGCAGTAGTGGTCCTTTAAAAAACATGCTCAAGTTTGCCCAGTATTCCTGTAGTACTGATGCAAGAATATTAGGCAAAACCTAATACATATAGATATTTCTTTATATTTTCCAAAGTGACTTTTAGCCAGATTTGAATGGTATATCTTTACAAGTTTCTTATTTTATGTCGTTCCTGTCCTTAAAGCAATTCTCTGACTGTCTGATCTGGTTCAGGTGTTGATACAATGCAACCATGATAGGGTGGTCACCCGAGAAACCCGATGACTACGTTTGGGTTGTCGGTCAACGTTGCTAACGCTGCACTTCTGGCAATTCTTGATCTTCCTTGATGTAGTAAAAGAGGTGGAGCCTCTACAGCTGCACAGAAACACTCCCTGCCTCTGTATGCAACGACAAAGGAGTCTTAAAGAATCACGACTCCTCACATTTCCATGAACAATGCTTCTGAACTAATTTTTAATTATCCTAGTGCCCTGCAGAGCAAGGGAAAGTATATGTTTTATTGATTTTATAAAGACTTAAGTGAATCATTATAGTCCTTGTGGCACTCATTTATAACTTGAGCCCTGTTGAGTGCTTCAGGCTGTGCAGACTTGTGAGAAACACAGGGTCTTGAGGAGGAGTTTGATTCAATGGGCATAGCAAGTAAAATTCATTTAATTAAAGCAAAACTGAAATTTAAAACACATGTATAATGAGCTTTCTAATTCACAAAATGATAAAACTAAAGCAAAATTTTAAATTATCAAAAAAGTTATTATCGCTGATTTTCATGATTGCTATCATTCATATTTTTTCAAAATTGTTAAAACAAGCATTTGTAATATGTAAGCAATACAGAAAAGATTCTTTACCATTCAGAGATAATCCTATTTAGAGCAATTAAAAAGATCAGAAGGGTCAATTCACCTGCTGAGTAAAATGATTTTCAGGAGGTAGTACATACTGTTCATTAGTTCAGCTGCATTAGTTAAATTACTTTTTTCATTAAAACTGTTAAAATACCTTAAATTATGTTTCACTTAGTTAAAACTAGAGCATGTAAACACTGTAAAGAAAACTTAGAAATCACATTTGCTGGGTGAATTCCATGTAAAATAAGGAAGCATACCTTAAGATTATAAAAATGTCTGTATTGATCCTAGATCTAGCTAAAGAGGGCAGAGTTGATAAAACTACTTATCATCACTCTACTGTATCTCTCCTGCCAAGTCAGCTTACAACCTATTGGTCTAGATTCAAAGATTCATTGTATTTCCTGTTCTATAATTCTTTGCCCCCCCACTGAATTTATCTACCATTGTATCATTCGGGTCTTGTAAAGTCCCTGAGCCACTTCCAACATTCTGCGTTCGTTTTTACTACTTCAAAGAACCATTAAAAAAATGTAGACTTTGCTTTAATTTTAAACACTTTATTAGTGAATATATCTACAAACTTTTGTAAAATATAATCTTATATATCTTATTTAGTCCTTTTATTTACTCCAGCTGATTTTTTTTTTTTTTTTTTCATTTTTTGAAAGACGTTTGCTTACATGGCCATTTTTTGGTCCTAACAAAACCAAAAAATGAAAGCTGTTTCAATAATAAAAGAATTTGATGCTAACTTCACTAAAGCAAAAAATATGCAGCTGAAATATTCTACTTTATCCTGATTTTTAAAACCTGAAACATTTTTAATATTTCTAGTTATTTGAATAAAGAATACTGCATTCCATGTTTGTAAGAGGAAATAGAAACCATAAGTGTTTTGCTTCGCATTTGTCTTTCAGAGAAGCTTTAAGTTCTTCCAGAAAATAAATGTTTCCTAGCATGACCTATCAATCACCTTCCATTAAGTCTCATTGATCAGTATTACATATAAAGCTGCAGACAGGATTGTGGTTTCTTTTGTTTCTGTTAATTTTCTTGTTTGTACAGGACTTCCTAAAACCATGAGCTATTACATTATAATAATTGTCAACAAAAAATGATTTTCTAGTCTCTCATCAGCAAAGATGAAAGACGAATAAATGTTAATTATAATGGTAAGTCTGTTAAGAGCTTTTGGTTTTCAATAACCACATTGCTGTAATATAAAAGTAGAGTCCTGTGCTATGCTGGCCATAAGGCTGGAAATAATACCTCCTGAATTTTAATCCAAGCTCTGCAGCTAAAACATTAAGGAGATGTGAAAAAGTTATTTATGCTTTTTTTTCTTGTGTGTGCTATTAAAATGGATTGTGAGAACAGAAAGACTCATGAGAGTCCCTAGAGAACAGCTGCTCATGAACCATGTTCTGTTACTTCTCATACTGGAATGTTCTACTAAATACATGAATAATATGTTTACAACAAATTCAAAGCATAATATACAGCAGAAAATGACAAAATTAGTCATGTTAATGGTGATGTGTGCTGATTTTAAAATTGCTGTAAAAGAACAGCAAAATGACACTGATGAAAAAGCTTTTGTTATGTCATTTTGGGGGAAGTGGGATCAATGCCAGAAGAGTAAAAGGCACATTACCTAGCTGCATTTCAGCTATTTCAAGCCACCAAGTAATGCTATCCATTAAGTACAGAGCTTACTGTAGTCCATGGACAAAAGGCTTCTTTGCTTGGTTTTAAAATGTGATTGCTTTTAAATTAGGTCTGAAATAGGCAAACAAAATAAATGCAGACTTAATGTGGTCTTAATTTTAGATAGTGGGTACCAGTCCACATAATGTTCTTTAGACTCAAAAGATTGTTTTGTGGCTGCTGTGAATAAACACATACATCTTACGTAAGTAAATGAGAAAGTTCAAATTATACATTTGTTAATGAAATTAAATTAACCAAAACAGTCTACAGTTGCATAAGATCTTCCTCCCTTTAATAGATGATCAATTATAAAGTGATATATGGAGTCCTAATATAACATTTTCTCATACTTTCTAGCTTTCAAAAACTTTTATTCAGAGTGATATTCTGGCTTTTCTTTACTGGTCATAAGTTACAGTACGGAACCACTTAATCTGAAGAAATTTCGTATGCTTCAGTGTTTTTCTTCCTAGTAGCCTGATTCGGTATTCTAAGATAACAAATTAGTTTTACGATTGTGTACAGTCCCTACAGACTGTTTTGGGTCATCAGGACAGTTGAAGATAAGATTTTTATCTTTTTTTTTTCATGTATAGGGAGAGAACTGAAATAGCCCTATAACTATTCTTTAACTTCCTCAGAAAATTCAAATAAATGCAAGTGTAGCAATTCTTTTTCTAAACATGCTCAATTTAAAGCATCTGAATGTTCCATGTTATGCGCATCAACCCATTGTACTTAGGATTAAGAAAACAGAAAGGTTGATCAAAGCACTGTACAGCTATCACTATCTTTTTTTTTTTTTCCCTAGCACTACCCTACTCCTCCTGCTCTGTTTAAAAATACATTGATATCATTTTATCTGTTGGCTTTCAAGAATATTGATATAGCTTAACTTATACAAAGAATGGCAACCCCAGACGTATGAGTCCTTGTAAAAATAATGCTTAAAGTAAGGTTCCATTATTGATTTATCCCTATTGCTGTTGGGATATTTTTGCAAAATGTCAACTTTGAAAACTCCTTTTCCCTGCCTTTCACAGTTTAATTGCTAAATATTGGGCAAAGTAAGAAAATTGAAACACACTCTATTCTAATTGATCATCATTTGCAGCATTGTAATACCTTTCTCAGAATTATTTATGCTTAGCTGCTTTCACTTGTATTGGTCAATAAATTTTAATAAATTTTCCAAAGGTGAGCTGCATGTGAACTGAAAAGCTTTATGAGTGAACACACTCTCTGTGTATGTCTTAATGTATTTTTAGGTTGTAAGCTATTTAGGGAAAGCTATTTGAATGCATTGTCTGTATCTTCCAAAAAATCCTGTCCATGGGACTTGTGACAGAGATGGACAAACACTTTAAGCTTAAAAACAAAGGTAACAATGATGTATGTAGTAGTGATGTATATCAATGATATGACATATTGCAAAACAAAACATACCCCAAAAGACGTCTGATAATTGTCTGATTTCTTTGCTGATTCAGTAGGAGTGATAGTATTTTGCATTTGGTTTCAGTAACTTCTGAAGGTATTTTAGAAAGATATCAGAAAGGTATTTATATCAGAAAATATGTAGAAAAATATAATAGAAAAACTGAGCTTGATCTAATTTTAACTGAAGAACAAACAAAAGTAAGTGTATAAAATAAATTCTAGATAAGCAAAGAGAAAAGGAGTACTTTCATCATTTTCAGTAAAGCACTTGGTTTGCTGCCACATGAGAACCTGTTCAGTCAACTAAAACACTGGGAGTTAGAAGAAAAATCATAAAATGAAGGAGCTGGCTGAAAGGGAGGTGATACTGGGTTCACTGAAGTGGGAAACTATCACCTTGAGAAGGAGTTATTAGTGAAGTTCTCCAGTGACCACCTGGGGAACAAACTTATTTAATGCTTTCACTAATACCCTGGAGGGGGAAAAAAAAAAAAAAAAAAGTGAAGTCTCTCAAAGACCATGATTTGGGAGTCATCATCAATATAGAGAAATGTTGGATTACTATAGTAGAGGAATTGAACAACCTTGAAGCCTGGCACAGTAAAAATGAGATGAAAAGTAATGTTACAAAGTACAAGTTCTTATACGTGGTTAATAGTAAGAAATTATACTTCAAGCTGAGAACTAATCTACTGGAAAGAGCAGAGTAGGAGACCTGTCAGTCACAGGGTAACTGTGAGGAACCAGCTGAGATCAATGTGAAAATGGCAGTTGCATTCTATAAACATATTGACTGAAGTCTTTCAAGAAAAGATACGAGTTAGTTGATATATTGCATTTTTAAAATCCAAAATGTTGTGTACAGTTTTATTTCATGTATTCTCAAGGATGAATTTGAGCTAGAGCAAATACAGTGATAACTTCAGTAACAAGAAGTACGATGGGAGGAACCAGAAGAACTTGACTCGGTATCATTAAGCAGAACAAAGGGCAGGGGAGTTTGCAGAATGGCTGTAGCAGCCAGGAGATTTGTCAAATCCCTTCAACCACACAACACATGCTCCTCAACCAATGCAGGAGTGTCTTACATTTAAACCACTAGGGTTTTTTTTAAGTCTTGGGTATTTCTGAGCCCCTTCAGTGAGAGGGTTTTTTTCCTAGTCAACGTTAATATTTTAAAATGTTTTCCCAGTAGTTAACATTTACTCTGGTTTCACTACTTCTGTCCTCTTTTATAACCACCTCTTTTATGTTACTTCTAACCAGATAATTATACACAGCTATCTGTAACCTATTCTGTTGTCTGCATCTCCTAACTATACTTCTAGCTTTTATTGAAATGGGTTTCTTTCTTTTTTTTTTTTTTTTGTCTTTCTCCCCTTTAGCTGAAAGAATGTATCCAGTGACTTTTTTGTGGTTAAGAACCAAGGATGTGTGTCAGGCTGATATTGTATCTGGAGGAGTTACAAACACTCATTAATACAGTATAAATAGTAGAGTATTCATGCTTCTGAAAATGGCAAGCTACAAAAAGTAAAGCTTACTATCTACTTATATGTAATATTACTGCTCTATAACCAACAATATCCAATTTTTTTTTTTTTTTTGCTTGGTGTTGGTATTAGTAAACTGAATTAATTCAATTTCCAATTTTTTGAAACCTTAACACTGCATTTTCACCGGAAGTTAAATAAACAAAATATGTGAGACTAAACTTCAAATAATTATCATTGCTTTAGAGGGGCAACATGGAGAGAAACTTAGGAGTCATCCTAGCAGGTGATATCTCCAAGTGCCATGGCTTCAGCCTGTGGCAAAAAAAAAGCGTTTGTTCTCAGAACCAGATTTATTTCTTTCAGGGAGGAAAGAAGAGATGGCAAATGCATCATTTATTTCCTGGCCCAATCTTTTCTGTTTGCATGTTCACCTGAGAATGCTTTGCACAGACCACACTCTTCCCCCCACATCTGTCTTTGCCTCTTCCACCCTGGCTGCAGAGAGTTCATAAGCAGGGATTTTCAGGGAGCTACCTGTTGAAGAACTGTACTCCAGGTACTGGTCTGTAGGCTTAGAGTTTTTTGGGTTGGGTGGTTCTTTTTTTTTCCCAATAAGGAGAAAAATATATGCAATAGTTTTATCTTTAGAAAATAAGAAAAGTTATAATTTATATATAATATTTTTCCTATGAAATAATAATTTTAAATATACATAATTATGTAATATATGAAGTTTTTTACTTAAATGTTGTTCGGTATTTTGAGGGAAAGCCGTGATTTTAGTGCATTTATTAGAGTGGGGATTTTTTTCACTACTTTTAAGAAATATGTAACATCAGTGCATTGACCTGTTCCAGGTAGGACAACTGTTTCTTAATTTTAAAAAATTTTGTATTCAGTGTTTTTATTACAATAATGGGCATGTGATAGAAGTTGTAAATGGAATATAAAAATATTGCATTAAAGATGGAGAATTATTTAAATAATTCTTACGGAATTCCTCTGGCAAAATTAATGTTATCATCTTACATTATTAGTAGTATTATTATTAGTATGGCAATGCTATCATTACTATTAAATATAAGGCAGTCTAAAAAAATCAGATGAACAACAGTGTCAACAAAATAATACAGTAATGCCTCTATTTTGATTTCAGAATACCATCTTTGCTAAGATAGCAAATGTTAAGCTTTACATTTTTTCTAATATTGCACTTTAATTAAAATTATAAACTTTTCTATAAAAGTTACTGGCCTTCTGTACACAGGCATACATAGTAATACTGGAGTTAATTGAAAAAAGGCTGAAATCCTGTAGGGTTTAAATTGGCTATCTCAGTTTATCATGTGAAGGTTACCATTTTTCACTGAGGGCCCTATAGCACAAGACGATTTCATGATCATTGTTTCATGGCTTTCCTAAATTAATGATTTTGAAAAACACAGGTAATTACCCCTTTATAAATGCAGTATCAGAATGTTTATCTACCTTCTGCGATCTTTGCATAGTGGATTCTGTAGAGGTGCAAAATATTAGTACTAGCCATTCTCTGCCAGAAGTTTTGAATCTTTCGGTAGCCATGCAGGTATGTCTCAGGAAGTCTGCATGACAGTGTCACTGAAGAACCATCTCCTTTAACATAGGAGCTGAAATGCTTCTGATATGCAGTAAGCTTTTAAAACTACAGTAAATAGTTGAGCTGTTGGAGCGAGTCCAGAGGAGGGCCACGAAGCTGATCAGAGGGCTGGAGCACCTCTCCTGTGAGGACAGGCTGAGAGAGTTGGGGTTGTTCAGCCTGGAGAAAAGGCGGCTCCGGGGAGATCTAATTGCGGCCTTCCAGTACCTGAAGGGGCCTACAGGAAAGATGGTGAGGGACTGTTTATGTGAGGGAGTGTAGTGACAGGACAAGGGGTAATGGGTTTAAGCTGAAGGAGGGTCGATTTAGATCAGATGTTAGAAGGAAATTCTTTACTGTGAGGGTGGTGAGGCACTGGAACAGGTTGCCCATAGAGATTGTTGAGGCCCCCTCCCTGGAAGTGTTCAAGGCCAGGCTGGATGAGGCTTCGGGCAACCTGGTCTAGTGGAGGGTGTCCCTGCCCATGGCAGGGGGGTTGGAACTGGATGATCTTTGAGATCCCTTCCAACCCAAACCATTCTATGATTCTAAATAGCACAATATTCAGCTTAATTAATATATTTCTTTTTCCTTAGTGTAACAAATTGTGTCAGATGATGCATCTAGGTAGAAAAAATGAGTCAGTCTCATTTGTGGATGTCTGGTGGGCTGTATCACTTGAGTTTAGAGTCATAGAACACTCCTTCTGAAAAAGAAAAGAATCGGGGTTGGTTTTTTTTTTTTTTGGTCTAAATATAGAATTAATACTTTTAATTACACAAAATTGAACTATTGAGTTTAATTATAGAACAACAAAGCTTTCTTTCCTGAAGATACCTCTGATGCTTGTATTTTAGAAAAAAAAAAAAAATTATGTTAATTACAAAGCATTGATTTTATGAGGCTAAAAAGAACCTATAAAGGATGTTAGCTTGCTTATAGGTTGCTGCTTTCCTATAATGGAAAGATTAATGTCTCTCTTATATGAAAGTAATTTGATAATTAAAAGAGAATAGAGACATGATGCCTTTTGTAGTTTACATAAAAAAATAAAGATAAAAAACCTAGAGATATGCTTTAGCAGCTAAGTGGAAAAATTACTATTTGGATGATATTCAACTCCTATGTAGCTCTTTTGTCTAATATGACAAAATCCTTACAAATGTAGAATTTTAATAAGATATATTTAATTGGGCACACCACAAGTAAAAAGACAACTCTTAGCTGTTCAGCTGCTAACCTATAAGCAATTATACAAGAGGAAATAGTATACAGTGTCATCAAATTTATGTGTATCACTCTTTTTTTTTTTCTAATGTAAGTGTCCAAATGTGTTGTGGAACATAGAAGTGAAGTGGTCTTCTATTAATATTAGAGCTGTTTAGTACATAGATGAGTGAAGAAAGTTTCAAAATCTGGACTCCCATCACACATGTCTAAATTTTTAAAAGATTATCTGAAAACTTGAATAATGATGAATTTTTGGTTTACCTAAAAAATAAGAAATTTTTTACCCTTGGATTGAAATGAGCATCGATGCTCACATAATTTATTTTTTTTCTCTTGAAATTTGTTTGGTTACTTTGGTTTTAGTTTGTGTTATGGAATAAAGGTAGCGACTGAAGTAATGCATTATTTTTCTTGCAAAATGAAATACCAGAGGCAATGAAAAATAGGGGAACGTGTACTTTCCATAGTGTTAAGCTGAAAGGGTTGAGAGTACTTCTCAACTGATATTAATTTTATTTACTTGTTTTTGCATCAAGTAGATGTGTTCCAAAATTGTATGACAAAGGCTTCTTTAAATATTAAAATTCTTTTTCTTTAAAGGTTGCATACCTTGTATTTATCAGCATATTTGTTCACAGTCCACGTAATTTTATTAAGATATTCTTTATTTTTTAACTTACAAAATTTATTTTGTATTGCAATCACACATTTTTTTTGAGATGTTTCATATACTATGTCCTAAACTGTCTTCACTCTCACAAGATATTGAGTTTGAATTTGCTGCACTTGTGTTAATTTTAGAAATGCTGGGTATTCTTCAAAAGTAAATTTGAAATTTCTTCATGATCCAAACAATAACTATGAATGTGAAAAAGCAGTTTTGTGCTCCTCAAATTTCTCATATTGATTGAATTTTCTCATGCACATGCCTCCATGCAGAAAATGTGTGCTTGTATGTATTCTTGGTAGTTTTGCTTCTAAATGTGTTAGCAATTTGTCTATCTTGAATAAAAACCAAAACACACACACTCCAACCCCCAACAAAAACCTATGACACAATTTTGAAACTGCCTCTTCTAAATTCACTGTTTTACAGATATTTTACATTGGTGTATTTGTGGTAATACTAAATAAATTAAAAGTGTCTTGACAAGCCTTGTGAAATACCTTATCAACACTAGTATTTTCTACTGTGTTGCATGGTAAATGCAAAAAAAAAAAAAAAATTAATACTATAAAGTACTGTAGGTTTTTTGGCCTTTTTATTTTCCTCTTTTTTTCTCTTTTTTTCTTTTCTCCCCCCCCCCCCCCCCCCCCCCCCCCCCCCATATTTAGAGAGGTTTGTTCAAGTACACAACTATTTATTATTCTGGCTCTGAATTTCTGCAGTTGTTGTAAAAGAAATCATGTTTGACCAGAGAAATGTAGTAGAAATTATTTTAACACTGTTTTTAAAAAAATGACATTAACTAATGTGTTTGGACTGTGATTAATGCATATTCTTCTGAGACTGAAATGGAAGAGATTACTAATGTCAGTTTGATCTAGAAACCGTATTTTCATGGATATCAAGGAAAAAGCCCCATAAGATCTGGCTTACCAGAAATGAAATCTTATACCTTAATTTTATATTCTGAATGCAGAATTTACTTTGCCCATTTCAGTCTGTCCCATATGTTTTGTACTCTGAGCTCTATTTGTATATTTCTCTTCTCAAAAATGAACTCACATGAATAACTCTTGTAGCAGTGCTGCCATCTTGGTTCAGATGAAGGTGCTGACTACTCTGTTGCGTTGGCCTTAACTGTCAAATAACTTCCGGTGTCTGACTTTTGATATACTGTCATGTTTATTACAGTCTTACCTCTGAAACTCATTTTCATGTTAAATGCGTCTCTTCTTACAGGGTGATACTTGTCAGTCAATTTAATTGAAATGTCATGCTGACCTTTATTTGAAATAGTCTGACTTCCTGTGGTTGTTGGAAGTTCTTTTTACTTTGATTTCAATTAAAATTCTTAAATTACCAGTGTACAGAAACTGCATGCTAATTAACCTTATGAAACCACATGCTAATTAATCTTACAAATAATATCTTTTGCAGAGGTGGTTCAGCTGAGTCTGCCTGAAGATCAAAAACTAAGCACCACTGCAGCAACAGTGGGACAAAGTGCTGTCTTAAGTTGTGTGATCCAGGGAACTCTGAGACCTCCCATCATCTGGAAGAGGAACAATGTCATTCTGAATAGCTTAGATTTGGAAGATATCAATGTAAGTAAGAGAAAGCTCTATTTAATAGTTTGATATAAAAATTTTTCGTAAAGAATACAAAAGTGATATGTGACAAGCTCCATACTCCTGATGTTTCAAAGAAAAGAAATGGAAATGAAATGCTTGCTAAACTCAGTCTGTTTTTATTTTGCTATGTATACAAATTCTTGTTGTTAAATATAGGGAAAACACGTTTCACAGACCAATCATTTAAAAGAATAAATACAGCAGTAAAAGCACATGAAGACAAAATTGCAGCCTAAAATACAATCAACATTATACATTCAGGATTATACATACAGTCTTCAAACATCTAAAAGAAAAAAAAGAAACCTATGAAATGAACATTTTAAGAAATGCATAGTGACTTAGTACAAACAGATCATAGTAATAACCTTCTCTTCTAATAATTCAATAAAAATGTATCTTTTCCAAAACAAGTGTTTTACCACAAAATTGGTTGTTTTGAGCATTACTGCAAATATTCAGCAGGGTATATGGTACTCCTCAAAAAATCAGCAGCAAATATCAGTATAAGTTAGGAATCCTTTTTTAGGAAGGCAAATATTTGCCAACATATTTTGCCATGACCTCAAAATATGGAGCAAAATAGAAAAAGAGAAAAATAATTACATCTTCTGCAAAAACTCTAAAAATAAGCTTTCAACTGTATTTTCTTTGCTTTGGCCATTTTACATTAGCAAAGTTATAAATTTGGATAAATGCTTACAATGGGAGTTGTGCTTGGTCTCTGACTCCAATGAGTCTGAGATCACTGGATCTGTTACGTGTGTGGAATATTGCCACAACCAAATATCTGGTTTGTTTATTTTTATTTCATTTTCTTATGAGTGCTGTTATTTCTAAGATGGCAATTGTACTCGCACATCAGTTTTGTTTTGTTTGCTGTTTTTACATTAGCTCTCTTTGTAATTTGAGCTTCTTCACCGCGGTTCTTTGTAAAATAAGGGACAGTTTCAAGCTCATCTTGCTTGAATGGTAGCTTGAAGTCACTCGAGAGGCTTAGGATAAAATCAGCATCCTCTGAAAAGTTCTCAGTTAAATAATTGTTGCTTTTGTTAGTTTGGTATTAATCACATGACTTATGTTCAAAAGTGTCTTGCCCACATTCACAAGCTCCTATCTGCGGTATTTCTTAGCTTTCTGTAAATATTCATGATGCTTGTAAATAATGATTTGGAGATCTTACTAATCACTTCTAAGTATAATACATGGCAAGAGCTGTAGATAGGAACACACATCTGGACATGGAGAAATAAAAGGGAAATGATGAATGGAAGTAATGAAGCTAACAGCTCAGTTTCAAACTGGGCGGTTTCGTATTTGCAGACGTGAAAAGAGCATGTGTTTTCAAAGCCTGATATGTACATTTTGAGTATGAAAATAGAGGGGAAAAAAAAACCCAACCCAACAAAAACCACCCAACAAAAATCCAGAGAAATTCTTGTGCTGGGTGCAGGTGCCCAGGAGCTGACAGTGGGGGTTTCAGGGGTGGCCTCTGAGGGAAGAGGCTGGGGCTGCCCTATGCTGGACACAGCTGTGCCCCAACAGACCCACCGCAGGGCACAGCTGAGCCGTGCAGCCACGCTGGTGGTGCCTCTGGGAAAACATTCAAAAAAGGGCATAAAACACCAGTGAGAGGGAGGAGTGGAGAACAGAAAGAACAAGAAACAGCAGAGGGAAGTCCAAGGCTGGAGGAGGAGGAGTAGGTGCTCTGTGATGAAGCAGATAGCCACAGCAGCCTGTGGGGAACCCACACTGGGGCAGGTTTATCCTGAAGGACTGCAGCCCATGGAGAGTCCTGATGGGAGCAGAAGACACACACAAAGAGCAACTGCCATGTGCTTGACTGTACCACTCGAGGGAAGGGTAAAGGAGTTGGAAGCAAAGGAGTGCAGTTGAGCCTGGGGAACAGGGGAAAGCAAGCTGTTTTTTTAATAATGTATATCTTTTTGTTTCCAACCACCTAAATTAGTAATTACTTGCTTATTTTAATTGGCAGTAAGTTAATCTAAATTTCCCACGTTTGAGTCTGTTTTGCCCACCACGGTAATTAGCAAGTAATCTCCTTGTCTTTGTCTCAACCCATGAGCTTTCTCACTCATGTTCCTCTCATTTACTCCCCCTGTCCTGCTTTGGGGGGTGGAGGGGGAATGAGTAAGTGAGCAGCTGGGTGGGAGTCTGGCTATTAGCCAGGGCTAACCCAGCACATTTCTGAAGTACTTATCACAGCTGGAAGAGAGTCAAGTATTGAATTTTTGAAGACTCATGAGATGTCCAATTTGAAGTCAAATTGCAGTGCTGATCAGACATTCAAAGCAAAATTGAAATTGCTAGAATTGGCCAGATTTGTTTACATTTAATAGGAGAGGAGGAAGGTGTCATAGTGTACCAGATTGACAACCCACAAACATAAACAGGTCTGCAAAGTGTTACCTGAGTGCCGGGATGATGTCTGTGTGTGCATTTTGTGTACGGGTGCAGTAAGAACTGTAAAGGGCATCAAAGCTTCCAGTGACAGGAGCGCATAATTCTGAAGATGAATGTATTCATCATTTATTTGTTAGCTTAAGAAAAACATAAATGAACTGAAATGCTCGGAAGTCTTTAAGCAAAAAATATATTATAGTGTAGTCTTTTAATATTAGCAGTTTGTTTATGTTTCGAATATAGTGTGACATAGCCAATATCCATGGGGTGAGGCGCTAAAATTAATAGCACTCAGATATATGTATATGTAGGTGATATTAATCTAATATAACTTTGTAGATAAACTAACAAAAAGTGGAAGAAAGAGCTAATGGATTCTGGAAACAAAACAAAACAAAAAAAAACAAAAGGAAAAAAAAAATGGGCATAAAGACATTGAGTTAAACTGATCCCCAGAGTCTCTTTTCTTCAAAACTGATTTTACGTGTTTCACTGTTTGCACTGATTTGATCCCTCTATATTTCTATATTTATTTCTAGATCTTCCTTTGGTTTCTTTCTTTTTCTTCCCTTCTCCCATATTTCTTTGATCATTCTATACCTTTCTGAACCTTGTTCATCAGATATTCCCTGCTTGATTCTTACAGTTTCACATTTGGTTAAAGGTTGTTATGTAGCCATAATTTAGTATCCATTCAGGCAATGTAATAAAAATAAAACCTTGGGGAAAAGAAAAATAATTGGACAAAAAAAGTGGTGTTTTATACTTCACTATGGAAAATGAATTTAGTACTTAAATATTAACTTCAAAGGAACAAATGCAGAGGGAAACAGTGTGCTCCAGTTTATGTCGCAATTTAACCACCAAAAAATGTGTTGTACTTATTCAGGCAATTTTAAACATTCAAAAGCCCTAAGTCCTTGTATAATTTAAGATGTCCCCAGAGGGCAATGTATTCTAGGCTTTACTATGGCTATATTATACACTACAATCATGTTCACCTAACTCTGGGAATTGCTAATTTACTCAGTTACACAAGAACCACATCCATGCATCTCAAGACTAATAATGTTGTGTAAACAGTAGTACACTTTCTGAAAAAAAAAACCAAAACCCATGACAAGCAGTGACCTGGGAAGATAGATAAAAGTTTATTTTTTTTGCAGCAAAATGCATCCAAGGTGACCATAACTGGAAGTCAGCACATACACAGGAAACCAGTCAGACTAAGCAGTAGTGACAATGTGATTTTGTGAATCATAACAAGTGCTCATACTTAGAAATTAAGTTTTTGCACTATGCAGTTCTCAATATTAGTTAAGCTATTGGCTTCAGGGAGGGACAAACTCAGAATGATATAATGTCCTAGTGTTTTGCCAAATGGAAAAATGCAACAAGAAGCAGCAAAAGAGTGCAACTCTAAATTCAAATTGTGATTGTTGAATTTCTATTTTGTTGAAAAATAGTATACTCCTCTACTGAAAGTATACAGGATATATGTCTAAGGCTCTGATCTACAGAGTGGCTAAGAGCCACTCTTAAATAATGAATAGTGTTATATACTTTAAGACATTTTAAAGAAATGTTAAGAAATAATGTTTGACTTTCACGGGATGATAATGAAAATTGTATTTAAGTAGTGCATTTAAAATAACTTAGAGAATGCTATAAAGTGTGTGGTCAGATATTAATAATGTTACTGATAATATCCAGATGGTAATTTTAGAAGTCCTCAGTACTCCTCAACTCTTCTTATGGTACTTATGATTACTATTTGTGGAAGTAATGCGTCTTGCTACTGATCTTTCTCTTATTGAAACTGATGAGAGTTGGGGATAATTAGCGTCCATCTGAACAAAGCCATGAAAAATTGTATGCCTCTGCAAATTTCACTTAAATTATAACATATTTGTGCTATGAGTCACTACAGAATTGCTATCACAGGATATTTTACTGATATTTTAGGAAACTTCTAGACAGACTTTTTTCCTGCTGTTATCCTGCATCTTAAATTTCTTAGCTGTCTTTCCACTTACCTCTTTCAATACGTTTTATCTAACCTATTATTCATTATAGAAAATAATTCTCACATATGGAAAATTTAAAAATAGCAGATTATCTTTCCCAAATGCAATATGCACTTTTAAAATGTTAGTTCATTCACTTTTTAAACAGTTTTTTATATTTCATTTTACTTTATTCTTTTTCTGACCTTTCCCTTCAGTTTTGCCTTCAGCTTCTTCCCTATGCCTGTCAGCTATTGCACTTTTTTACAAGATGTCTGCCCTTTGTTCTTACATTTATACAAGATCTACTTAGATGACTTGTGCACATGTAAAGTTTAACATCTGCTCACATACTTAAATTAGTAACTTTTTTAAAAGAGTCTAGTTCAACTTTTACTTTTTGATAAAAGCTCATGATATCTTTCTTTAGGTTACCATCATGGGAAGCATGTAATGTGTCCAATGTTTCCATTTTGGCATTTTTGAAGTTATGTATGGATTATCTTTCTCTCAAAACTTCTCATTTGTTCATCTTGTTAAAATTAATCTACGGATTACAACATTCGTTTGTTTGACATCATTCAATAGTCAACATTCTCACATTGATACCTCCTTTGTCATTCAACAGCCTACATTCTCACATTGATACAACTCTGAAAGACTATACTGGAGATGCCATTAAAAGTTCATGTCCTCTGAAAGAACATGTTCCATTCTGGAGAGTTCTGCTCAGTAACTGCTGACAGAAATGTTTTCAGATTGTCCAAAATGATAAGTGTATTTCCTAGAAAGGACTCTTGACATCTGCCCTCTTCCTTCCAACTTCCCATCCTATTTCCCCCCCTTTTTTTATTCTTAAGAAAATTCTCACAAGTACTTCATGAATTATTCCGGTTCACGTTGTCTTCTCCCATGGGATAGTATGGACCTACACACAAACTTCTCTTTATACATGGTTAAATCGTTCTTAGCGCAACACAGTTATGTTTTTAAGGCAATGGTTGTAAATATAAATGCTCTGTCTGCCCAGAATTTATTTTTTTTTGTGCTTGTGTTTATGACAGAATCCCAGGTGAGCCAGAAATGTCAAGGAAATATGCCTCAATCTTTTTTTTTTCTGCTCTCCAAAGACACCAACTCTTAAAAGTAAAAAATCTCAAAAAAAAAAAAATTACTAGGATATCAACTAGAGGACTTAAATATAAAGAAAGTGAGGATTAACAGGTAAAACAGAATAGAAATTCCAAATTCATATAAACGGATTTCTTCTTCCTCCAGTGTCCTAAAAGAGGGAATGCCTGCTTCCAGGATTGGCTTCACTCAACTCAGTGACTTTCTGAATTGCTGCAGCAAGCTCTGCATGGTCTTGCTTCATTCCTCACGAGGGTTTCATCCTCCCTGAAGCTTTGCCATTGCACCTCTTATCTTGTGGAGTCTTTGCTGCGACTCTCTCACCCCTGTATGAAGGAAAGTGTAGGGGTCCTATGATGTTAAGGGAACACAAGAACCTCCTTCCCTTTGACCTTCCTTTCAGAGGTGATGCTCCTAACCTCTTCCTTTTTGGAAGACAGTAACTCATAGTCCAACAATGAACAAATGAAACTGGTCAGTCACGGTACTGTAGTGAAAAAGCTTCCAATCTTGTTCAATACAAAAGCTGGTTCCTGACCAGCTTATTTTGAACTTTCCGTAGTAAATAATAGTTAAATTGCAATGCAGCAATTGCAGTGTCATATCTTCGATGTGGTCCAGCCGTATTCTGTGTGTTACAACCAGGATATATGTTCACTGTAACAGCCCTGTTGCAGGTTTTCCTCACACGTTATGCTTAGGACACCTCTTAAACCCATCTGTTACATCTCTCATACCTTTTCTACTGAATTTTTTAATGAAGTGGTTGGATTTCATTAACAGTGACTCATCAAAGTCAGCACATTTCTGTTTTTATCTGTATCAAATTGCCCTTTATCTGTTACACAGTCTTTCTTTTAAGTAGGATGTATTATTACCTTCTCTTTTCTGTTTAATGGATCAAATGCCAATTTTTTATTTCCATTCCATCTTAAAAGTGAAGTGAAAATAATTATTGTCAAAGATGCTAGTCAGTTTTATCAAATCTCTAATGCTTTTTTTATTTACTTATAGATATGCCAAAAGTATTTAGTTTTGATCACCAGTGCAATCACCTCATTCAGTTCTCTTCCTTTATTTTTCTCTTCCTTTTTTTGGAATCTGATTTTGAGTCCTAATTAATTCTTTAGTAGTGGGATAAATCACACAAAAAGGAAGCTTTGGATACATGTAAGACTTGCAAGATTTGGCATGTCTTATTTGTTTTGAATACTGAAACTATTTTGATATTTATTTTAGTAATGGCATCATGAATGCTACTTTAGACTGTACATCATGTTTTCACAACAATGTAAAGACACATTTAAACCAGGTACCAGTGTTGATGTGTAATTTTCTGGGTTAATGAACTAGAGTGAAAAAGATCGTGGTAAGGTTTCATTCACAATTGCTGACTCCTGTTAAAATAATCTGGACATACAAGTTCTATAACTCTGGCTTAATCAAAGTTATAATACCACAGAACTTTGTGATACGGCTTATTATGCACATCTTTTTATGGTGGGGACTATTTTAACTTTGAGCCAGGTGATGATTCTCTATTTATGAAGAAGCATTAAGATCCTCGTGAATTTTCTTTTCTCTTGTGCTACATGACTCTGCTTGATTTGATCTTAATTAGAAATGAAAGTGTTGACTTCAGAGGTGAACAGAATCATGTTCTGTGGACCATAATCTACTCTCATGCTTTCAACAGTGTAACTGAGATCATGATCTGGTCCTTATCAGAGAGCTGGGCAAAGTAATTGCTTCTTGCAGAGTTGAGTCCCTTGTCCTGCAGTACTCATAATTTTGCATTCTAGAGTTGTTTCTGCTAATGTTATCCAAAATAACTGAGTCTGTTAGTATTTTCCTGATTGTTTTTCAGAAGTTGAAAATGAAAGGCATTGTGATGGTGAAAGCTGGTAATATAACATGTACATCCATTCCTCCTTGCCCTGCCTTGAAAATAATCCTAGGCAAGCCATGTTAAACTACCAGGAAGGCAGCACTCTACAGTTTTGACATCTACAGACAGGAACTGTTAAGAAAATAAAAGGGATGCTGTGGATTTCTGAATTGATTGGTTCTTCCAATCCAATTTCTTAACACAGTGCATTGAACGCATCTTTAGAAGAGTAGTTGAACTGATAGGTCTGTACTCCTAGCTCTTTAAAAGGGTCATCTGTGTGAGCTGAAATATATGAATACCAAAGGTGTTCAAAACATTGCTATCCTTGATCTCTGTAGATGTATCTTCCTGTACATTGCAGCTGATTCTGTCTAGTTTTGTTGGGGATTCCAGAATTCATCGGTGATAGTTTTTTAAGAAATTTAGAAATTTCTAAAAGTAAAATTAAAATACAAACACAACAAATAACAACTTGATTTGCATCATCATCATTTTTTGTATCTTACAATATATTTATATCCACGCCTGCCTGTTCTATTTTTAATTTTTCTATAGTAAACACTCAGCAGAATTTGTAGATGCATGGAAAAATTTTGAGGAAGGTACAGCGCTAGAGATTTCATTTATATTAATGTTTTCCGTTCAACAAGCTGTCTTTTAAATACATATTGATTTTTCTACCATTTTGCTAATTCAAATGTTTATTCTATTACACCTACCTTTTTTCACTCTTGCCCATCTTCCCTGTATTTTGAAATTAGCGGAATTATTGTGTTATAAGTTGACTTCAGAATTTTTGTAAGCATCTTTTTTTCACTACCATAGTATCTTTTCCCCCACCACCATTTCTTTTCAATTCAAATTCACAGTTTTCTCTCTTCCGTATATGTGTATATAGGGATATAGGTTATGTCTGTGCTCTATATTACTGATACTAACAAATTCAGCTAGTGCTATTAATTTCTGATTAGTGCATGAAAAAATTGCAGTTTGATATTTATGTACAGTAATAGACTTACTCTTGTCATTTTTTTGCTGCAGTGTACATTACCTCAGCTGGGTGAAAACCAGCATCATTTCTGAATGCTTTTATTACTAGTTACATATTTATTTTTCCAACTTGTCCAGGTCATTTTGCAGTACTTTTACTCTCCTACTAGACTTAAGGTTTTCCACAGCTTTGACACAAATTGTGTGAAAGAGTTTTATAGGGTGCAAAAAGAATACTAAGATTTCAGGTTATTATTTTAGAAAAGAAGTCTCAAGAGAGCAACCTGGACGAGGCTACAGCTAGGAAAAATGTCAGTCCTCCTTTAAAAGCATGAGAAAGATGCTTTGTTAATAATGGCCTCCTGTGGCTTACAGTCCTGATTTTCAAATCATTGCTACAGTACGTTAAATAGGAGGGCCACATCACCAGTAACAAAAGTGCTTTGATATCCAAGAGTCTGTTTCACTGAACAGAGAGGTGCAATTGCTTAAACACCAAAAAAAGAAACCCTTTCTGCCCCTCCCACAGAAGCATCCCAGGAGGAAGAATTAATATAGGTAGGGCATAATTATCTATTGGGAATTTGGCTCAACTGGCATTTGTAATATTTTAAAAAAATAACATTTTTTTTTTTTTAAAAATCTTCCAAAAGTGTACCAAGGTATTGATTCAGTACTGACTCAAAAAGAAAAGCGCCACCCACCTGTAAAATTGCCAGTGCCACTACCTGCGAAAGTGAAATGAAGCAAATTACTTACCCAGATCAAGCCTGCTTAATTTGTGAGCTCTGACAGGATTACAACAGCAGATGGTATGTCTGCCGTGCTTTTCAGGTGATATTTAAGATTTCTCTGAATCCAACTGCTCAGTGATCTATCTACCCATACTCCCAGTACCATATATCCATTCATATCAAAATTTTATTGATGATCTACTTTAGTACAGACCAATTTCTCTTTCATCACCCAAAGTTCTGTGCCATATGTAAATGTTATCACCTTCCTGAGTTTTCTTCCTTTCCTTGTCATTTTTATACTGCTTATATATAGCCATCTTGATAATCTAGAGCTCCTTTTTCAAAAAGCTTGCATTCAGAACTTTTTCTGTTTGGATGTAAGTAACCTTTGTCTCTGTTGCCAAAGTGTTTTCATTATTCTGTAATAGAGGGGAGATAAAATAAACTACATTTTTTCCTAAATTTAGCGTGAATTTTGGCAATGCCTTTATCTATCAGTACTTTTAATGGTTCCTGTAATTTCGCTTGATTTTTCTTGCAGCTTTCTAGTTCACATCTATATAGCTAAAATGCTGAATTTTAACTGCAGGGTATTTTACAGGGCTTTAATTTTTTTTTTTATATTTACCACGATTAATACTGTAACAAATTTACATGTCACAATCATGAAAACCTCGGAACATTGGGAACAGTTGCTCAGTAAAGCAACGGTGCTCTTTCTCCATCCATCATCTGGTCTTGCTTCAGCTTTGAGCTGAAGAAAAAGTCTTGAGGATGGTCATCTCTACAGTTTCCTGACTATTCTCAGCTGGGCTCCTTTTGTTATGTTTGCTGCTCTACCTTCTGACTCTCATTTTGGCAATGCTTTACAGGTAATAAGACCAAGGCAACCATACACTTTTGCACAGTCTTTGGAAACTCTGTACAGTAATGAGATATTTTGATGATTTCTTGCTTGAGTGGGACTTGTTCTAGCTGGAGGTGGAAGGTTCTGTTTTCTACATTCCAAAATATTCTGCCAAGACCTGATGGAGAATCAACTTTTCAGTCTTTCTTGTTCTTCACAGGATTACTTTTTTCTTTGAAGCTTGATCTGGGCTCCATCTAGTCTGATAAATAACGTAGGAGATGTAGTCTTCAAAGTGGGAATTACAAAAAGGAAGAGGCATCAATGATGTTCAACTAATTCTCCTTTCATGTGTATTGTAACACTATTGTAGCACTTCAAACTCCCATCAGAAGTAGGGAAGTCAAAACAGTGTTCCTAAATAATATCTACTTTGGTTTCGTATAAAAATTTATCCTACCCTAGAGTAAGGAAAATTCAGACACATTTACAGAGGATCACTGATTCTGCATTATTTATTATACTTTTGTGGGTAAAATAAGATAAAAGTGATAGGATTTTTGATGGTTACCCTAAAATACTTACCAAATATGTTTTTGTTTTGCTGATGATTAACATTTCTAAGGAAACTATTTTAATATTTTCCAATGTTAAGTATTTTTGTATAGATACTTAATTGAATACTTAAAGAAAAAAAAAAACCCCACCTAAAATAAAATTCAGAGCATCTTAGTAAAAGAACACATTCTTGTCCACTCTTATCTGAAGTAGGTTGTCTTGTCTGGTTTAAGATCAGATTTGTGTGACCATTTATTCTTAAGAATTTTGATAACAGCAATAGTTGCACATTGCATTTCAAATTTTCCTGTTACTTAATTGGGATGAGACTATATCTTCCTTTGTAGAGTACGTGCTCTTTCCAGGCAAAAGTCTGTCTTTGCAGACCTGTTTATGTTAATGAGAAATCAAATGGAATCGCCATACTCTGGCACAGTAAAATATCAATGCTATACCACTTTTTTCTACAAGATGTTTTAAAGTTTGTGCAGCAATTTGGCAAATGTTAGGAATTCTGTTCCTGCTATTGTCACTTCACGTTCTGTTCCTGCTATTGTGACTTCATGTTTAATGAAAGGTGATTGAAATCCTGGTTTGCCTTCATGTTTTTGACATGATATACATTAGTTTTTACATCAGACAAGAAATTAATTCATGGAAAAGACTTTGAAGTTTAAGCTGTGAGTGTTAAAAAATATAATATTTTAAATTATAGTAAAAAGAAGGAAGGGGAAAAAAGCCACTTTTTCTCCCATCATTCTGTATGAAAGATCTTATTTCTGACGTGAATTCTATGAGCAGCAACTGTTGATGATAAGGTTATAATTAGAATAAAATATAATTGAAACCACGGGTTAACTAGAGGGATCAGCAACAGAAGAAGAACTTTTGTGCATTTCAGTCTTCCAAAGACTGTACTGTACATAAGACAATTTTGTATCATGGTATTTCAGTAATACAGTTACATATGGTGACAGTAGCATAGAGGCTTTCCAAAGAATAGTGTTGTCCCATTGTTTAATATGAAAGCATAGAACAAAGATGAAAAAAGAAGATATAGTGTATATAGCTTCATGGTTTATAAAGGATTTGTACTTCTAATGAACTTTTAGGTCAATTACAGAATGCAGTAGTTAAAAAAGCAAAAATTAAATACCAGAGACAAATATAAACAATAAAGGTGTACCGAGAAGTAAAATTATTTTGGTAGATCTCATAGAAACTGGAAGTCTGTTAACAAAGAGTTAGCTATTGTTGCAACAAAAGAGGATTACTTATTATGATTGGCACAGAAGTAGTAAAATTGAAGCAGAAAAGAGAACCTGTTAGTTTCAATTCAAAGACAACACAAGAATATGGTCGTGACTCAGTGTGATACTCTGATTTGCATATAAATCTTCTATATAAGTGTCTTGTTTAACTGGAGTTTATGGTCTTATATGCAACTGTGCAACTGAAAGTAGTTGTGTTTCAGTAATTTTTTTGAAACTGTTACAATGCATAAGAAACACATGTACCTCAATTAGGCACTTTGCTTCAAAATAATACGCATTTTACTAGGAATTTTGCAAGTAGCAGGATATAGTAAACTTTATATATATAAACAGATAATAAGAAAAAAGTTGCTAAATATCAGTAAGATTTCTTCACTTTTTAATAACAGCCAGAAAATATTAACAACCACTATTCACAGTCCTTTTAGGAAATAGAGAATTTCCATCCTCATTTCTGTGACTTGAAGAGAGACTAGATCTAACAAAGATGTGTACCAGAAAGAAGAAACGCCAGTCATAACACGTAGAAAAGATGAGATCGTGTTAGTTCAGCAGTATGCTATTTTATTTGTGTATGAACAGCCATCAAAATGTATGATACCTGTAGGCTTATGAACTAACTTCATAACATCTTGGCTTCATATTAGTAGAAGAACAGAAGTCATGCTTGGTACAGCTCTAGAAAATATGTTTGTCAGTGCCACCACGTGCTGAAACTTTTTGTTTTTACAGACAACTTTCTGAACACCGTTATTTGTCTTGTTTTGTACCAGGATCTTCTCGCAATAACTTACCATTTACCTGCTCAGAAACCATGATCAAAGGATACAAAGGCTATCACTAAAAAGTATAATCACAATTCATTTATGGCGGCGGGGGGGGGGGGAAGAATTGTTCCTACATGAGTAGTTTCAGTAGTTACAGTGAAAGTCTTCAGGTAGCTGCCAATGACACTGAAGCGTCTTTTCTTTCATTGACATCATTGATCTTACCTAGTAAAGCTTTCTTGTGATAAAAGATTAGACTGATGAATGTGTAATTTTGTATTAGTGGTTTGAAGAGAGGAAATGTGTGTGTGATGCTTGCAGATAATGAAGATCGGTATTAAATGTAAATTGATTTGAAATTTTTATTAGTGTAGTTTCAGCTTTTGCTTGTTGTATTCCAGCTCATATTATGTGCTTAGCTCAGATTGACTGAGATTTGCTGTTTGCTTAAAAGGCTCTAAGAAAGATATTTTTGAGTATTGAGCATGTCAATCTGGGCTAGACCCTTGTTAAGTGAAGCTGCTGTGCTAGCATTCAAGCTCAATATTTTGATTTTATAAGCAAAGAGCAAAGGATTGCAGTGGAGTTTTATGTATTCGGGTATATACTTTAAAAAATTTTTCTAAGCATGTGTGTGCCCATTTCTTATATAACATACTTGATAACAAACTGACATAAATGGCGCTGTCTTACTAATCCAAGTAATGTGTGTGACTGGTCCTGTTTTGTCTCTACTGTTGTCTGGAGATCATGTATTAATGCTGCATATAAAATGAGAGATCATCTTAAAGAAAACTATTGAAGTTACAATATACTTTTTTTTCCCTTGTACGCTAAGAATAACCTAAAGTGAATCATTCTGATTTTCAAAATCAGGTTTGAAGGTACTAGGTTTATTTTTTCTTTCTTTTTTTTTTTTCCCCCATATCTCCTCTTCAGCCACCACATAGTAGGAGATTGCCTACCAATCTCCATCTTTTTTGTTTTAGCTAGTTTTGTCTGCAAAATATTTGAAAACTGTATGGGTTTCACAAGGTATTTTATTGCCCATTGGTTGATCAAAAACTCTAATAAACTTTATAAATTTTAAACAAAAGTGTTTTTAAGCTAAATGACTGAAAATAAATTCAGTCTTATCCCAGTGTAATTATGTAGAGTTGATCTTTCTAGAATCAGGAAAAATTAGGAAGTATTCAATGATTTCTTTGCACTCTTCCTACAAATGAAATGTGTTTAAAGAAAGAAAACAGAGGTAAGGATGCTCTTTCCAAGCTCATTCCACAAATCTGACCCTAAATTGAGTCACCTTAAAATTTAAATTGTGTCAGTACTCCTGCTTCTCTGGGGCCTTGTAGCACTTAGATATCACTTTGGAATGTGATCTGATACAAGTAAACTGCACAGTGCAAAGCTAGTTTCTTTTTGCAGATGAGGCTTGGAGTGTAATAATAAATACATTTACAATTAAAGCTGATTAAAAAACCAAAACAAAACAAAAAACAGTTTGGGGGAATTGTAATAAACTGTGATAATTCAATAATTATTATAAATTCATGTTACATGATGTTAAATTGAAAAATATGAGAACCAAATGTCAAATAACTTTATCCGATTAAATCTGATTATAGAACTATTTATTTTGTTAAAAAGGAGTAGAAGTCAAATGATATATGACTCATTCTGAAGATCTTTGTGTGTAACATGAACCAATAAAAAAGACAGCTGTATCAGAGCGTGCTGAAATTTCCATTTAATATAAGCTGTTGGAGATTTCTCAGTTGGAGATTTTGAATGTCTAAACAAATTAGCAGTCATCATTGCAGATTCATAGCAAGATAGCATAAAGTGACAGAGTTTTTTGGTAAGTAAAAGATTAGTGATGTTTTATGGCTAGCCTTAAGAGCTCTAGTACTTTGGCAAAGCTGTCGCTTATGTCTAGTTCATATCTCCCGTATACAAGATCTAAATTCTCTTTACATGACTAAGTATAAAATGAAGTTGTTATTCTCACTGGTGATCTAGGAGTGAGGGATTTTATGGCACTTTTCCGTGTGGTCCCTCTTCAGGTTCTTAGGAAACTTGTAAGATTATAAGGTTTCAAAACAGCAAAACTAGTTTTTAATCCACTGACATATTTAGAAAAGCACAAGGCTGCTGCATGTTTTCCATAGAATAATGGATGTTACCATTTATTAGATGTTACTATTTCCTCATGAAGTGAAACCGCAATCCTTACTATATCCAAGAGGGTAAAGGAAAAATCATACACCTCTACTTATTTAAGTAGATATAGTGTTATTCTATTCATTTATAGTCAGAGAAATAATCTTTTTCTCAGATTTGCTAAATACAGACAAATCCTGTTCAATTCAACTAGTGGTCAGGGCTCTTATTTCAGGAAGAGATAGTAGAGGGTGATCTCTGCATTGACCATTTGTAAGACAAGCTTAGGAAGATATGGATGACGACTTCCTCAAAATCTGAGATTTAATTAGATGTTCTGAATTTACTCACTGGATCATCACCTGCTGTGCTGAAAAATACCCTTATAAAAATTACTCCTCCAAACCGCAGTCCCCCCATTGTCAATGAACAGAGGGACCAATGAAATACTTAAAATGTCTAATTGTAGCTAGGAAGTTTATTTCCATGGTCAGCTGAGGGAGATAGACTGAAAGCAATGAGCAAAGGCAGATCGGCTGAACTGTTCCATGAAAGGATTTTGCTACGTTTAGCTTTCTCAACTGACTGTAAAGGAAGCTTATGAAGAATAGTTTCCTTTGACTAAAGTTAGCCTACATTAATAATGATGAACAGTTGTCTGGTGTTACTTTCTTAGGAATAGAGTTTCTTTTAAGATCCTGCTGCTTTCTACCGTATATACTATACTACTGCTTACTATATTACACTGTGTTCTTTCTTTAAGCTTTCATTTGATTTACAATTTTCTGTCAGGCTGGTTTTTCAACCAGTGGATTTACACTAGATTCACAATTTGTTCTTATTGCAGCTGTAAAATATGAGATTGAGAGAAGGTAGGCCAAATTTGTGCTTAGGAAATTTAGGTTTTGTTTTCCCTCTTGAGCTAGAAGGGAAACTTAAAAAAATCTTGGAGTTATGCCAAATGCAATTATTCTCAGATTTCGTTACAGAATTTAATTTCTTCCTGACATGCAATAGCAAACTACAGAGTGGCATTGCACTGCCAACATGAACAGAGAAGCTGATTACTTGGAAAGTAGGACTTGTAAAATTGACATTAGCATGAAAAACCTGAGCTGACTTTATCTGGCAAACCAAGCATACATCAATAATTATTTTAAAACATGTTTCCAGTTAACCCTCCAGTTATCTATTCTCTGTGTCCTTGTTATAAAGTAAGTTACAGATACTGAAAAATAAGTATGGGAAATGTGAACAAAAATGCGACATTAGTATTACTGGTACTTCCATGAGTCAACTGAAATCAAATGCAGAAAGCATGGAGGGATGTGTAAGAAAAGAAGGGGATTATGTGTACTCACTGTGTTTTACAGGCAAACAGCTGTTGTTTTGAAAATACCTAGATGGCTGCAATTATTGATGCAGCTTTTCCATAGCAGACCACTGAAAAATTTTAATTCTTAGGTGCAAATGATTTTCCTGATCAGTTCAGAGACACATGTTTGGGTTTTGTTTTTTCCCTTTTGCCATAAGAAAATCAAGATTTCTTTTCAAAAAGAAGGAGGGAAAAATCACCATCCAAATTATGTTGTCTTTGTCACTGAGCTAGTATAATAGTGTTACAGTGTTTACATTATTAACTGTCAGTAAAAAAAGATACCAAGCAATATAATTTTCTGCTTTGTTTTAGGTTTCTCAAAGGCCGCAGATAGAAATAGAGGTTTCATATGTAATCAAAAAGCTATTAATTCAAAATATTTGGTGCTTGCTAATTCCATTTATTAAGGACCCAGTAAGATAATGTTTTTCTGTCTGAGGATAACGTAACTAAGAATTCACATGTCCAGTTCTCATGTCCTTGTTCCTGTATTTTTTTCTGTCCTGGTTTCGGCTGGGTTGGAGTTAATTTTCTTCGTAGCAGCTGGTATAGTGCTGTGGTTTGGATTTAGGATGAGAATACTGTTGATAACACACTGATGATGTGGTTGTTGCTAGGCAATGGTTACACTAAGTCAAGGACTTTTCAGCTTCTCATACTGCCCTGCCAACGAGAAGGCTGGGGGTGCACAAGAAGCTGGGAGGGGACATGGCCAGGACAGCTGACTCAAACTGACCAAAGGGATATTGCATACCATATGATGTCATACTTTGTATATAACTTGGGGGAGGCTGGCCAGGGGTTTAGACCACGACTCGGGAACTCGGGTGGGCATCAGTGGTCTGCAAGTGGTCAGCAATTGCGCTGTGCATCACTGGTTTTGTAAATTCTTTTATCATTATTATTATTAATATTTTTTTCTTCTTTTTCTGTCATATTAAACTGTCTTTATCTTAACCCATGAGGTTTACACTTTTTCCCTGTTTATCTCCCCCATCCCACTTTGTGGGGGAGTAAGCAGAGAGTTGTGTAGTTGTTTTAGCTGCCTGCCAGGTGAAGCCATGCCATTTTCTTATTATCCTTGTTATCTCTTTTATTTTTCTTTTTCCTCCCCCCCCCCCCCCCCCCCCCCCAAGCGTGGAGTGTTGGATTTAAGAGTAATATTTTGAAGGTTTTTAAAAGTTGAAAATTTTTAAGGCCATAAGAAGATTGTATCAATTGTTTCTTCTGACCTACATAAAACAGGCCCCATAAAATCTGGTCAGAAAGTTATCACCCAGGCCTGAAAAATTACTGGAGTAAAAAAAAAAAAAGTAATAAAAAAATCCCAAACAACAAAACCAACCAACCAAAAAACCCCACATAAAAAACCAGAAAGAAAGTACTTCCCTTTTTTTTTTGAGTTCAGGAGGAACCCTTTGGATCACGGATCACTCAGAATGTGGAAGACCCAGGTACCAAGCCCTAGACTGAATTATGTACATTCATGATTTAACTATGCTAAACCCATATGCTGCTTAGGACTCTAAGCACTAGATCAAAAGCTATTTTGTAGGGAGTTAGGCCTTCTTTTCTAGAACAATAATGTTTTCTTCTATTAAAAAAAAAAAAAAGAGTCTTCTGTCAATTTTGGGCATAATGGTTTCAGATCACCTAGATCTAGACTGCATTTCTAATTTAGTTTTCTGAACTTCTTCAATTCTCTGAACTGAATTCTCAGCAATGTGTTGCAAGTGAAATTTGAGCAGGGAACAGTGCGGATGCAATGAGTGAAAAGGAAAATAAAGGCATAATATTTTTCATTTTGGGGGAGATGTGGAAGTTTGTAATCTCTGGATGAGAGAATACTCAAGATTTGGAGTACAGAAAGTTGTTATACAAGGAAAAAAAAAGTTATTTAAGAGACCAATATATTGACAATAAATTATCTGTGGTTTAAAAAAGCCCCACAAACCAAACCAAAAAAAATCCTAGTCTCTGTGATGATGAACAAATTCAAGCAATCTGTTTCATTATACATTCTCCTGTGGGGAGAGCTGGCAGCAGTCTTTCTAGAGCTGTTAAGAAGTGCAGGCAAATGATCATAGACTCTCTCATATGCAAAGCATTAGACATGAAAACAAGTTTTAAGACCAAAGGAAATAATTATTGACTTATAAACAAAAAATCACCTTTAGGTTTCTGTTGTATTAACACTAAGACAACTAAGCAAAGATGCATTGTCAAATGAATGTTTTCTTTCCATATTCCTTTGTTCGTTATTCGTGACACATATCATGATTCTTAAATGTCAAGTCCTTCAACGGAACAAAGTTGCAGTGGAATCATTGTTAAAATAATTGTTCACTTCTATCTTTTTATGCATGACAAAAATAATTATAGTTTCTCAATTCAATTGTAGAATTACCATGCCATTTCTATTTGAACAGTAGTCTAACAAAGATTAAGCTTGTAGCGATGTTTTTAGGGTCATCAAATATTTTTTCAAAAGATAAAAAATCCCCTTTTCTACATGTATTGCTGTTGATGTTCGAAGGCTCTGGTTCAATGATGCTTGTGTGTGTCTGTATGGATGCAGGTTTTTTCAGTGACTTAGCTTGTGAGTTATTCTATAAAACACTAAATATATGTCAACGTTCAGTGTCAAAGAACTCTGTCCATACTTCACCATCCCTTTCCAAATACTGCTTACAACATTCTGTTCTCTTTATATATTGTTGCTTTAAGTAACACCCATTGAACTCATTATAACAATAAGCTAGAGAAATTTGTTTTGTAGTTGTAAAAAACCCAAACCAAATCAAACAACAAAACAAACAAAAAAACTAACAAACCCCCCATCCATAAAACCCAAACTCTGAGTGATGAAATGGCAATGTCATGTGGGCATCCTACTGAAATAATGATGTCTCTGAGTAAAATAGCTACAGGGATGTTTTAGCCATGGTTTCTATGAAAAAGAAGGGAGAATCCATAACACGGACATCCGTTTACTTAGAAAATAGCTGTCTTACCTAAAGGTATCATCATGCTACAGTGAATCAGTCAAAGGCCTGGAACAGGTAAGTGTGGATCAAAGCAATATCTAATAATTTAGCATCAGGAATGTTGAATTAAACTAGTCTTCAGACTGCATTGTAGCAGCTAAATGTTAATACGCTCTACTATGTCCTATTTTGTTCACAAATACCTTTGGCAGAGGTTAGGCAAAAAATTCTAGAAAGCAAATAATATTGGCTAGATAAAATGTAAGTACCTCTAGCGTGGCCCTTTTGAAGAGCTGTTCTTCATTCTTCCACTAATACTTTGAAGAGCAACACTTTGAAAACATGTGTTTAGCTGGTAAGGGGGAGAAAGCTAATTGAACTTACTACTTTGTATGCTTTAGAAATAGATAAAGATAAAAAAAATCCAACTAGGAAGATTGCTGGAGTTATTCAGGTGGGTTTTTTGAAAGGAAATCCAGTTGTATTGATTCACATAATCAAAGTTAAAAAGTAAGCATTAAAGTAAGCATTTTATTTTTGTAATGGTAACATATAATGGCATATTGAAGGCTTGGTAGAAATATTGTCTGTGTAACTGAAGTGCTAATAGAGAAAGCTATAGTTATCTTAAGAAAAGCAAGTTATTGACAGTCTTACCAGGTGGGTTAATTTTTAGGTGAGTTATTTTCTTCTCTTAATGAGCAACTAGCAGAATCATCTGAAGCACAGAGCTGTGCAATGTGAAATATAGTTGCCCAAACACCTTTGGATTAAGAAATACAGTGTTATATATTTTCTGAAGAAATATTTTGAGTATGTTTAAGGAAAGAAAAATGAAAAATTAAAAGTAAGTTCATCTATATTTAAATTTTCACATTTAAATTTCAGTCTACAAGAAGACTGAAGATGTTACAATGAAAAGTAGCTTGAGTGAAATATGAGCATAAAATCGCTGAGTTTATGTTCTCTGGGCAAGAAGAAAAAACTGTAAAGTAATGCAATGGGGACTGAAAAAACTGAATCTCAATAAATTGGGAAAGTAGTAGGTGAGATCATGGAAGAATGTAAGAATAGTCATAATGGACCAGCAGTATATCTAGCCCAGTATTTTGTCATTGATAACATTCAAAGGCTGGAATGTAAGAATAAGGCAGCACAAAGTAATATATTTTATATCAAACTTCTGTGCAGTTTACAGACTCCATGAGATATTAGAGCTGTGTTTTCTGCTTTTAAAAGTTTTTGATAGACTGTTCTGTGAATTTAAGGAATTTACAGAGAAGTTTACAAAGTTTGTGAAGAAATTAAAAACAAGTTGATTTCAGTAAGAGGTATATAAGAATTCTATAAATATAAAGGCACAAAGGAACCAAACTGTTTTCTGCTGGGATGTTGCCTTTTAGGACCAAACTGACAGCACAGAAGTTAAATGGGATTGGTTACCAAAACACTTTAATCACAGATACATGTGGTTTCATGAATTACGCAACTTCCCTGTTCCATGGGGGAAATGGTGCAGTCCAGGAGAGAGGCTGGAGTAGGGTGGGTGAGTGTGGCAGCTCATTACATTACAGTACATGACCTCCCTGTGGCTCAGTCCAGAAGTTGGGCAGGTCAGAATAGCAGGTCCATCTGGGTGATGTGCAGTCCTGAGGCTGGGGTGTGGGATCCCCCAAATGTCTCTTTGGTTCACTTCTCTTGAATGCCTTTATTTCTCATTGGAGTTGTCCCCTGCGTACCCATTGAGTCTCTTGCACGTCTCTCTATTCTCTCCATGTACTGGCTTTGCGTGGCCTGGTTTTGGGGGGGGCGGGGGGGGGGGGGGGCTGCAGGGGGGGGCTTCTGTGAAAGGCTGCTAGAAGCTTCCCCCCTGTCCAATAGAGCCAATGCTAGCCGGCTCCAAGATGGACCCACCCCTGGCCAAGGCCAAGCCCATCAGCCGTGGCGGTAGCACCTCTGGGATACCATGATTAAGAAGGGGGAAGAAGAAACTGAGCAGCACCAGCAGCAGTCAGAGGAGTGAGAATAGGTTAGAGGAACAGTCCTGCAGACACCCAGGTCAGTGAAGAAGGAGGTGGGGCCAAGTTTAACTAAGGAGCATAAGAGAAATGACATCTCTGAGTTTATGTAGAATTTTTCCTCCCCTTGATACATGGAGACAATCCTTTTGAGCTCCACAGACATTACAATAGTTCTGGGACAGTTGCAGAATGTATCTGTAAAGGCATAAGGCAATTTCAGCCAAAGAATTTCTTAAATTACATGTTCTTACTTAAACTCAAGATGGTGTATCTATCTGTAATACTTTTTATAACTGCAGCTTCAGTCTCTTTGCTGCAAGAATTGTGCTCCAGTGATCTCTGGCTATTATCCACATTTAAATTGGTGACCTTCGTTCAAATGGACTATGGAGTGCATCCCAGACTGGTACGATGGCACTAGTAGGAATATTTTGTGAAATAAGGAAAGAGGTGCTTCTAAAAGTGTTTTGGTTCAATGGTATGATGTATATTTAAACACTCCTTTAAATGCCTTTTTTTTCCCCTCTTTCATTAATAACAAATAAAGCATACATTAGGCAAAAAGGATAAGCTGAACCCAGGGAGAACTCTGTGCTAAATTTGAGGGAATGTTTTTAATCTCCTTTGACTATTGGACAGCCACCTTCACTGAACTATGATTTTTTTTTTTTTTAATTTTTTTTTTCCCCATGTCAGAGTCAGTTTCAGACAGGTTTGATCACAAAGGAGAATGTTTCAATGTCCAGAGCTCATATCATATTCTGTCACTGACAGGTAGAATAGAAGAATTTACTTTCAGAACTTTATACTGTTATTTGCAGATATAATGTTAGTAATCCAGGTTTCCTCCTACCCAGCTCCTGTGAAATTTTGAGCTTAAAGATGGAAAAGGAGACAAGAAAGATGCCCGAGTCTGATCTCTGAAAAGAGAAAGTACAGCAATGTGGCTGTATCACAGGAGATTTCACTAGTCTGACTAGTGTTTATAAAGTTCTCATGTCACTTGTATAGATGATCTTGGTTTTGTTGGGTTTTTTTAATGGTACATTTAGTCAGACTCTAAATTATGATTAACTTGAGTTCTAAAAATTGGCAATTCAGTCATGATTGAGCCAATACTACTGTGTTCTCTGTACAGGGTTCAACATTAACATGTCTTTTTCTCATATAATCATGTAAGTAGTTGATTAAAATTTAAGAATGTAGTGGCTGTTCACCTTGAACACTAGTAGTTCCTTTTGCTCCGTGTTGGGTTTGCGTGGCAAGGTTTTGGTAGCGGGGGGGCTACAGGGGTGGCTTCTGTGAGAAGCTGCTAGAAGCTTCCCCTGTGTCTGATAGAGCCAATGCCAGCCGGCTCTAAGACGGGCCCGCCGCTGGCCAAGGCCAAGCCAATCAGCGCCTCTGTGATAACATATTTAAGAAGTAGGAAAACACTTGGAGGGAGAGCTTTTGCAGCCGGAGAGAGGAGTGAGAAGATGTCAGAAACTCTGCAGACACCAAGGTCAGTGCAGATGGAGGGGGAGGAGGTGCTCCAGGTGCCAGAGCAGAGATCCCCCTGCAGCCCGTGGTGAAGACCATGGTGAAGCAGGCTGTCCCCCTGCAGCCCATGGAGGAAGGATGAGGGGGTGTAGCGATTCCACCTGCAGCCCGTGGAGGACCCCACGCCGGAGCAGGTGGAGGCACCTGAAGGAGGCTGTGACCCCATGGGAAGCCCACACTGGAGCAAGTTCCAGGCCGGACCGGTGGACCCGTGAAGAGGGGAGCCCATGCCAGGGCAGGTTTGCTGGCAGGACTTGTGACCCCATGGGGGACCCCATGCTGGAGCAGTTTGCTCCTGAAGGTCTGCACCCCATGAGAGGGACTCCGTGCTGGAGCAGGGGAACGATGAGAGGAGTCCTCCCCCTGAGGAGGAAGAAGCGGCAGAAACAACGTGTGATGAACTGACCGTAACCCCCACTCCCCGTCCCCCTGTGCCGCTGAGGGGGGGAAGGTTGAAGCCGGGAGTGAAGTTGAGCCCGGGAAGATGGGAGGGGTGGGGGGAGGTGTTTTAAGAGTTGATTTTATTTTGTCATTCCTCTACTCTGTTTTGCCTAGTAATAAATTAGATGAATTCCCTCTCTAAGTTTGGTCTGTTTTGCCCGTGACAACAATTAGTGAGTGATCTCTCCCTGTCCTTATCTCGACCTACGAGCATTTCGTTATGCCTTTTCTCCCCTGTTTAGTGAATGAGAGGAGTGAGAGAGCGGCTCTGGTGGGCACCTGGCCTCCAGCCAGGGTCAACCCACCACATGCTCTAACATCAGCAGACTTTGATTACTCCCTAGAGATGTATACAATTTAGTTGGAGTGGAAGAACACTTTTCCTCTAGTTTGAATGCGCTATCTTAGTCATGATGTTAACACACACTATGGAGGAGCCAGTGAAAGGAAATGCTTTACTGGACCTCATGCTTAAAAATAAGGAAGAACTGGTTGGGTATATAAAGGTAAGGGCAACCTTGGCTGCAGTGACTATGAGATGTAGAGTTGAGGAGCCTAAGAGGAGGCAGCAAGGCAAAAAGCAGGAGCACAACCCTGGACTTCAGGAGAGCAAACTTTGGCATGTTCAAGGATGTGCTTGGAGGAATCCCATAGGAGACCATGCTGGAAAGAAGAGGGGTCTAAGGGAGCTTGTTGATTTTCAGGGATCACTTTCTCTATGCTTATGAATAGTCTGTCACAATGAACAAGAAATCAAAGGCAGCCAGAGGCCTGTATTAATGAACAAGGAGCTCCTGACAGAACGTGTATAAAAAGGAAGAAAGATGAAAGCAAGGACAACTGACCCAGGAAAAACATAAATACATTATTTGAGCATGAAGGATTAGGAAAGCGAAAGCCCACCTGGAATTGAATCTGGTGAGGGACGTGGAGGACAGCAAGAAGGTCTTCTACAAAGGTTCAGGGCTATATCGGCAGCAAAAAGAAAACTAGGGAAAATACGGGCCTGCTACTGAGTTGGGCACAGGGCCTGGTCAAAACAGAAGTGGAAAAGGCTGATGTACTGGAAGTCTTTTTTGCTGTGGTCTTTACCAGTAACACTTGCCATCTGGAATACCAGATCCTTGAAAGCAGTTTACAAAAATAGTGCTTCTGTAATGAATCACTGAATTTGTAGATACTGTAGTTTGGCGATTATCCCTATTCTCATGAATCAGGCACCTGTTGGATGCTTTGGGCTCTATGTCTGAGCCTGTATGTGTGTGAATATTATGCTGCATATAATTATAATGCGTGTGTGTGTATTTTTTTATAGTACTGTATCCCATGGCTAATCATAAGGAGAGGATATTTTAAGTTATTTAGCAGTCTTAAAGGCTATTTTAGAGGCAGTTTATGTTGAGTATAAAATAGCTATAAGATGACCATGAATAAGTTTAGGATAAAAATGAAAAAAGAAAGCTGTATTGTATACATAAGAATACTGAGAAGCTTTGAAACAGCTTTTTAAATACACAAGAAAGGTAGCTGAGTTTGACAGACTATATTAACATTAGTCATGTGATTACAGAGCATGGGTTCCCTTCAGGAAGAGGGGCTGACCTACACACACCATAGGAGATCCAGCATACTTTTTCCTAGCGTGAAGCAGTGACAGTTTTGCATGTTCATCATAGTTTATACACTTTAATTTCTGAATGAAATATTTTAAAACAGAACTTATCTACTAGACCGAAAGACATTTTTCATAATTTTTTATTTCTATTTTATATTCTTTGCTCAGATAATTTAATCTCTGTTTTATGTAAATACACTGCATATATAACAATAAAAAGATCGCTAGGTGAGGCTGAAAAGAAACTAACTGTTAAGAGTCCTTGAAAAATTAAATCATGGAATATAATGTAGAAAAAACAACTCCTAGCAGGATTTGTACAAGCACTTCAGAATCTACGAGACATAGACTGGAAGAAGCTAAATTGGACTTATTGTAAACTTTAAATGATACTGTATTAACAGAAATTGAACTGAGAATTGAAATGAGGGTCAAATTTTGCACTCTAATCCAGTGGAATGTGTATGCCAATTAAAGATATATAAAATCATGAAGTTAAAAATAGTGACTCAAACTTGAAGAAAAATGAGGGTTGTGTTTTTTTTTTTCCTGTGTATCTGCTCAAAGGATGACCACATTTCCACAGGATGTCATTTACATTGTTAAATTGTGCAGAGATTTAGTTTTTCTATCTGATCAGATGCAATCTTAAATATGTTTTTTTCCTGTAAATAATTATCATAGCTAAATAAAACATATTACTTCTACAGAGTTGAAAATAAAATTTGTATTTCTTTTCACAGACAATATATATGTGGCAAGATCAAACTCTGCCATTCACAAATATAATATTTGGGTTTCAGATTACTGTTAGCTATTCTGGTTTAGTATTTGTGATGTTTGATATTTGCATCACAGCTTTGTTGCCAAGATGACGAGAATAATTACTGTAGAGATGCAGGCATGATTATGATAACCTTGTTTTTAATCTTTCCTGGTAGGATTTTGGAGATGATGGGTCCTTGTACATTACTAAGGTTACCACAACTCATATGGGAAATTACACCTGCTATGCTGATGGCTATGATAAGCTCTATCAAACTCATATTCTCCAAGTGAATGGTAAGGAAAAATGTTCTAATTACCAAGTCATAAGAGACTTGGGTTTGGATTTTGTTGAGAAGATCGGTTGTTGCTGTGTTACTTTTTTATATTGTGTTGCAGCTTAAAAGAAAAAGAGATAAAATTATTTTTCCTTATTGATCTCCTTTAAATAACCTTGCAAAACAATAAAGTATAATCATTTTAATTTATCACTTCCATATGAATAATAGTTATTAAGAGGAGTAAAAATAGTCCAGAGGAGTTGCTATGCACTGTGAACTGTTCACCAGTGAGGATGTTTAGCATGTTATCTGCAGACAACAATAACTGGTTTTATATATACATATACACACACGCACACAGATCAAGTATTTTTTAGTATTCATTTAGTAATTCTGGAGAACACACTTGGAAAAATAAGTGCATAGGTCTGTTGGGTTATGAATGTTGAATTTAACATAAGATTAAAAGAATGCACTTTTAGCAAAGTTTTGTAATTGATGTAGGCTTCCAAATTCACATTTACTATTTTGAAATCTAACCATGATTTTAGTAGAGTAACTCTAGGCATCTGGATTTGAAATCTTGATCTTTACAATTTCCTACATTTGTTCAAGTTCTAAGGACCACTTTACTGAACTCTGTACTTGGACAGGACTTAACTGCAATTGTTACTGGTGCCCTGAAGACAGGCCTTTCCCTTCTCTGGAACCATAATATCCTCTCCTAGCTCTTTTTCCTATATGTATTTTTTTTTTCTAAATTAGTTTAAGCAGTTGTTCTGTTCCACTGACAAAGGGTCCAAGGATCCCACTGTACTTTATCTGTTCATATTTTTCTTTGACTCTTAAGTGTACCTTTCCACATTAAACTGCCAGTATTTGTCATTCTATGTTGATATGTAATCCAGAATCATGTTTGAACTCAATCTTCTGCAAACTTTATATTAACAGGCTTTAACTTTCTCCTGAAGCATATCCCAGACCTAGTTTCTTGACTACTGCTGTTGCCATAATTCTTTTTGTTAATTGTTAGTCAGTTGCATAAACTCTTATTATAACTGACTTTTCTTGACATCTCTTATCCAAAAATGCTGAGATATTTTCTGATATTCATATCTTTCATTGATATTCACACCAAAGGAAGCTTCCAAGATTATTTTACTTGTCTCTAAATATGATTAATTCTTCTTTTAATGGATTTTTTTTTCACTTTCTGTTGTTAATATCCTTCACACTTTAACTGACTTTGATATTTAGTGCTTGTTTGCAGTTTTCTTAACATGTTGTCTCTGCCATTGAGTTTCTCCAGGAAACTGGCTTAGAATATCTATTTATCCATCTCTTTTTTTTCTCTTTTTTTTTTTTTCAATTTCTTAATTTCTTCCCCTCAACACTTTTTTCTCCTTGAGCTAATACATGACATCAACATCCTTTCCTTCTTCAAAGTTTTCTTCAGGAATTCTTTTCTGTCATTTAAAAAGTCAGGTAGCAAATACTGGCTAAACTAGTGAGAAGACTGAAGTGCAGTTTACTTGTATTTTAATTCCTGCAGACAGCAGAATTATTGGTGAGTTGGGCACATTAGAAGGTCCTTGACCAACTTTCTCCTCTTCTGTTTCATGTGTTGTGGTTTACCCTACTTTGTTAACAAAACTATATTCTTGTCAACACATTCCCTACCTATTCCAATGTGTTAATAATCCTAAAGAGGTGCGTTGCAACAGTTAAAATACTAGGATTTTTCATGTTTGGCTCAGTTCAGCACACAATGAGGCCAAAATCTACTTAATTTGAAGAAGGTTTTCTGCAAGACTAGAAAAACAAGAAACATAATTTGGGATAGGTGAAGGAGGACAACTGTAGATTTTTCTGGTGACGAAGTGGCTGTCAGGAAATTGTATCTTTCATCTGGAAACTACTGTAAATCTTTATGGTGCCAAAGGCAATCACTCTGTTATTGCTCTATATTCTTTGTATAAATTTAAAGTTGTCCAAACAAATTGACTAGTTCACCTCTCCTCTGTTCAGATAGCTGCTGTTCAACAAGCTGGCACTGGAATGGTACCTTCCAACACCATTTTGGATGTTGATTTTTTGAGAGCGAGGGAAAGGAGAAAGGAGTCCTTTGGAGCAATAGGTTCATTTGCTGTGTATGTTGTGGATAACTGGAGTTAAAACCATTGAGATTAAAGGTCAAATGAACAGCTCTTCCACAGTTTAGATCTGTATTTCTAAGCAGTAATCCTCCTAAGCCCAGGCATGATGGTCAGTTCTTGTAGCTATAACAACTAATTAATATAATGATACTTGCATTAACAGGAGAGTCAGACAAAAGGTTAATGAGATAATGAGGCTCCGTTGATCACAAATATCTAATGTGAAGGTTCAGTGAAAATACAATGTAATTAGATTTTAAGTTTTCTTCACTTCCATTTGTGTAAATCTATATTTTTTGAAAAAATATTTATATATTTAACATTGACTACTTTGCAAATATTATATGTATATATAATTTTGATTTATTTTTCTATTAAGATTAAAATCTTTAGGAAATTTTTTGAGTTTTGAATTACCTGGTACAGTACTAAAGAATAATGAGTTTCCTTTGGAGTCTTAATGATATAGATAATCAGCACTGTAAAAGACATGTTTTATGGTGAGACAATTCAGTTTAGTCTTATACAAATAATATGGTAAATTAAATATTGTAAGTAATATTATAATAAGTTGGCATTTATCCCTTTTTCATATAAATTATTAAAAAAAATCCAAAATACAAAATTGTAATGGTGTAGTTTCATTAAATAATGCTAATAACTAAAATTTACATAATGCTTAAAACTATCAAAGTGTATGATTTTGTGACTATATAATTCTGAGACTATGTGTGTCTGAACCTGTCAGTTTTGATTTTTATTATTTTCTCCATATATCTGTGATATTGAAATTTGTTCCATCAGGTATTTTTTCCTCTACTGTTGTTGACATCACATGTCATAAACACCGTGAATTAGAAAATCTGTTCTCATATAATGATAGGCATATGCGATGGTCTTAGTATCAATGAAGACAAAGAGGAGCTGTAGAATTCAATCTCCCATAAAATATTTATAATAACAACTCCATAATTTGTTCATTAAAATCTGTCTTTACTTAATTTGTGTTTCAGAAGAATTTGTGTCATTTCCCTTATGCTTGTTTATTACCCTTTGTTTCTTTCCACAGCAGCCATTAAAAAGTTTATAGGGGAATGCTGTTAGAGTTCTTCCAAACAAAGTAGTAAACAGTGGGCAGAGCAAAAAATTTGTAACAAACTCAGATATTCTTGTAATATGGGTTGCTGTATTTGGTAGGAGGCCACCTGTCTCTAAAATGACCTTTGATGGTAATATATTCAGTTAACCGGTTTATAGGTAAATATTCAGCTATTTAAGACAACAGAGGTGTATAAACCAGTTAAGTGAAAAAACAGAATTTGAATAATAAACCAAGATTTTTTTCTTATGTTGATGTTACTACTTATATTAATTGATGTGTTAAATCAGCATTATTAAAAATGATTACTCTTTCTTGTTACTACTGTTCTTAGGATTACATAAATTCTAAGATTTATTGCACAAAAAAAGCCTCAAAGATTGCTATTGAAAAAGCTGAAATACCTAGAAAGTTTGTGTTTTCTTGTTAACTCAATGTTTATTAATTTACAGGTCTATGTTGTCCATAACCAGAGGTGTTAATATTATTGATTGCAATGGCAGTTATAGACTTGATACCTAGATGAGTTTAAATATTTTTTTGTAACTCAGTTTTTCTATTTTACAAGCATATATGTGTCATAGCCTAGATTTTTCAAAGTGTAAATTTGAGGAATTTAACTTTTTGAAAGATGTTTCTAGACAATGAACAAAATATCATTAACCATATTATAAACAAAAAGGGAGACTTCCAATCTGCTCTAAAAATGGTATGAGTTTATGGTGTATGTTACAAATCAGCTCAATATATATGTAGCACCAATGTGACATTTTTCTTTCTGTTTATGCATTAACAACGTTATCGTACTCCCTAAGCTTTCACATTGACTTACAAGGCAAGTTCTCTGCAGAGTGGTGACAAGAATTTTCCCCACCTTAGTTCTAAAACAAAAGGCCTATTAAAAAACCCAAAAGTTTTGGTACCTTAAAGTAAAGAAAAGAGAGTCCAGACACTCAGCCAGATATAAATCAGTGATTTATAGTGTCTGAAGAATTGTTTACCATGTTTGTTTTAAAAAAAAAACCAAAAAAACCAAAAAAAACCACCAAAAAACCACAAAAAAACCCCCTCAGTTTAATCAAAAAGGAGAGTTACCTCATACAGCAATAGAACCTAGTTTGCGATATATATTATGTATTTCTTTCTTAAACACATACATTCTTCCTGGATTCCAGACAGCTTGAACAAACTGTTTTCTCTCTCTGGTTTTGTTTGTTTGTTTTTTGATTTTTTGGTGTTTGGGTTTTTTTTTAAATTAGACCTGGCTGAAATAATCTTCATGGGTTTTTATAGCAATTGTAGGATGTATTGCATAGTTACATATTCGCTATATTTGGAACAAACAGTTCCACATGGTTTTTTGAACTGAATGATAAGGGATGTAGTATTCATTCAATTACATACTATATGTGATTCTGCTAAATACAATCATGTGATGTCTTCCCTCCCTTTTTAACCTATGTATTGACCACTCCCTTATAAAGTAGGCTTCTTTAGGTTGAGATATTAGAACATACCTCTTTGAAAGTCAGCGTGAAGAAACACAATGTATACTTAAAAAAATTTGCTTTCTGCTAATATTTATGGTCAGTTACACAAAAAAGTGATTGAAATGAACCCAAAGAGTTTACATCTTGTCATATCGAATTAATTTTTTACACTGAGCCCACACTGCACTAATATTTTAATTGCCTGCATGCCTCAGTTGCACAGTTCTTGGGGCATATTACAGGTAGGCTCCAAGGTAATATGAAATATAAAAAATTGTAATGCAAAACAAGGGTTGAAATCTTTTTCTAGTTGTATAAATAACATATCAGACATGGTTTTGCTGAGGAAAGTGGGAAATGGCAGCAAATGGAGGAAAGATAGAGCAAGAAATAAGTTCTAGTGTCATGCAAGTACCTCTGTGTCTGGGATAACACTGCTAAAAGGAATGGGACCTACTACAGAAATATGGCATAGTAGAAGAAAACTCAGACATGCTTTCTCTTGAGCAGGTCCTCACCTTCACATCCCCTAACCCTTGAGTAGTTAATTTAGCAACAATAGCATCTTCTGATGCAGGCTTTGATTTTGTTTGTTTGTTTAGGAAGTATTTGATTTCAGTTTTAATATTTTCTAAACAGACAAGAAATATCCTCTCATAGCTAATCAGAATGCAATGAGTTGCAATGCTTTCCCATTGGTCCTAAAAGTTGTTTGTGTTGCTGAGATGCTTGAGAGTGTTAAATGACGGCAATCCTGTCTCTAAGGAGATGGAACTCCTTGCTCTTCTTGAGGCAAGGTGGAGAAATAAACTGTTTGGCTTTGATACAGTAGGAAATCTGCAACATGAGGTGGGCTGCTAAAGGACCTTCTGTCAAGAAATGCTGAACAGGGCAGACATGAAAACTGGACCCTAGGAAGTGAGGCGGAGTAAGACTGGGAGCTGAGATGCCAAAAGAGGCTCAGACCGTCTGAGCATACAGTTACGTGGGGCTCAGTATGAGAAGCACAGTGGGGAAGGCAAGGTCTCAGTAAGGAACACATAGATCCTGTGGGAGAGGAGACAGAACTGGGTAGAAGCAGAGGGGGAACAGGAATGGGAATGTCAGACTTGAGATGGAAAGTAGAGATCTGCATCCATAAAAGCAAAGTCCCTTCCAGAAACTCAATGGAAATCTTAAGTCCCTGATTTTTATATTGTCTTGCTCTCAGCTGGTAATCTAAGCAACTAGCAGCCATAATTTTTACATTTTTAATCTTCTTCCACGTTCTTTTATTATATTTTTGTGGTTTGCATATTGGAGTTATGTCTAATTTCACATGCATATTATTTGAAAAGACCCTCATCTCTTAGTTCAAAATATCTCTGAAACCCACTGATTTTCTCATATTTTCTTAGATACAGTACATTTGTGTATTTCTTGTGATCTCAGGCATTTCTATGCTCTAATAGGACAGCATGCTGGGACATTTTTTGTAAACAGTTGGATAGCATTTGAAAATATTTAATCTTGTGCCAAAATAGACACAGTTAATTTTTGATCTTGTTATCTTCTTTCATTACCAACTGATACTTCATCCTCTACCCAGCTGTGTTTTGTGACACCAGCTAAGTGTCCACATTTTTAAAGCTGCATTAAACAAAACTTTGGGGAATAGGAAATATGCTTCTTTTAACCTTCATTACAGTTAATTTTTTTTATTGTTAGAAACAACCTCAAGCAAGTTCTCTCTATACATATTTAAAGATAAGATCAATAATTATTCATCTAAAAAATCTACACAGCAAGATTTTTTCATCTTGCTTAATCATTGATTACCAATAGGAGTATGCCCGCTGTAATGTCACATGCCGTCTATCTGCCAATACTGATGTGTGGTATGTAGCAGATTCTTAGTTGGTAAGCATGTACTGCAGCAAGTTTCCAAACCTTGGAAAAGTTATGTCAACGATTATTATATTTTGCTAATAATGAAACTCAGAAGACTAGTCTTATAAATGTCCTGTTTAACCTCTTCATTAATGATCTGGATGATGGGGCAGAGTTGTGCCTTCAGCAGGTTTGCAGATTACACAGAACTGGAAGGAGTGGCTGATACACCAGGGGATCATGCTGCCATTCAGAAGGAATTTGACAGGCTGGAGAAATGGACCAGCAGGAACCTCATGAAGTTCAACAAGGAGAAGTGCAAAGTCCTGCACCTGGGGAAGAGCAACCCCATGCACCAATATATGCTGGGGGCCACCCAGGTGGAAGGCACCTTGGCAGAAAAGAACCTAAGGGGTCCTAGTGGACACAAGATTGAACATGACCTAGCAATGTGCCCATGTGGTAAAGAAGGCAAATGGTACCCTAGGCACAGGAGATTCTGTCTGAACATCAGGAAACACTTTTTTTACTGTGAGAGGGACCAAGCATTGCCACAGATTGCCCAGAGAGGTGGTAGAATCTCCCTCCTTGGAGATATTCTAAAATCTAGTTATGGTCCTGGGCAACTGGCTCTAGGTGGCCCTGCTTGACCTCTAGATGACTTCTAGAGGTCTTTTTCAACTTGAACCATTATGTGATTCTGTGATTACATGTTTTATAAAGGTACAATGGATTGCTGATAGGTGGTTTGGAGAGAGGGGAAAGGTGAAAGTTAAAGTGTTAAAGAAAATGTTTGTGAAATAGGACAATTACAATCTCTGTACATCACGTCATAACTTACTGGGTGTACATTATTCATATTTTATAAAGAAATTTAAGGAAAAATATAAATCTTATTACTCAGCCTCAATCTATTGAATTAGAATTCAGGTTTTTTTCATTGATACTACAGGCAGTGGAAAGAGATTTTTCTCACAGAACATTCTTTCTGCTTCATAAACTCAGTGTGATAGAGTTCAGCATTGAATGTCACTGAATATGCGACTAATGCCACATCTGTCTGTTGCACTGTTGTTATATATAGCTGCAGGAGTCTTTAGAATTGCTCATATTTTTTTTTTTTCTTAAAATGAAGGTAATACTCTTCACTAAATTATAATTGTTTCCTGCCTTTAGTTCCACCAGTAATCCGAGTCTATCCAGAGAGCCAGGCAAGGGAGCCAGGTGTGACAGCTAGCCTTCGGTGCCATGCTGAAGGTATTCCCAACCCACAACTTGGTTGGCTGAAGAATGGAATTGATATCACTCCGAAGTTATCCAAACAGCTAACTCTTCAAGGTAAAGGGACATATTTATTGTTTTCTCCAGGTTATGAATGCTTTATCAGTGCATCCTTTCCATACCAGCTGTCCTTCTTACAGAGTTTTAACCAAGGCTTGAAGTCTAAGCTAAAACATCTCAGAAGATGTCTTCCAGTTACTCCTCCAGACATAGATCTTCTTTCTTTTCTCTTTATTAGCATAATGGTTGTACTTACTGACAGGACTACCAGTACATTCCAATATGTTCTTCTCTATTAAAAAATGTGTAGTTTCAGAGTAGTGCAAGCAGCCCAAGACCCAGTCCCAACCCAGTATTAATTAGAATTTGTCACTACAATTATATTCATGCCATTCAATGAGTATTCAACACTAATATTAAATTGGGAAACAATGCTTTTGTCTGTAAAGATTTTATTCTAATGCATTGATGTTAATCTAGTTATTTTTCATGAGTCCAAATTTAAATTTAGATCAGAACATGGACCAAACTTTTTTACTGCAGCTCAATTGAAAGAAGTTTTTTGACTGATAAGAATCTCAGTGAGAGTTGGGGACCTGATGGTGGAAAAGACAGGACGAAAAATACCTGAATTGGATGTGCTGTTTTCTGAGGGGTCTCAGCAGACCCCCAGGGGAGTGCAAAGACATGACACAAAAAACCCCCCATAAAACCAAAACAAGCCCTAAAAAACCTAAAGGAAATTCTTACTTTTAATCAACAATAAAGGCCCAGTCTGTGAATTTTCTATGAATCTTCAGGGCTCTGCAAATTCAGTGAACCTTCTCAGCACTGCAGCTTCTGCAGTGATTTTTGATCAGCCATAGGAAAAAAAAAAAAAAAATCTCGTCCTGCCACTGTTCCCTTCAAAACTTGCTCTCATTGATCTGCAAAACCAGGATGTATGTTAGGACAGGACAGCAATCAGGCTGCAGTGTAAGAAACAGTGGGACAGCCAGACAGCAAAATGCCTCTCTGAAGAGAGTCTTACCTTCTCTTATAGGTGTCAGAGTCCTCTGTTCTTTCATGGCCCTCTCTTCTGGATGTATGTGAACAATTCCCTTGCAGAAACACTTTCCACTGAGTAGATAGTGGTGGACTCCTCCTCCATAACAGCATTCTGTTAATTTCTCCTCATCTCTGTATCATGTATTTATGATAAATAAATAAGAATGGTTCTTCTCTAAGCAAAAAAAAAAAAAAATCCATTTTCTTGAATATACTTATTTGAAATAAAATTTTGAAAATCTCATTGCATTTTCCCTGAGATTTTCCCAAGTTAAACTATCTATGCATTCGCTTCAAGCAAAAGAGGGTCTTGAAGGAATATTACACCATATCCCAGTGCCCCTTCTAGTCCCTATTTTAGAATACTTACAAAGCTGTTTTTATAAAATAGATCCTACAGTTGAACAAGTATGGTGTAGTTAAAATGCAATGAATCGTTGTCATATCATTATTCACATCACATTATTTAAAAGACCTTAGCCTGTGAAACCTGGACTGTTGCCATTCCTACTCAAGCTGACATACAGCTCCTGAAGTGGTTTCCATAGACTCCCACACTGACGTAGGTGTAAAATTCCAATGCGCCTGTTTCTTCGGTTGTTACACTGCATTCACACAAAAACAAAACCAGGTGCCTCTGCTTACTACAAACAAATAATGTTATTAAAATTATTTATATTGGAATTTTAGCCCATTATGTTCCATGGAAACCTGGGTTATTTTGTGTAAAGCCAGTAATAGTGTCAAGTGACCAAATGAAATATAAAAGCATAATATTTACCTGATTTAAAAGACAACCATAGTCATTTAAGCACATATAAAACCTCAGGCTGATATTTGGTTCTGATGTGCAAAATCAGCTGAGATATTCTGGATATCTGTGAGATGAATAATAGTGTATGTAATTCACTAGCCAGTTGAATACCTTTGGATTAGTTTGGCATACCTCCAAGTTATGAACTCAGGAATGAAAATGGTTTAATTACTAGGAGCTGAGAAAGCCTTCTGAATGTATAATCTGAAAGCACTGTAGCATGTCTGCATGTTGAATTTTTCCTGTTTTCAGCAAATGGCAGTGAGGTTCACATTAGCAATGTGCGCTATGAAGATACGGGAGCATATACTTGTATTGCAAAGAATGAAGCAGGGGTGGATGAAGACATTTCTTCTCTTTTTGTAGAAGATTCTGCTCGAAAGACCCGTAAGTATTATGAGAAGTATAAAAATACACATAGCCCTCACTTAAACGTTAAATCGGTATTAAAAACTATGAAATATTAAGTAAATTGAAATGAGTATGTGTAGATAACTTATTAAAAAACTCCAAAGTTTAAATAATGATATCCAAGGGGCACCAAAAGCAGAGTGCATAATCTGAAGCTTATTTAGAAGTAAAATGAAATCTCTGATTCATTCTGTGAATTGACATATTTTTCATATTGCTCTTAAATTTGGATAGTTTCCTCATGATAGATTTGTTGCATATGAAGGGAATATGAAGCGAAAAAGGAACTGGATGCCTAAATAAGGCAAAGCTGCAGTCCTGGTGTGGTTTCTGGGGTCGATGGGGGTGCAGGAGGAAGGCCTTTTCCAGTCTTTCTTCCTGTATGTTCTTGAGATACATCAAGAGTCAAACTTGGCCCTCATGACATGAGTGTCATCACAGGACTCAATCTCACCTGCTGGAGTGCTCAGCAGGTCCAGACCAGTTCCAGCCTGCACGTGCTGGCTTGTGCCCAGGTAACTGTGGCTCTCCAGAAATGCGGAGCAACAGTGACCACATTCACTTGCTAAACTGGGAGTTCAATGTGTCAAAGAAATCTCTACCACTACTGAAAAGTAGCTTGCTTTACCCTCTGTTGAATGGTAGTGAGGCTTGTAAACCCTGTTTACCTATTATTTGTCTGCCTCGATACTTCTTTCCCCTTCCCTTTTTTCCTCTGCTCAGAAAAATCCATTCCTGAGTTTACACTTCACCCGTTTGCTTTTGCTTTTTGTTGTTGTTGGTTTTTTAGTTTAAATCTGTTACTTTAATGAATAATACATATTCATTAGAAATATATCCAGCAAAATGATAGTTATTTTACTAGTGAGTCTGATTGCATTAACTTAAGGCATTCCTATTTATCTGGAAGCTTATTCAACAGTGATGAGTACTCGACAGAAGATACTAGAGGCAGAATGAGTAGCACTGCAAGTCTGCCCGACCCTTCCTGGTGTAAGACACTGAGTTTAGTTACATATAGTTTTATTAAGCTTTAAACATTTCAGAGGAAATCTTCCATGCAGGAAAATTTTATAATCCAAATATCTTTACTTAGCTGCTTTCAGTAGCGCTAATTATAACTGTCATTTCAGAAGTCTTAACGTGTTGGGGTTTTTTAAGTGTCATGAAAATGACTGCTCAGACATTTCTGGGAAGGCAGCTAAGGATAAGTTGTTTGATCAAGCTGAATTTCTAGTAATCTGTTGATGTGAAGTAGTTCAAGTCACCTCCATTTGCCTTTTGCAGTCTGTGAAAAATGTTGTGAGTTTTGCCAAATTACAAAACCCTGACAAACAATAATTTGTTTATACTTGATAAAGACTTGTTTGGCCTTAACAAAATATTTATATCCAACTGCATGGTTTCCAAGTATTTTAAGTCTTCAGAGGACACAATTATGTAACTACCTGCAGTGATTATGCAGGAATACCCACACCTATGCATAATACTCTTTTCAGGAATCGTAATGTGATGCAATAATTTTATATCGGCTATCTTTACAGGATTTGTAAAATCACGTGCTACACAATGAACACTGCTTGCAACAAATGCTTTACAATCTATTAGCAGTAAGTTGTTACAATGGCCATTGGTGTCATTAAAAATTTAAATGAAGGCAGGCAGAATATAAACCAAATTAGTTCTAAGACAATTCATCCAAAAGACAGAGTCTCCTTCCTTTCTATGAAAGTCATTTACTTTGTAAGTTCTGTGTTGTATGTTGAAGGGAGGCATTTTACCATCGTGTTTCCTTGGTGTCTGAACATGGTTTCCTAAAAATTGGTGGATGTGTAAATACACATCCATAGCTGCATAATTATATCATTCAAATATAGGCGCAGCAGATATTTACATGAGATGCTTACTCTGGTACTCTTGATTCGCTTACTTTGACTCAGAATCCCATTTCTGTACAGGCAAGACGACTATGGTACATACTACTAAAAAAAGCAATTGCTATCAATATCATTATCACAACTACATGAATAAACTGCCCTCACAGGTACAAATTTTGATAGATGCTATTTAAAAAAAGTCCCTTCACAGACAGGAGTTGTTAGCATTAGAAAACTAATGCAGCAAATTAGGGGTTATTAGGGAAGAAAATGACATAGGTAAAACCACCTGGATTTGTGGGCTTTTGTTCCGTCACCCGCATGTTTTAAACACACAGCTACTACTACTTTAATTCCAAGCCTGCTGATTAGGTCACAAGTTACATTCTAAAGATAGTCTCTGGTGATGTAAATGTGGTTTCATATGACCCAATATAACCTATACCTGTCACAGATGACGTTTTTATAAATAATTTTGCTTTTATCCTCCTTTAAGAGAATAAAGCAGATGTGTTTGCTTTTTTTTAATTTTTTTTTTTTTTTTCTTACTGGAGTACTCGCTTCTGGAAATCTTAGGATATTGCTTTGAACAGAAGTAGAACAGATTCTCACTAGCTTTTCAGTTAATCTGGGCTTGTCTACTCTTTAAATGTCACATAAGGTAAAAATCATAGCAAAATAAAAGCATTTCAGAACATTGAGTTGATTGGCTATTGAGCGGGTAGTGAGAACTTTTACAGCAGAACTCTAAAATATAAACTACAATTGCACTGCATTGAGCATGACAGTAATTTCATAAGCCACATAATGAATACAGAGCACAGTTCCATTTTTACCAATGTATGTATTTTATTTCCTAGAAAGTTTAATAGTCAAAGGAAATGTTCACTTTTGTACTTATGCGACCGATTGTTTATGTGCATATGAAAGCTTTTGGGTTTTAATGATACTTGGTATAATAAGCTAAATTTTTGGTAGTTATCTGTGGAATCTTATCTTTAACACATCCCAAATTTGTAATGCAGAAAACTCAGTACAGTGCTTTGAGACAAATTTAATATATGTAGCAGAAAGGGTATAGCTAGCTCATTTTTATTTTTTTTAATAGGTTAATTTTTTTTAACAGCTCCTAAGAGAATAGCTTGTATTTTCTGGTACCTCTGCCTAAATTAAAACCAGTGCCATTACGGATAAATAGATTGTTAAATAATAAGTGAAGCTTTCCTTCACCTGTGTGCCTTAAAATGTTGTCAGATTGCTAGGTTTTCAAAATTCACAGCATTGGTTACAGAGGTATCTAATTCATGTGTCTGTATTATAAACAGAAAAGAAATAGAGTGAATGGCAAACCTATATGGAATTGCAGGAAGTGTGACGCTAGTAGCAAAAATAAAAATAGATAGAGTATGACTTAGGGGTGCCAGGGCATTGTTTATTTTAAAGTTTCCAGTTTCAGAAATGTGAAATCCAGTTCCCAAGAAAAGTCAATATATTTTAATGATACTGATTCATCATCAAGATGGTAATTTGAGATGGAAATGAATGGAAAATACTGTGTAAGTGCTTTGTCATCGAGATCCTTTCAGTTGATGCCAGCACTGAACACAGAACCATTGTTCTGTCACACATACGTAAAATTTTTAATAATGGATGACAGTCTTAAGAATAGTTTGGCCTCTTAGCACATGAGCCTTTTTCAATGTGCACTAAAAATAAAACTTCTGAAAATATGTTTTCATTTTGTCGTTGTCTCAGGTGAGAGGAATTAATTTTCTTTAAAATACCTTAACTTCAGCATTGTTTTTTACTGGTTAACTCATTCTGTAGCTGAACTTTGATACGCTTAACATCTGTGTCCAAACACAAGTGCACTTTTTGCTAGATTTGTGTAGTTGTAAGGGAAATTTTTAGTTTATATTACCCATATAAACATCTGTTAGAAGTACTGGTGATAAATGTCTGGTGCTGTCTGTTATCAGATCCTGTTTAATTCCTCTGATGTCGACCATTTAGAATGAAGCATTCCATTATTGTTCTCTGTCTCCAACAACAGCTTTTTTTGTTGCTTTTAATTTTTAATGTTTCTGCTAATATACTGTGGCCACTCCTGAAACAGAAGTTAGGATGAAAACATGATTTTACTCATCTTAAAAATGCTATAGGCCTTGTACTTGAAAGCTTTTCATATCACAATCTGGGACTTGATATTGTTGGCTCATGCAGTGAGATTATCACTGGAACATACTGTGACAAAAATAATGATTTCTCTGGTGTTTGACACAGGAAAAATCTCCAAGCAAACAGTGATTTATATAGTGGGCCGACACTTTTTGGGAGTTTGGTAGAGTTCTGAAGGTGCCATTTGCATGCAGTAGACCCAGACTTTAGGACTACCAGAACAGAGTAGATTCTCAATGTAACTGGGTTTTTTTTCCCTCCATGGGCTTTTGTGGATGTGAAAGTCAGGATAATTTTCTTTTGCTCTTGGCTTTTCTTGGCTTCTTGAGTAGTCCTCCAAGTAGCACCCGAGGAAAGGTAGGTAAGGAGGAATAAGACTGAGTAAATTGAAAAAGTGAAAGAGAGAGGGTCAATGGAAGAGGCCAGTAATGTGAGGAAGAAAGGGAGGACACAGGCAGCAGCAGGTGAAAGAGGACAGGTTAGTGAGAACACTTAAACACTGAAGGAGAAAGAATGGGAGGAAAAAAGGATAGAAGCGCAAGGGCAAAATAATCTCTTGAAAGCTACATAATAATCCTCTGTAAGATGTGGAGTTGCATCCAGGAGTATCTCGTCACTTTAATGTCTTGTCATTAAATTTCTGTGATCATACGACGACAGTGTACGTCTTGTACTGCTGCTCCTTTTTAATCCATGTGAAGAATAACACTACTTCTAGTACCAATTAAAACAAAGAAGAGAGATATCTCAGAAGACTGAACTTTCTATTGTTCTAGTAAGTAGAGCATTTTATTTAACTTGTCTTTTTAAGAAAGACAGCATATTGGAGTATAAAAGTATACTAAAGGAAAATCTACAAACGTGAAAACAAAATTAGTCAAAAGGTTTGTAGGTAGAAACAGTCTATAGCGTGAGATAATTTTGATAGCATTTATTTATCTGGTTGTTCTTGTATCATTTTGACCATCTTTGACAGACAGTAGTTGGTTTCTCTGATTTAAGTGTCTAAATGCAGTTTCACTAATTGAACTGTCAGTAATTCTTCTTCAGGCTTTGAAGTATGCTGCTTCTGTGTCAGACCCGAAGAAGGGCTTGTGTGTGTGAAAGCCTTTCTACTTTTTCCAACACTACCAATTGCGAAGAGCCTGACTCTGTCTTCTGGAGAACCTCTGTGTAGGTGTTGGACGGTTACTATTAGGTACCCCAAAGCCTTCTCCTCTCCAGGCCCACTTCTCTTGTTAATTTTCTTCCTGGTGTGCACACATTTTATAATGTGGCCTTTTGTCCTCGCTGCTGCTTACTAGCAGGGCCCTTGCCTGAGAATTTTTAGATTTTGTAATCTCTGTTGGAAAAGCTGTATTTTAATCTGAGAAAATTTGTCCTTAAACTCAAAACAAATGATTCGTGAAAATACTCTACCGTAACTGGAAACTACTTTGGACCTTTATGATATTTTATAGAAATGTAAAACACTTTTTTTTTTGCTTTTCCCACTAGATAGTAATCTTTCATGTATTGATTAGCATCTTAGATTCATAAAGAAAACAAAAATTCTAATTACCACTGTGTTTCTTGCGCCTTCTTTATTGGTTTATATACCTTTTCAAAACATTCATTTTAAAGTATCATGACATTGATAGTCAACAAGAGCCATGCAGCATGTACAATGAATAGATCTGTACCTCCTGCTCCTACAACAGTAGCATCCAAAATGTTTCTGAATGCAAGAACTGTTCTGTTTTAATTCTCTAGAGACTGGAAACACTTTTTGCGCTGTGAATTCCATTTTCCCTCAAGTTTGCAGTTAAAGCCATTGAGAATGAGATAGCTTGTCTGGGTGATAGCTGGATAACCCCTGCGGTGACTGCTAAAAACATTCTGGGGATTAACGACCTGGTCTAAATCTCATTGAAGACAGCAGAGTCTCCCCTACTGTCATGCTCCTCTAATAATACCTCAGAGAACTCAGCTGTGTTGGAAGGAGTCTCTGGCATAATCACATTTGTAATACAAACAGCAGTTTAAAATCTGGTTTTAGTTTCATCCAATGTAGTTTGATTTTTCGGAATAGATATTTCATGGATTCATAGATTTAAACATGATGGAACCATTTCATCTAACTAATCTGTCTTCTCCATTTCACAAGACATTAAATTGCATCCAGTTCTGCCTGAATACAGATCTAATGCTTTGTTTGCCTGAAGTGTATCCTCCCAGAAATGCATCTACCTGAGTTAGAGACACAAAAAGTCAGAGATTCCCTCATTTCTCGTTATTTTGCATTACTAATTAATCAGTTTCATTAATATAGAATAATATATTTTGAAGTCAGTTTTTTCTTCAGTTTCCTCCTTCCATTCTCAGTTTTTTTCCAATGAATTGACTTCTATGGATTCTTGCCCTATGAATATATCTTTGTTAAATATTTATTACTTTATCTCATACACACTAAATAGAAGTTTCTCATAATAAGACAGTTACCGTGAGACTCAGAGGGTCTTTTGGCCTTGAGGATTGTAATTGGTTTTGGTACGGTTTTCTTAAAAAATGGGAGCTGCTCTTTGCAGAAGCAAATGTATTGTTTCTTTAATATCGTGGAGAGAGATACATAATTGGTAATGTTTTGCTTCCACATCCACTGATCTCTTGTCAGTTTTTTCAACTAGTATCAGCAGTGGACCTTTATGTTTATATATTTATCCACCATGTATCCTATATCCCATTGGGCCTCACTTTCCAAATCCTGCTCCTTCCCACCTGTCTCAGCGCCTCAGTGTAGACATAGTCTGCATTATTTTTCCCTAGATGTCTAAATTTGCGTTTGGCTATATCAAAACATAATTTATTTTAGAGATGTACTTGACAAAGTAATTCAAACAAGTTTTTGAAACTGTTATTTATCATAACAGGTAATTCACAGACTTCTTAGGAAATGATTTTGTGTTTGTTTACAGATCATTGATGAAAATGATTAAGACAAGACTCACTACCCATTGCTCTGGACACATTCCAGCACTATCTTCTTCACCTTTTACTAATGATTTAACAATGAAAACTACTTTTTCAGATTGATCAGTTTGGCAGGTTTTAATTCAATTAACATTTACTTTACTATTTACTACTATTGTATAATTCTAATATTTAGTGAGAATATTCTGTAGTAACAAATTAGATGTTTAGCAAAATTCTGAGTTACATCTATATGAATTTTTACATTACCAAACTTCTAATTGCATCGAAGAATATAATCAGGTTTGTTTGAGAAGACCTGGTTTCCATTAGAACGTATTAGCTGACCTATAATTATATTCTCATCCTTTGATTTCTTACCGAATTGATTTCTGTGCAAGTGTTGTCTATTCTTTTGTCTGGGACATACATACGCCAGTCTAACTAGCCTACAGCTACTTGAGTTATTAAGTTTCAAGGAGTGGGGGAGCTACTAGAGGCATATGTAGTGGTATTCCTCTTGAGCTTTATGATGTATTCTGAAATTTATTCAAAACTAATAGCACCAGACCAAACATCCAAAACAACTTTTAGCAAGTATTTTTATGTACTTCATTTGGACCTGGTTATTTTAAGAGTTTGTCTTGACTACACGTCATTTACTCTCTTTTTTTGTTCCTTTGTAAAGCACAAAGTATTTAATCAGCCTCTTTTTTCAATTATTATCCTGCTTCTGTGCAAGTACAGAACAAAAATATTTATAGAAGAATATTGTCAATGGAACATTAAAAAAAATCTGGTTCATATCAGCACAATTTAAACCTTGAGTAACTCTGATATCACAATGCTTTTCTTCCACCTTTAGCAGCCATTTGTGATGATTTCTGGGGCCTTTGCTGCTGCATTGGTGTAAAGGAATATCAAGCTGCTGGAACTTCTGTTAGAATGAAAATGGGATGTTAATTGTAACTAAGGATACTTCCTTTCTTAAGGACGGCCATTTCTCTCTTTTTGTAAATGGGATCTTTATTCGAGCACTCCAGCATCTCTGGAGAAACTGATAAAGGTGGCTTTTCATTGTCTAGCTTGCAGTACATACAGATGCATTTTAAGGAACTCTCAAATCTTTTATTTACTCATAGCTTTCTTCTCCATACTATTGGATTTAGCAACACGTAAAGCATGAGCACACAAATTGACAGCTCCACTGCAGATTTATGTTGATGACTACCTTTGATAATCACAGACAGGTTTGGATCAACTCAATTCCTAGAAGCCATAAGGCAAACAAAAGTCATCAGTTTGCTCCTGCTGAAACACTGTGTGGAAGCTGAAAATTTACAATGTAGAAAATTTACATATAGAACAAAGATAATTTGACAGTGTATCTTGACAATATATTTATGAGAAAGGTGGAGTGGGGAAGATGTTACTGCCTTTGTTGATACAAAGTACAACAATAATCACAAATAGAGGAGGAAGAAATGACACCTTCCATTTGTGGGATTTATTTATTTGTTTAGGTTACATTCAGGTAGTATTAGGACCAATGGAATTGGTCCAAATTTCAAATTTTAGTCAAAGTAACGTTAGCTTATGCATTAGAATATAATGCATAGCTAAGGAGTATAAATAAACCATTTTGTAAGCTTAGAAAAACATAGGAAGGAAAAATTATACTAGCATGGGAATATTTAATTAAAATAATGGAATAGAGTATATCAGTGTAATCTACAGATATAAAGAAAATCTGACAATACAGAAAACAGGAAAATAAAAAAGGTTGATCATCACAAGTGAATATGTTCAGGGGTGACTTTCAGATACTTAAAAATCTTATCTTCACTACTAGTAAAATAACTTTAAAAATTTTTTTTTTTTTTCTTTCTTGATGACTTTGACAGGTACATCAGTTCTGCTTTGTTTTCCTCTCAGTTTCAATTTAGCATAATCCTATCAAACTAGACTCATAGATCATGAAAGCATGTGCTGTTCCCCTTAAAGCTAAACAGTTTTGTGGGTTCGTTGTTTATTTTATTTTCTGTTTTTTACAATATTTTCATTTCTCTTAATGTTTTCCAAAACTTCATTTTATAAAATGAAATTTAGTTTTCCATTGATTAATATGACTTCTTAAGTCACTCCTCTAAATTTTATTGAGACATACGTGTGCACCTTGGGGAAACAATTGTCATGATAGAAAGTTATCAAGTAATTCCATTAAGGCATTTTCAAGACTAATTTGACAGTACTTGATGATATTTTAATATTTAGTAACTTTTACTCTTGGTCATTGATCACAGACTCTTGTGTTAGTTCACCTGCTATGACATCATCATATATTGCAAAGCAACTTCTCGTATGGATTCTTTCACCTAATCACACAAAGCAGGATAAAAATTACCTGCCTCATGCACAGTGTCTTGGGGCTAAATTTAAAAAAATAATATATCTGTTGCATGCCATTAAGTAGATCTATTTCTAGCTGTACTTTTTTTACGTAATGTCATAGTCCTATCACCTAACAAGAGATTATGTGATCTGAATGCTACTGACTTGACAGGTTTATGGCCATCATAAGCAACCAGGCATCTCCACTGTCTAGAACTTGGAATGAGACTAAAAGCCTTTTGACTGTGATTTATGGCCTAAATTCTCTCTGAAAGGCTTTATGCAACTTTAATAGAATCTTCCTGTCACATCTTATACTGAATGGTACCTATTTACCTAATTTCCTCAGAGATAATTTATGCTGGCATTTTATTTTATGGCAGAGCTAAACAAGTTTATACTTGTTGACAGCATCGTAAGCAAAGACTTTATTTTGAACTTCCAAGTATAGGGTAGAAATTCAGCTCATGAACCATGTTTTCTTCCTACTAGTGTAGACTGGATTGAGTTAATGTGCTATGGGAAAGGACTTCAGCATGATTCATTTTAAAGATTTATAGAAAATAAATTAAAGAACAGTAAGTTAACATGGTCATATTTGACCAAAAGTAAAGTTTCAACTGTGGTTTTTAACTGATAAGTAATAGTTTAACATTTATAAAAATAGATATTTGATTATTGTATTAACCTAACCTGAAATGAAATTAATGTGCATGCCACATAAGAACAGAATGGAATTTTGACAGAATTTGTATTGACATAATTACTTTTTAAAAAGTTGAAGCGAGCAATAGATAAGTTTGGGGGGAAAAAAAAGGTGTGTTTTTGCTTCACAAATAAATTAAGGTTTATATATGTATTTATATTTGTGTATAAACCTACAAATCTGAATTTCTTATAACAGTAAAATTAAAAGTAGATATGTGCATAAAGGTTTTCATTCTGCTTGGTAGTGTAAGTTCAGCAAAAAGTAAATCATGTTAAACTCGTCTTCACTTTTAGCACTATTATTAAAACAAAAATAATAATTAAAAACTTGTGTGGCTCAGGAACTAGATTGTAATGATGGTGTAGATTTACCCTGTAACATAAAGGTATGTGTTTATACATTGGAGATATGAGAAAAAAAGGGTAAGATAGCAGATACATTCTCTTGATGATATCTAGAAGATTAATCAGAACAGTTCCCAATGGTGGTGGCTATGAGTGAAGTAAGCAGACAGCATCCCTTCAAACATCTTGAAACTATTTTTTTTATGCAATTAAAAGTACAACAGATCATGGTGGGACAATTCTGAAAAGTAATGTTGAATTCCACACTTCTGCCATAAGCGATTGAAGGCTTGGAAAGGGGCAGTGGTTTTCTATCTGATGGTGCAAAGTCTAGCACAATGAGCTCATAGGAAATGGTTGATTTTATTTATCAGCTGTTACTTTCTGATAGAAATTCAGGTAAAATATTTACAGAATTTTAAATACAAAGCTTGTGTTTTGATGAGACAAAACCTGGAATTAGAAACAGTGGTTCTATATTCATCAACAATCATTATTTGTATTCAGAAGATATCAGTGGATTTCCCACCCCCCAGTTTATTGGAATAATATATAATGCAGAAAAAAAATGTCTTTCTGCTGTTTTTCCCTCTTCTTAAAGCCATTTTAAACTGCATTCTTCTCTTAGTGCAGCAAGCTAGGAAATTTTTCGGATGTTAAGGTTTTAATTTATATCCATTTTGTTCGTTTGAGTGCCGGTGCAACAAAATAACATTTTATGAAAACATTTTATTTAGCTTTCATGGTATTTAATGCCAGGAGAAAAGAAAGGGAAAATTCAGATTATTTAACCACATATACATAACGTAGGTACAAAAGAATGACAGTTTTAATTTAAAAAAAAAAAAAAAAGCTTATTCAGCATTTTTCTTTGATAATGACTACTGAAGCATGTCATAGAAGAGGGAAAACTGTTTCTGGAACAAAATTAAGTATTGTACTTCAAGAATCAGTTTCTTTTCTGAATCTTATTGCCCATATCTTGTTTTTTCTCTGTATATATATAGTATTGTGTGCTGATTACTGATAATGTGAACATCTAATTATATTGCCAAAAGGAAGCAGATAAGCCGCATGTAATCTCCAAACTTACTGAATATCAATCTTGCACACGCAGACAAAATATTTGTATACATTATTTTCAACTGTTATGCCTTAAATGGTTGGAAAAAAGAAAAGTAGGGAGGAAGAACGCTGTAGTTGCCATAGTGGGAAGCTTTGACGTTGGCTGTTGGGACAGAAAAGTGAACGTTATGACATGTATTACCAGTGCGATAAGGAGGAGTAGGACGCAGAATCTATTTGGAAACTAACATTGTAGTATCCTTTTATTCATATAGTAACAGAAATACCATGGATTTTTGCAGTTGTTGCTTCCATCCAAAGGGGGTAAGAATCTGCATGTCTATTACAGTCTACTGCAGAATTTCATGATATACGAGGGACAGAGTTTACTGAAAAATGTAGAACCTATTACCATTCAGCCAACATAGAAAATGAGTAACAAAGGTGAAGAATGGGCTTTCAGATGTTATGTTAGCTGAGTCTGAGCACAAAAGCATGGAATAGCTATGTAAGGACCATGAAGAGTGATCTTTATGGAGCTCTAAGTGTGCTTAGGGGGAAAGGAAAAAAAAAAAAAAAAGAAAGAAATCCTCTTTCAAGAAAACATGGATTTTCCCCTGTTCTGCACTGGATGGGTGGGGGGAGAGACAGACACGGTGCAGTATTCTTTTTGGATAGCAATATAAAAGGCCCAACAACAAATGGTGTAATAAAATAGCAGCTTTAACAAGATAGAATAAGGTGATGAATACAGATAGTGAATAAATCTTATGTCCCTTCAGATGCTGGGCACCCTGCATTCATGTGGATTTTCCCACAGCACACTGTGCAGATCCTGTCTATGGAGAGGTTCCCATGTGGAACCTCTTGTGTAAAAAACAAAATCATATATCTTCTGGCCAGTTGCAATATTATCTCTGTCATAACCCCCAGCACTGTGCAGCACAGGCTGTTCTGGGCTTTCCAGTGTATACCCTGGCAGCAGCTACCCATGCTAACATACAGGCTTCTCAAACCCTAAGTGCAGGGCCCAATGTAGCAGACGTAGCCTGCTCAAGGTCACTAACTCCTTGAATACAATGGCTTCTGCAAGGCTCCTAGTACGTCTCCTGATGTTATTTAATAACTGCATGTTATCTGAATACCTGTCTTTTTATGAAATCGGGGAAATAGGGCACAAGAGAAGATGGTGGTGTTCTGTCTTAAAACCAGACAATGTTGCTGAGATTTATCAATAATGTATTTTTACATCCTGAACTTTAGAAATCTGTGAGAGTTGAGTATAGGATGTGGCTGAAGATGTTAACTTTTGCTTAACCAAAAGGGAAGGTAAAACAATATGTTCCTTAGCGTACTTTCCATCTACAGATGTACTTTTCCAGCGTTGCAGTCTCAAGACTGGATGTCTTTCTTGAACAGAAGTTACAGGACTGATTAAAAAAATAAGTCAGGTTTCTTGATCCATATTAGGTGAGGTGATGGCTGTTATTTATCATTTTATATTGCACTCTTAGATAATGTCTCATTTTTCTTCAAACTGATTTGTTAATTTTACAATTAATAAGTATAGGGCTTTTAAAGCACTCTTTTTATTCCCTTTTATATTTTTTGAGCAAAACTCAGAACCATATGTATCATTTTACATTAACACAAATTAATGTGTTCAGTGCTTAGCATCTTAAATCACTTCATTTGATGCTGTGTAGTTCCACACAGTTGAATAATTGTAATTACTTTTTATTTTCTTTCCTATGTCACCCCTATAAAAAAGACTTTATCAAAGTAGAACTTTATGGCTAAATTTATGGGTACTCAAGTGCCATATATTATATGGTTCTTTCCTCACAATGTGAAGAGAAAACTAATTTTCAGGAAAATCTTCCAGGTTGCCCTGGGGAAATTAATTTGCTTTATTCCAGAAAAAAGACTATATAAGATGACATAGAGAAACACAGAACTGTCATCTGAATATAGAGCCACTGTCTGGGCATGCAGGGATAAAGTCAGAAGTTCCAAAACCCACTTGGAGCTAAATCCAGTGAGGGACGTGAAGGACAAAAGATGGGCTTCTATAGAGACAGCAGCAGCAAAATGAAGACTGGAAAATATGGGTCTGTAGCTGAGTGGGGCAGGGGACCTGGTAGCAAAGGACGTGAAGGGGCCAAGCTGTACTGAAGGTCGTCTTCACATCAGTCTTTACTGGCAAAACTGGCCCAGGAATGTGAGACCAGTGGGAAAGTCTGGGAAGGAAATCTTCCTCTGGCAAGGAAGCCTCACCCATGGTCGATTAGAGGATCACATTAGAGACCATTTAAACAAACTGGATATTCAGAGGTCAAAGGACCTGGATAGGGTGTAGCCACAAATGTTGGGCAAGTTGGCCCACGGCATTGAAAGGCCACTCTTGATAATCTTTGAAGGATCATGGTGATCAAGGGGAGGTTTCTGCAGGCTGGAGTAAAGCCAGCGTCAGTCTTCAAGAAGAGCAAGAAGGAGAATCCAAGACATGACAGGCCCGTCAGCTTCACCTTGATCCCTGAGAAGACCATGGAGCAAATAGCCCTGGAAACCATTCCCAAAACCATGAAGGATAAGAAGGTGTTTAGGAGCAGTCAGCATGGATTTATGATGAGGAAATAATGCCTGCTCAACCCAACAGCCTTCTGCAATCAGGTGACTGGCAGGGTGGATGAGAGGAGGAGTGGATGTTGTTTATCTTGTACTCAGAAATGCTTTGGACGTGGTCTCCCATGAAAGACAAACTGATGAAGTACAGGCTAGATGTATGGACAGTGCGGTGAACTGAAAACTGGCTGAACTGCTGGGCCAGAAGGTTATGATCAGTGCCACCAATTCCACCCAGAGGTCAGTCACATGTGGCATACCCCAGGGCTGTTTCGTTCCTCCTTCTGTCTGTCAAAGTACAAATGACTGATTTAACACTTCAGCAAAGGGAAACAAACTCAAGTACCTTAGCATTCCCTCTTTGAAGTTGTCAGCTTGTATACAGAAATATTTGACTGTGTATAGTGCTCACAAAGCAGGCGCCACATTTAGTCTATGGGAAGGACAGTACTATATTGTCCCAATTTCTTCTCCTTTTGATCATGGGATAGCTTTGGGGAGACTTCAGTTGCTTTCCTCCTGCAGTGAAAAAATATATTTTCTGTAGCTCTAAAGCCATAAGGATATAGTTCTCTCTTAAGTGTTCTTTTTATACAAATCAACACTTTTTTCTTCTTGTCTAAACTAAAATAATTCAAGATCTCTTAAATTGTTCAGTCCATTCTTTCTGTAGTTGCAGTACTGATGATCTACTGATTAGATCTTTATTAAAAAAAAATACCTGTTAATAAAAAAATCATGATTGCAATTTATAGACAGAGGTCTAGTTTAGGAGAATAATCAAATAGTTTAAACATAAGCAGCCAAATGTTATTTAGAAGACATGTTCATGTCTGCCACTGAAATATATAGTAAACCAAATCCATTTTGTGCTATCAGCACTGGATATAAATCTAAGAGTCATACGGTGTTAGCAATTTAGTCACCAAGAAGTTTCACTCAGAGCAGTTGGATGTCTGGAGAATACATACTCAGCCAGTGTAGTCAAGACTTCCTTCAAAGCTAGTCTCTTCTGCAAGTAACAACCTGAAATCAGAAGAGCAAGTATAAAGGCAGGTGATTGAGAAATAAATTTAAAACATGTTGACTCCATTTTGACCTTAGCAGTAGTTCAGAAATTCTGCCTCTTGATGTAAAGGTTTGCTACTCAGCCTGAGTAAGTGACAAGAAGGCACACTCCATTAATCTTGGCTTTTGGCAGTTTATTGGATCTTAACGGTTCAAATATTAAAGGAAAGGCAAGGATGATACCTGAAAATAATGCACACATAATAGTCCAGAGAATTAATCTGGTTTAAAGATAATAAAACACAGACTAAGCATGTTTGAAAGCTGCACTGATGTTCTGCATTGGGAAAGGGGAACTATTTTATTCTAGTATTCAGCATCGTTTCAACAGTATTACCACTACTTTCTACTTCTGTGGGCATCTCTCATTTGTGCACTTCAAAGCACTGAGGGTAAAAAGTAATCATCACCTTCATTTTGTCAAGGGATAACTGAATGACACGGTTTAAATACTGTGTATAAGGTCACATAATGAGGTAGCTCTACTGAGAGAATATGGGAAAAAAATCAGGAGATGAAAAATAGTAGAGGAGAGGGAGGGGAAAAAACAAAAGCCCAGTGACTCTGTTATCCTAAACCTCTGAATCATGAGCTTGTCATGATTCAGAAAGTAGACTGACACTTTTTCCAAGGACCCTTCTACATATTTGGGGCTCTGTATATTCTTTCAGAGATTTTTTTTTTCTCTATTTTTTTAAGGTCTTTACTTTGCAAAACACTTTGGTTTTCAGTGATGGTGTTTTAAACAATTTATTCCATGGCATACTGAGCTCTAAATATTTAAAATTTGTGAAATTATATTTGCTTTCTTGTTCTTCTCCCCAGGCAGAAATAGCAATATTAGGATAACTAGTTTTCATTGATCTCAATTGTAAACAAGACAGACAAATACAACTTATGTTTTCATGAAAAAAAACCCAACCCTTAAACAGTTGGTTACCATGCCGTCTTACAGTTCCCATCTTGGTCTTCTAAAGACAATGGCCGACATTATACAGCATAACAACTTTGGCAGCATGGCTGTGTTACAGCAATACAGAATTATCTTGTACGCATTTTGGTTTTGCATGTTTCTCTCATAACTATTCCTGAAATAAATCTCTTCAAAGTCCAGTGCTCCAAGGAAATTATGACATTACATCACCTGTAATTAATATACATAATTTATGTGTATGCAAACTCCATGTGCTTTTTGTAATGGATTATGAAACACACTATTGATAAATGTTAATGGCGTTAACTTGGCGGGGGGTGATGGCGTTTACCCTAACTCCAAAAACTATGATGGTTAATCACAATTTTGTCACGTAACACAGAGAACTTTATTTAATCTTATTGTTAATTCACTATTCCCATTGATTTACCTGTAGAAGTTTTTTAGTGAATCAGAGGTTAAAGCATTATAATTATAACAGAATGGATATATCATTTCATAGATTTTTTTCTTGTTCATTTATGTTTTCTGTTTTTTCTCTCTCTTACATGCTGCAGTTGCAAACATATTGTGGCGAGAGCAAGGTACTAATACAGATGGCTTTTTTCACGTTTTCTACTTTACAATGAAATGCTCAGCTATTGTTCCTTTTGTGTGTTGTGTGGTTTGGGTGTTTTTTTGTTCATACTCTACAGTTTCAGTAATTATCTTTCCCCTTGCAACATTTGAGGGATTTGGTTTAAAGAAAAAATATAGTGGAAAATAATCCTTTAAATACTCATGCCTTTGTGAACTGCTTTTCCTTTTGGGGAGAGAGAAGGAAATAAGCTGTTCAAACATTTCAGACAATTACTCAAAGGGATACAACAAGAAGCTCAGATTTAAAATGTAGACTTTTAACTTTTGCTTGTTTGCTGACATGATAAAGCTTCCAACCAATCAGCCTCTATGCTGTTGGGATTGATCTTCTTGTATGAATCATTCTTATTGGACAAAATTATAATCTTAAATGGTTTAATTAAAATTGAGGTACATGTTGTTGCTTACTGAGACAAAGCATTTTCTTCTTATACTCAGGAAGGGTTTGTAAATAAATGTTGGGAGGGGGAATGGAGATTTGTAGTTTGTGACCAACTGAAGGATATAAACGCAGGCAGTATCAGGTGTTAATTACACAGAAAGCATGGAAATATATTTTACTGACAAGGATAGGTATTTATTTTCACATATATGAGATAATCTCATAAAGCATATTGCAGAAAAATGTCATAATTGAAGTGTTGTGAGCTCTCATTTTGTTGCTCTAAGTAGTCTGTTCTTAATTTAAAGTTGCAGTTTAGGAATTAATGTATTTCAGTAATAGGAAGTGTTTCAATTATTTCCATTGGAAGATTGGTAATACTATAAGTGGATCAGGCTTTGCTATGAAGTCATGCTACAAATGGTATGTCTGCATGTTTCTTAAAGATTTATTTTAAATCAATTTAAAGATTCAAAAATCTGATATTTCATTTGCCTAATTACATAGTAACATTTCCCAGTGTGTTTACAAATATGAACTTTTTTTTTTAATATTCCTGTTTTACCAGTTGCTCAGCTGATATAAACAATCAGTTCCCAGACGATAGTGGGGCTCAGCTGTGATCCTCCTCCTCTGTTGGTCTTGCAGAGTTCAAATGACTTGTTCAGAGTAACACAGTCCCACAGTTAGTTCAACTGATGCACAACAAGATTCTAACTCCAAAGTTTTCAAATGTATGGTATTCTCACAGCTTATTGGGAAAGTATCACTTGTGCTTTATCCTGAATAAAATGGAAAACATGATTTGCACCCCCTTGATTTTTTAGAGGATTGTCTTGTCAAGTCAAGTCTGGTGTTGCTTTCAGTGGTTGGAAGGAACTCTAGGAAAGTTTAAATTCTGTGACAGTAAAGACCAATTAAAAATAGTAGCTTATCAGCATGCTTGTGGTAAAGACATTCCAATTTCTCTGTGACTACTGGGAAACTAAACAGAAAGCAATTTATAGTAGAAATTGAGAATGTGAAGTGACAATATCATAATCTAGAGCAGATTTTCTTAATCTCTCCTGTGTTTCTCATTGGCCAATCTTTGTGTTTCCAGCAAATATTGTTACTGGTTGCAATGTCAGAATTCATTTACAAGAAAGCAATACCCTGAAGATGCCAATAAGCATCACCACAAACGTCTCTGGGCCACGCATACTCTGTCATTTTCTGTTATCTAAGTATTAACAGATAGGAGAGGAGGGATGGCTGATTAGTAGGACAGTTGAGATTGTGAAACCATAGATAGCCTTTAGTACTTGCAATGCATATTAGTATATGGGATGCACAAAAGCCATATCACAACTGCTTACTTGTGTAAGTGTAAAAAAGAGTATGTGTCAGAAAATCTGAAAGGATTTTGAAGGTACATTAATTGCTATTACACTAACAATGGAATATATACACACATATAAATATAGCCATATATTAATCTATACACAAAAAACCCCCAAAACCACCACCAATTTTTTCAAGACAGTGTTAGTTTTAAATATAGATTCAGTCTAAATGAAGCAAATATATTTGCATTTATTGTTGTTACTTCTGGCACTGTATTATAAATGTGCTGGGTTGCTTTTGGTTTGATGGGGAGAGGGTTGCAAAATTAGGTCTGATATCTTTAGAGGAATAGCTCCTGTAGTTGTGAAGAAGTGGCTTGCCTAAGTGATTAGTAGATATTTGTACAAATATTTTTAGACAAAGGAAGAGTTTTGGGGTCATAATAACTTGGAAGTGGGGAAATAATATTTCATTGGATCCACAGGGAAAAGTTTCTTATATGAACTGACTTCCCTAACTCAGTATTGAAATGGAAGAAGGGCATTTCTTACTGTATCTTCTTCAATGATTTTGAAGAACAGTTTGGTAAACGTTACTATTCAAACATTGGAAATACAGCCTTAAAAGTTTGGGCTGGGTTACTATGCATGAATATTATCTACTTCCTCATGTTCTGGTATTGCTTATCCTGCTAATAACTATAATATACTTTAGTCAACGAGACCAGGGAGAAGGGAAAACCTTGTTTTGTCCCCAGCCAGCTCCACATATATATTTACCACCAAGATAGAATAAGCCAGTTGCTCAGCTATAGATCACTACACTGTGTTAGGGGCAGCCTAACCTCAGTCAGGCTTATCTACAAATTCCAGCTGTTCTTACAGGATGCAATGTCAGGCATTTTTTAAAGAAAGACCTTGACATATTATCTTACATAGAATGTATGAGTTACCCGCAAAGGCAAACAAAAGGATCCCATTGGCCAGACTGAGCGTATCGCCCCTAGTACACCCTACGCTCAGAGTGGATGTAATTGGTTAAGTTTGAATAGATGTAATTGGTAAGTTTGCCTTGAGCCTGAGCCTGCTTTGATGCTACACCAAATGCAGCGTAGGCAAATTCCTCTCCCACTTCTTGGTAACCTATTAATAGATAGATGTGATATAAAATGAGGAAAACCCTGCTTGGAGATTGTCCTTTCTTCTGTTTTAGGAAAACTTGACCAGAAGTGGGGAATGATTCCACAAGATTTCTCAAAGATAATAGAACTTGCTGGTTCTGGGCATGGCCTGACAACCTTATGCATATTACTGCCTTTCAAGTGACTGTATTACCTATGTGATTCCTAATGGGGACTTTTATGTGCGTGTGTACATACATACATTTATACAAAAATACATACTTCCCCCTGCCGATAATGTTCTCATTATTTTATTTGATATTAAGATGTCTTCTCTATATATATTAACATAGATTTTCCTTCAGAATTTTGGATAAGCAGAATTTCAGACTCAAATTTATTTTTCCTGGTTTTTTTTTCTCCTGTGTTCCTATACCAAATATTGTTATGTCAAGTGGAAGCTTAGGCCCTGTACCCAGGATACATGTACATTTTTGTCATTGTAGCCTACAGTTTAGCTGTCAGAGATGGTTATGATGGTAATTTTATGAGTACAGTGATTTCCTTCATAGAATTGTACAAATATGAACTGATCATCCATCATAGCATCCACATAGTAAATCAACAACTGTTGTCTTAATTTGCACATGGTAAGCTAAAGAGAATGTCCTTTTTTGTGGTCATGAGCCGTGACCACAGATATTATGAGACTTTATGCTACAGTTCTGGTTCCACCTTCTCCACAAAACATTATGTCATGCCTCTCATTCAGCAACATTGCAGAAGAAGGATTGAATAGTTCTATAAACATTTGTGGCCCTTCAAACTTAGAATGAATATCTGCCCAACTTCGGCTTTTCAGTAAAATACAATAGACAATATAACCTTTTCTGACTGAAAGAAATGTCAAATGGGTTTATAAACAAAGATTCAGAACTTCTCTTTCAATGTTATACAGAAATTACTTGAACTCTTCCATCCCTCAGAAAAAGAAAAATAAGAATACATGGAGAATTTATATTAATTTGATTTCAGTGCAGATGATTTCACAAGATCACTTTTGTTACTGCAGCTGTCAAACTATATATTTCTAGATCTGTATTCATAAAGACACTGTCTCGCCAATGGAGAAAACTATGTGAAATTCTGAATAACATAACAATTTTGTTTTAGTTTTACAACAAAATATCCCATAGGATTAGCTGTATTAGCACTATACACATTAACAAATTGATCTCAAATCGAAAATGTGATGAGGTTTTTAGTTCAAGACAAGGATTTTCTTTTTTGTCGTTATTTAATTTTATACATTTCAATGTGTTTTTGTTCCTAAGGTCTGGGAATTGGGAACATGTTTTATGTTTTTTATGAAGATGGCATCAAAGTAATACAACCAGTGGAATGTGAATTTCAGAGACATATTAAGCCTAGTGAAAAACTCCTCGGTTTTCAGGCAAGTTATTTTTTAAATTTATTTGTAGTATTTTCTCAATTATAGTTTTCCTTGAATAAGAATTTATTATTGCTAGTTTCGTGTTTTCTGCTTGATAATTCAGACATGTCTTCTCAATTAATAAGTAGCTTATAATGGTGGGATCAAAATTTCCTGTATTTTCCTTGATCAAATTCAAACTTTCAATCTCTCTTTTCGATTGAATATTGCCTGTATACTTTGCAAACCCTTTATTTTCTTTGGCTGTCTTTCTCTTCTCCCAATCCTTTCCTTTAACAGCTCTCTACTCTTTATTTCTGGTTGGTTTGTTGTTGGTGGTGGTTTTTCCTCCCTTCCCTCCCCCAGTTAAGTGCATCTCTGTGAATCAGGGATTGATTGTCTCTCTATTAAATATAAGATCTAAAGGTATTATTTTTAATGGTTTCTTTTTCTCTGCTGGATGTTTGTCTATATTAAACTGTCAGCTATCATGAGGCAAATCCCTATCCTGACAAACACTCTTACAGCTCTGCTGAGTTAGTAGAGATGATTGATGCTTTGACTTCAACTTGCAGTTCATATAAGTAGTTTCAATAACTTTATTGTTAACAGATTTATAGCTGATTTCACCAAATTCTGTGCATTTATGGAGCAGTTTCCATGTGTAGTATACATAAAAACAGTACAGTATTCTCCACTTCCATTTATTCTTTTGTTGTTTTTTTCCTTTACTGCTAATCAAATTGTTAGCTGACATGATGCATGTTCTCACAGGAACACTTGGTACTAGTCACTACATTAAGACTTGTTCCATATGATCTATCACCTTTCAAAAATAATAACTTTTTCCTCATCATTTGGATTTGAATGAGTGACCTTGAAATACGTAATGACCTGTACCTGAGCTGTACACTTTGGGTTTTTTCCCTAATACCTAAAGCACGCTGAAATAACAGCAGAGCTATCTCAGTGGAATTTGCCTCTTCAGTTATCATTATTGATGTCAAAGGCTGCTGTACTCAGCAGCAAGATTTATTTTAGTGTGAATAATTATGCTTTGAACAGCTAATCATACCTTGATTTGTGCTGCTTAAGTGAAATTAGGTTGACACAGCCAAAAATAAGCCAAAGAGCTTTTTTATGGCTGTTTAATTCAAAAGCTGATTATTTAAGAAGTCTGTTAAAATTTTATTGGTCTAAAGTGCAGCCTAGAATTTAAGTGTATTTTTATTGAAATGTGGTAATAATCAGAATGGATAAGTCAAACTTGTTTCCTTTTTGTAGCTTTCAAACATAAAGTAGCATAATAATTACGTCCTTCGTCTCTAAAAAAAAAAAAAAAAAAAAAAGAGAGAGAGACCAGGAAACTAGGCTGCTTGATGCCTTTCATTTTAAAGTAGCTATAGACTCATCCTTGTTTGGATATCTTTGGTTTGTGGGTAGGTGTGGTAAATATATAGGCAGAAATTAAGCTTTGTACCTACATGCATGTCATTTTGCCCATTAAATTTAACAATATTTCTGCTTATTCCCCTGAACACTGAAAACATCTTCCCTCACATATGGTGCTTAATAAATCTTTATTCCTGAAAGAGAAGTCAGAAATATTTGGAAAATATATCCTTATGTTTTTCTTCTCATACTGACATTGTTCTTCATTTTGCTTTCCAAAAAAAAGAAAAAAATGAGAAATAGTTTTCACTAAAAAAATTCTGAAATTTTGAAAAAACCCTTTCAGATTACTTTCCTCTTAGAAGAAGGATGAAACACAAGTTTAAAATAATTCCCTGCATATACTGCTAATACTACAACAGCAGCAGTATATTCTTGAAAAAACTCATTGACTATGAAGCTTTAGACAACTGTTTCCTCCTTTGAAGAATATCATCTCTTCCTCAAGCCTCTCTGGAAAAACTGTTTTCTCTAAATAAGAATAATGAAATAACCCAGTTGTGTCCCAGGATCAGATGTTTATCAAGTTCAGCATGTAATCGTTTAGTGGTATGAGTTCATGTCATAAATTACTCATTAGTAATAATAATATTTGAATCTTGCATATAACTTTACTAATCAGAGATGTTGGTGTACGGCACGTTTTGCCGTGTTTTTACATAGCCTTTCACATCCACAGCAGCTATCGCTAATAAAATCTCCATTGCTTATCTCTTAACATATACCTAAAGGAAATCCATGCATGCTTAAATCTCTCCCATTTCTTTACACTTTTCTGACTCAGCTGTTCAAGTGATAAGTAAAACCCTAGTAGACCTGTTTCATTTCCAAACATTTACTAAAGTGTAGGAACACTTCTAAATTCTGCATTGCAGTTTAGGTACTAGAAGTGTTACAGAAAACGTCTGGATATTACACGTGATACTCCCCAGGTTTCCTGTTTGCCTGTCAACAAAATAAATTACCCTTAGCTGATCTCCTGTAAAAGAATGAACTTAGATGTTTCTACATGACATTGCATTGTATTGTGAACGAATGTTGCAGTAGTTACACATGTACATATTTAGGTATGCTAATTTTGCTAAAGGTAAATACAATCTCTCAATAACTATATACTTGAGAACCCTTATCTAAATATTTAATTGCCTCTTATGCAACTGAGTGTCAATACAGCGAAGCACTTTAGCATGTGCCTAACATGAGAATCAATTAGACTTTCATTGTGTTTAAAGTGAAGCAAAAGATTTAGTGCTTTGCTGGATCATCATGGGTTAGAGGAATACAAACAGCTTCCTCCTCTCCTTCCCAGAATCTCCTAAATTACTTGAATCTTCTAAAGTAATATCAAATGAAAGTAGGCTTTTATTAGGCTGATAGTGACAATTCTAAATGCAAAGGGACAGAAATAAACTTATTTCTGTTTCCTGATGCAGGTTATTGTTTAATTATACCAGCTTTGACAGCTGTTGGTTTAACCTGTTGTCAAATAGATTCTTAACCGTGGTCCAAGTAGAGTCGTTCAGCTGCGAAGTGTCTCATCATTCGAAAGTATTCGGGACATTTTCCTCACTAACATGCAACCTCTATTTATCTTCTGCAAATTAATATTATCCAAAGCCTTTACATTCTAATTCTTATGCAAAAGTGTTTTTATTTTCCCTTCTGAATCAAACCCAATTAGAATAATTATTTCAGGAGACTAGGGAAAGAAGCTATTGAAACACATGCCTTTGTTGAGACCAATGGAAAAATCCTTCTGGTTTCAACATAATCCTGATTTCCTCTTTATTACAAGACCTAGTGTATAATGGCCATATTTCCATAAACTAGGCCATCTCACGCTTGAAGTTCAATATGTGCTGGAGGTGGGAGCAAAATACTTAATTGCAAAATAATTAATGTGACTACATGGCAGAGCAAAGTTTCCATAGGAAATGAGCTTGAAACGCACTTGTTAGTTCACAGACACTCTTACAGCACAGTAAGTGTATTAAATGCAAGAGTGTTAACCTTTGTTGAAAAAAATGTGAAAAAGGTCCACAGTCTGATTTTTTTTTTTTTACTACAGAATGTCAAGTGAACAATAACTTAATATAGATTAGGTGATATATAAATTCATGCCTTAATACATGCACTGTTGTAACCTGGTGATGTCACCTTACTCCGAGACAGTCACAGCACAGACAGATGACACTTCATTATAATGATTAAAAAGCTTGACTCAAATCCTGTTAAAATACTGAGGACCGTTGCATTAAGCGTAAGTTTATAAACATAGATTTTGCACATATAAATCTACAAGTACATGTTTTCTCTTCAGAATTTTTTGTCCTGGACTACCTTGAAAAACTTTCTCAAAGGGTTTATTTTCCTCCATCTGCTGACTTGTTACAGGGAAAGTCACTTTTTGATTAAAAAGTCCGAGTGAAAAAAACCAACAATGAAATGACTTAATGTTTTATCAGATGTTAGCTTTTTTCAGAGAGAATAAATTAGGAAAAAGTAAATTGCTCACATTTTAATTAGAAGAAGAAAATGGTGTTTTTATGCTTATATTTTAAGGACAAATTATTTTAACCAATTACCCAACCACTGGGGAAATTAATATAGAGCCTCAGAATTACTGCCTGTAATGTAAAAGAAATCCAAATGGTCTAATCAGATAAATGTTAACTTTTCAAAAGCAAGATTTCAATTCCATTGATTGAAGCTATTTCTGGGGCATCTAAATAAATGGGGGTTTGAATAATTAGAGAAACAACTGCATAAACCGATTCATGCTGGGGAACTCTATTTTCGGTATTAGAATTTTGGTGCATAATTTTCACTGTTACTTTGGAGAAACACTTTCTTTGTTTTTATTGTAACTTTTCAGTTTTTGGGGCGAAGTGAGAGTTGGCATTGGATTATAGAAATTTATGATAACATGAACAATATTCTAGCACCAGTGAACTGCATTTGTATATGTAGATTTATTTTTTACTTCATAGTTTTTACTTTAGATCTGAGAAAATGTCATGCTTTCTACTTGTATTTAAAGTGAAACAAGAGGAGCAAGTTTTATGATTTATACAGATAGTAAGAATCATGCCCTGTAGTTTCTAATTTGAATATATATGTGTGTATACATCTATAACCCCCCCCATATTTATATTGCTTTTACATTGAAATAATATTTAGAAATACAATTCAATCAGTATTTTAGACTCAAATTCAGGAAAATGTTTAAGGTTTAACTCTGAATATAGTTATAAGTGCTTAACTTACATATTTTCCTGTTCTGCTATACTTCCCACAATGGGAGGTATGATTAGCGTAATCATTTCCACTAATCTATATGATGCCATTTGAGAGAAACCTAGATTCCTTCAGCAGCAGTTGGTGTTACTGTTGAATAGTTAGAATTCACAGCACCAAAAACTGGGGTAAACTAGGGTGAGTCCCGGAGAGACATGACCGAGAAGAATGACACAGTATAGAGTTGCTATAGACATTTACAGATGGATTATTTGAAGAAGGTGTTCCCTGAAGAAGAGAGAGGACTGTGTAGAACAGTCTAAAAGTAGTGATGTGTTTAGATAAAACATGGAACTAGGACAAGGTGTATTTAGAATAAGTATAAAAAATAATTTGAGATCAGCGAAACAGCCTTCCAATTGAAATGACAATTGCACAGAAGGCAAATAACAATAGATCATTGATCTGATGATTACACATCATGTTAGAGACTTACTTGTTTATGTAGACACTTCACTTTATGCGGTGAAAAGCTTTTAGCCACTCTGAGGAATGAAAGTCCCGTTTGTCACCATGCCAGTCATTCTCTAAAAAACAGATTTTAAACAACTTCTCCCTTCACAGTGCATGGCTTTTTAGCAGTGCAAAATAAATCTTACCCTTTTTACTTATTTCTCTGTTCTGCCGAAGTTCCTGATTATGTGCCATCCCGTGGTACCGGAGTTTAGTAACCTTTCCTTATCAATGTGATTTCTGAAAGACCTTCCCTTTGTTGATGTTTAAGAACCACATAGGACCAAGCAGTGGCTTTCTATCTCCTGTAACGAAACTCCTTTTGTTAGAGCTGGAAATTGATCTATTTCTTATTTTGACATATAAAGATTGAGTGTATTTTCTCAAACGTACAGAGGCACAGCAGGCAAAGAATGTTCATGCTACAGAAAAGTTAGTGTTGAAATGCATCACCACCTTCTTGAAAAGCATTGCTTAGTGCCCAATATGTTGTTCTGTCACGTTATTTTTCCCCTTCTTTTTAAAAGGAGTCTGATGTTTAAAAACAGAATTCTTGTTTAAGATCTCATCAGCTCTTACTGTTCATTCTACATTGATGCAATCATCTGCTGACATAGCATAATTATTTTCACAGCGACCAGTTATGATGTATCAGACAGAGTATTCTACATTAGGAATAAGCAGCAGATAAGTGCTAAAAAGAAATAATACTTACAATTTAGTGAAACTGCCCCTTGTGATGAAAAGAAAAAAAATAAGAAGGAAGAGAAGAATAGGTCAGGAAAACAAAAAAGCTTGGCACATGCTGTACATGTCCTGGCACATGCTGTACATGTCCCACACAATAATTTTCAAGTCCTTGTTTTTACATAAATTTGATGTCCATTATAGGGAAAAAACCATGCTATTTCATAAAGGGAATTTCCAAATATGGTAACATATTTGACCAAGGAACTTTTAATTTTGATAAAAGCAAGCTTTCATGGGGAGTAAATAGTTACAAATAGATAGATAGAAATAGAAATATATCTATGATGAGTGGGATTATATTTGTATCAAAATATGAATGGTGAGCATGTAAACTATAGATCGCTATTTTGAGGAGAATGCATAGTTATAAATATATGTAATATGAAATATGAAGTCAACAGGAATTTTGCCTTTGTTTCAAATTCATCCTTTTGCTGGGATGGAGGGGTAGAGGGGGAAGGAATGATAGTAAGAAGCCATTTGATTTGTATCGGGTTTAACACTAGTGAGATAGGCCACGAGAACATCTTACAGCAGAAGTAGCCAAACTCCTTGTCCTTTGAAGCAACATATCAGTACTCCATGTGACCAAAAAAGCAGATCCCTGTAACTGCTGCTCGTTTGCCCCTGTACCATCTGACAACTTGCACCACACCTCCTTCTCTTCATCTCCATTTACACATTATCATCTTCCCAATTTAGTATTTGCCTGCCTTACTGCTGTGTTCGCAGATGTAAGTGTAAGCCATATCTATAACTGCCTTCCTTTGCAATATACTGTGATGGTGCAGATGAGGAAGCTGCTAGCTACTGCACAGTAATGAGACTTTGTGTGTCTAATTTTTTTTTTCCTGTTTTTAAGGTCTCCTGGCTCTTGCTCACTTTATTTCTATATGTATTACTGTTTCAAATTGGTTTCTTTCTCAGGACAACAGTGCTAACTGCCTGAATGCCTAGAAAATATAAAAAAAAAAGGTGTATGGTTTACACTAAGGTGCTTCTGAGTTGTGTGGTGCTTACAACGTGGAGTTTGGCTAATGTTAGTCTGTGTCCTAATGTCACCCGTCCTTTTTCCTTCCCTAAATTTTCTAAGATTTTATTTTACAGTTAAAAAAAGAAGAAAAAGAGTATAATATGTCTTTCTATTTCATTGTTGACTGTTTTGATTCTTACACTTTCCCTGTTTCTACTGAATTATAGGATGAAGTTTGTCCCAAAGCAGATGGAGATCCTGTTCAGCGATGTGTATGGGCAACTGCTGTTAATGTAAAAGACAAGTTCATTTATGTAACTCAGCCCACACTTGACAGAGTTCTTATTGTTGATGTACAGTCTCAGAAAGTTGTACAGGTATTTATTTCTAATTTTTACTTTAATTAATATCTAATTTGGACACAAGAATTTAAGGTTCTCTTTCATATTCCAAAAAAAAAAGGCAATTAGCTCGAGAGTACACAATATCTAGGAAAAAAGCTCATCTACTTTCGACGTTTAGCAGCAGTTTATGTTTAGTGACTGTTCTTGTCAATAGGCAATTGGGAGGGAGAGAATCAACATGAAAATATCTCTTATAAATATTAATCAAGTAGTTAAGGAAATGAGTCCTTTGGGAAGTTTCTGGCTTGAGGTACTTTTCACTTGAAAGTAAAGATCATTAAAATAGAGTCTTAGCACAGGAATGTGTCTTTCAGTTTTGACAGGAAAGGTCGGGGGGTTAGGTTTGGCTACAGAAGGTGGAGGACTGTTATTCAGTAAGCTTTTAGACAGATAAATTACTGGAATTGTGGAAGACCCAACACCACCCTTAGCCACGACTGGAGACTGTGAATTCAAACTATTTCTCTATTCCTCTCCACTGTGTAGATAGTACTATCAGTTTCTCAGTCTCTGGGATGCTGGAGATACTCTGCTTAGTCAAAATAATTCATTGGCTAAAAGAGAGAAGTCGATGCTATAGTACGGGGATTAATGCATTCATATAGTTGGTGGACGACCAAGGTACAAGGCAATGCTAAAATAAGTATTAGTTTTTTTGAGCAGTCCACTTCCCTCAGGAGAGCCTGAGAGAGTTCCAATATAATCCAGCTGGTCATTAGTCTCACTGGGATGGAGTAAAAATTTGATGTTTAGTTGCCACCACTCAAATCAAGTACTATAACCACTGTATTCTTGTCAGTCTATCTCTTTTTTTTTTTTTTTTTTTTTCCTTTATGTCATGGTATCAATGATATCATTGTACTGTGAGGTTAAATAGGGGATTTATGAGGACAGATTTTAGTCTGTAGAATTGTTAAAGACATGTGAAAATGCATTTAGAAATTTATAACCATAAACTCGTTAAATTCTAAAAATATATTTTCTGAATATGAAGAGAATAGTTAAAGTCTTAAAATGTTTGTGTAAACAAGGCATATGTAAAAGGGAAAATCATAATATTTTTGCTATTTGTTTTCTGCCTAGTATTCCCACCATAGTGCACTATTTTTCTTTTTTCTTTTTTTTTTTCTTTTTTTTAAATCAGACACATAGCGTAGAATATATTTCGTTATATAGTCTTTAGTCTTTCAGGATGATGTGATTTGACCAGAAAGATTAGCTTTATTTTACTATCAATGGCAAAAAAAGTCAATCAATTATAGCTGGGGACCATCAACAGTCTCGTCAGCAGACGAGGGTTTTGTTTTCTGGTTGGGTTTCTGTATTTGTAGGGGATGTGGGGTTTAGGTACATTACAGATCACACAAAATCTTGATATTTTTTTAAAAGCAGGGTGGTTCTTTTTCTGAAATAAAATTATTTCCTGGGCAAAGAGCTCTGAAGTTAGCTAATAGCTTGTTAACAATCCTGCTCTGATTCTCAGAAGAAAGGGCACTTGTATGTGAAACTGATAAAGAGGTTTTGACACCACACTGGGTGTTCTGATTCAAATTTTAATCATACAAATGTGCCTAACATCTACAGGGTTACTCATAGTATCATCACATTCTTAGGAAACAGATGTTCTTTAGCTAAGTAAAACATGGAGGGGGGGTTTAATTAGAAATCAAATTTAAACTGCTAATAAAAATATTTAAATATAGCTTTTCTTCTTGCCTTTTGCCCTTTTCACCAATAAATGAAGAAAAATCTTTAATTTATAGATTATATATTGTATATTAGGCTCTGAGGAGACCTTATTGTGGCCTTTCTATACTTTAAAAGGGGCTTATAAGAAAGATGGGGACAGATTTTTTTAATAGGGCTTGTACCAACAGGACAAGGGGTAATGGTTTTAACCTAAAAGAGGGTAGATGCAGACTAGATATAAGGAAGCAGTTTCTTATGATGAGTGTGGTGAAACACTGGACCAGGTTGCCCAGAGAGGTGGTGGCTGCCCCATCCCTGGAAACATCCAAGGTCAGGCTGGACAGGGCTCTGAGCAACCTGATCTAGCTGAGGATGTGCCTGCTCATTGCACGGGGTTGGACTGGATGACTTTTAAAGGTCCTTTCCAACCTGAACCATTCTATGATATTAGTATACATATGTATTACACATATTAATGTAAAACTTGAAAACACATAACAAAATTGCAATTTTAAAATGACATTAATTTGACAATTTTAACATTTGCATGACTTTTGCATTCTTTAAATATCTACCTTCTATATTCTATGTCAGCTGGCTCAGCAGACGTAACTTCCTCAAAACCTGACCTATCCAAATGGTCACAGGGTCTGATAAAATGTTTTGTTAATAATAAAAAGTTGTTCTTTTTTTTGTTCTTTTACTTTTTTTTTTTTTTAGTTAAATTGACTTTTGCATATCAAAGTAGAGATTAACTGCATGGATAATGAATTTTTGTTTTCTGAAAACAAGACTTTTCTTACAGCCAATTCAATATATGTCTTCAGGAAGAAAGACTAAAAAAAGACGTAGTCTTATTGCAATCCACAGATCTGAAGGACTGGAATCTCTGGCAATGGTTTCTCTGGTCTCTGGCTGACATTCATGTCTCATCTTGCTTTCCTACAGATGATGGATGAAATACCAATTTAATTGCATTTATTAGCATTTAGACTTCAGTGGCAAGAACATATTATGCCTTTTGAAATCACTGAAAAAAGTTAGAGAAGTTGGAGATTCTTTTAAACTTAGATTTTATGGTATAGTTTGATTGGTAAACTCTTCTAATTTGCTTTCAGTTACATTAGTTATTATTTTACTAAGTACTTTATCATTAACTGAATGTTTAGAGATGCTTACCACAATGATTATGTTAATTAAAAAGTAAAATTCAATAAGTTAGCCACTAATTAAAAGTACACCCCTTCCCCAGAAATATGTAAAGCGATTCTCCAGTTTTTGGATGGAGTTAGATAGATTGCTGTTCTATCACATAAATATTCGAGATTCTGTGATGAGCTGAAAAACAGACATACAGGATACCTAGGTGTTACACAGAGCTTTGTGCACTAAGTCTGTGCTCCTGTGCAAATATATTGAGCTAAAACCAGATACTCCACAAGCCTTCATACTAGTCCAGGGAAAAAAAAAGAAAAAAAAAAATCCCTCCAAAACCCCAAACCTTTCACTTTCAAAGAAATTTTATTTTGAGGGATAGAATAGCATTGCTTTTCCATTACTTTAATAATATCCAGATCATGAACTTAGGAAAGTATAGAATTAAATTTATCCCATCTGTGGAAACCTTTTGCAGGCATGAAAGTCTCACTTTTGATGGTTCTAGGTTGTTTAGATATTAATGACAAATTATCTTTCCATTTCACAACACTTAACACAGACATTTAGTAAGACAAAATGACAAAGGGATAACAGATGAACAAGTTAAGTAAATTAAACCAAATGTGTTACTGTCACTTTTGGGCACCCGCGAAGAATTTCTGCTAGTTGTTACTGACCTGAAAATTATTTCCTAGGATACACTTAGCCAAATACATGGGAAAAGCATTATGGGACTTGCTCTGTGTGGAGCTTAACCATGTTGATTTTCAAAATAGACTTAAAAAAAAGACAAGTAAAAGTAGTTGCAAACAAAACAAATAAATCATGAAAGCGCAAAACCTATACAATCTTTTACACATGGTATAAGACTATAAAAAAATAAAACTGTTGATTCACATAATGCTTTTAGAATTGAAGTAAGGCTAATTTGGAATTTAGTGACAAGTGAAGAGGTATTTTTTTCAGCATTTTTCATAACAAGCATGGCCCTGTCTTTCTTATCTTTTAACAATAAGCATTTATTTTTGGTGTTGGTTTTTGCAAGCCGCAAGAATTTTTCTAACCATTAAATGCTGCTCTACTCATATCATATGCACGCACACAAGCACTCATACAAACGTGAAGCAAGGAAGGAAGTTCAATTTCTCAGTCAGACCAGTCTACTTTCATTACTTACAGTACTGCCTAGCACAGAAAAAAAACATAAATCAAATATAATTGATTTTTTGAAAATAGATACTAAGCTGTTCACAAATGAGAGCATTTTGCTTACTAGACCGCCTTTTCTCTTAAGTGTCATATTGATACAGAGGATTTTACTTACATTTTAACTATTTCTAGTCTATATCTTAAAGAAAAAAGCCCACCTATCTGCTCTGTAAAACCAAGTTTTCAAAAATGTATACTTTGGTAGGAACAAATGTGGAGAAAGCTTCATATTTTGAAAGTGAGCAACACTCTAATAAAAATCCTGTCAAGGTGTAAAAAAAACTACAAAAGTATTTGAAAGGGCTGTAAGTCGTGTAACTGCTGTTTTCTGTGTAAAACTAATGTTGATTTGGTTTTGCTTATTATGGTGTTTTCTCTGAAGTACTACTATGTATGTTATATTTCTTCCTTTCTACTATGAAAATTAATGTAAAAGATGTGTGTACAGGTGCACATACATAACAACTGGATTGAGGATGATTTATTTCTATGGCAATTATTTTTATCAAAATAAGTACTTAAAGAAGATACTAGAGCAGACTAAATTGAAATGTATTGGAAACATGGATGGTGTGTATCTTTAGAGAGGTATATGTAGACTTTTTGATCTAGCCAGGTCATTCTCATTGTAAAGTTAAGAGAACTATTTGCTTTAATTTATAAATTCTTGAAAGCGAGCACAGTCACCTGCAATCGTCCAAGTATTGCTTAGCAGCACACCATTAACTGGGATGACATAGGGGCATGCTGAAGCAAACAGAGCTCATCATCGTGTGGTCCACACAGTGCTGCTGGCAGACCAGCCTGGCTAGCCAGAAACAGCTGAGAGCCTGCTTCCAAGATGCTTGGCTCCTTTCTGCTGCTGGCTCCTCTCTTGGGAGCCGCAGTACCTGTGCTCGACTCCGCGGGCAATTCCTTCCCCTCCTCCTGGCAGTGCGGCTGCCTTCCCCTCCTCCTGGCTCGCGTAGCTGGCTCGCATTCAGCAGAACACATACAGGTCAGACCTTTTGTCTAGGGAAGCCAAAAGGATATTTGACACACGTGAACAAATTAGATATATAACAGCCCAAGTAGTATTTTAGACAACTTGTCTTCTAGCCCATGGCAGGAAAATATTATCAAACACAAATGACCTTTTTCAAGGGGTATTCTTTCTGATTTTAAATGAACCGGTGAGCAACCTGGCTTCATTTTCCATTTTCAAAAGGAAAAACAAATTCTGCCTAGATGAAGCTGTGGCTTGCAACACCTCAGGAGTACAGTTAAGTATCATCAGCAGTCTCAGCCAGCCATTAGAGCATTATCTTGAGGATCTACATCATTAGTTTAAATTAGGTTCACTTAATTAGCCAGCTGGTACTCTCCTTGACAAACTGATAAACAAGCTGTGCTTTACAGTTCCATAATGGTGAGACTAAAAACAATTTCCACTTATTTTTTCTGCTTTAATGATTAAAATAGAAAAGTAATCCCCGCAGTTGTTTACCTTGTGCAGAATGTCTCTTAATCAAATATGTCGTCCTGCCATTTCATACCTCTGAAGTCTTCAATTCTTCTCATAACAAAGGAAGGGTAGAGCTCAACTGTCTAAACTGTTTGTGGTCTCAAGAGACAGCGCTCAAGGTTGTAGGGAAAACACTTTGGTTCTGACCACAAGTCTACCAAAAGTAGCAACTGAAAATGGAAAACATGAAAACAATCTTTCCAACTTCAACAGAACATACCCAGTTTAGCAGAGATAGGAAGCTTTAGATGTAGCGACATTGTGTTGGGTTTATGCAGGACTGTGTAGTAACACCTTGCATTGATTTCAATATGTGGCTTGAGAACACTCTTCCGTTTTTAGACATTTTCCAATAATTGGTGTAGTTTTTAAACTGATACGTATAAAGTGAGAGTAATGGTGGGGAAGACAAGTACTTGTTTACTTGATTTAAAAACCTTTGTTTTCAGCTTCTTAATAGCTTCAGTATAATGTAATTTTGATGCCAAATGTTAGAGCACATAATGAATAAAAATCACTTTTTCAGCAATTCACTAACTTTGGATTAATTAGAGGGCTGTTCCAACAATTGACAACATAATTTTTAAATACAATCTGAAACCATCGGGAAATGCATGTCCAGTCATCATTTTAACTCAAGCATATCTATTCTTCTTCTTTTGAAAATATGACAAAACCTAAGGATTTCTGGTTTTATTATGCTTCAGGCAGTAAGTACAGATCCTGTTCCAGTGAAACTACACTACGATAAATCACATGATCAAGTCTGGGTGCTGAGCTGGGGAGACATGGAAAAGAATTCACCAACTTTGCAGGTGAAGTAATCAGAATGATTATATACGCGGAAATCTATACGAGTTGAATCTTTGTGTAAATGCAACATTTTGTATATTTTTCTTTCAAGGTTATTATCGTGACCCCAGCAGGGGCGGTGAAACAATTTCAGCTAACCAGAAAACAATTCAGACAACTGACTTTGCTAAAAAAGTGGGAGGTTATTTTCAACACCCTTACTCAGGAGTGACAATGCTGAATTAATAGAAGGATAGGCAATACAGCTGAAAGCAGCAGCATGTTTTGTAACTGCCAGTCTTTTGAGAGCAAACTGTTACTGTTTATTATGTTGGGGATTTTTTTCCTAATTAGAGGATAAAGTGGATTTTAGGCATATTCCTTTTTCACTAAAATTATATTGATGCTCTGGAGGTGACAAGCTCCATCGTTACTTATTGCTTTTTTCAGATGTAAATTATTACAAATCTTTCCTGTACCTCTAAGCAGTGGCAAGCCTAGGGACAGTCAGTAAAGAAATATTTCAAGAAGCTGTACGTGCATTCCTAATTTTCACTACTTTTTGTTCCTTATTTAAAGTAATCCCCTGAGAATATGGTGATTGTCTTCATGTCATAATTTCAAAATTACTTTTTATTTCAACTTATGTTTCCTTTAGAAATTAATGAAATCTTTATGTATTTAAAAATGTATGTAAGATTACAAATAGAAATTCAAACACAGAGCTCAAACAAAAAAGTGAGTAACATTTGAAAACACCTTTTCAGCACCTACAGACTCTTAGTAACTATGAGTATGCAAGGTAATTTGTGGGAGTTTAGCTGTCACTTATCCCCAGAAAATGACTGATAATTAAGTCAGTTTTATCATGTTTTAAAGCGACTGATCATCTTCGCTCTCATTTTTCCTCACAGTATAGATAATCGATTACTTTTTATTTTAAAATCTGCTCTTAAGTGCATGTATGTGAATATCATAGTGGCTATTATATGGAATTGTCTTTTATTCACCCATAAATATTTACCTCAGAGAAGGTCCAAGATTTGGGGATTTCAGGAAAATTGGTTCATAACAACTTAAGGAATGTGTAAAGTCAAATGAACTTTGTCTTCTGAAATGTGTCTATGCTATGTTGAATTACCTCATAATTGACAAGAATTGGGAGCATGCATAGCCATAGCTTCCTGTGAATCAGTTGATAACATCTTATCTTTTCACTCCAGCTGAAGTGCTTGAGAAATTTAATCTCACTCTAAGAACTAGTGTAAAAAAAAAAAAAAAAAAAGGTAAACAAAAGCTTAGTTTGCACTAAGAACTGCTAGAGGCTTTAGTAATTTAAATGAATAAATATGGACTCAGTGGTGGGGGAAAAAGCAAATATGAAGATTAAGTGGTCAGGTATGAAACAATTCTCTTAAGTCTGTAATGCTGATCAGCTTTATTCACTGTCATTTGTGTTCTTTTTCTTGCTAACTGAAGGATAGTACAAGAGATGGAATACAGAGACAATACTGTATTAATTTACTTGGCTAGAGATTAAATTTTGAAAGAGTATTTTGATAGTTTATAACGATGTTGCTTTATGTAGGTGATAACACAAGCCAGTGGGAGTGTTTCCCATCACACAATCCATACTCAACCAGTGGGAAAGCAGTTTGACAGAGTGGATGACTTTTTCATTCCAGCTACAACCCTCATCATTACCCATATAAGGTAAGTTTTAGCTGAATTGTAATTAAATTTCAAATGAACTATAACATTGTCTCCAAAGAAAATACAATTTAAAAACCTTGAAAATCTGAGACCGTGCCACCTACTTCAATATTGCTTTGCAACACCCTTCTTCATAATCTAAATGCAAGTTTTATTGAAAACAAGCTAGACATCAGAATAAACATGTTTATTAGCGTTTTCTTCCTTATCTCACCAAATGCTCAAAAGTTCCACTGCTCCACCTAAAAAATTGAGATGTCATCTGAGTTTCTTCTACTGCTCAGAGCAGTTGCCATATATAGTATTTGCCATATTATATTACATGTATGTTGTATTGGAGTTACTCCAATTGGATTAACAGACCAGAAAAAAACACTTTGGGAGTTTTAAATGGAATTGTGATACAACATAACCTAACTCTTTGTGAATGAGCTTCTAGTGCTCATTCAGTTCTTTCTACCTATTTTTTTCGTTAGGATCTCTGTATTTTAAAAAAAACAAACCATGACTGAGCATGTAATATAAACTTTGTTTAGATGCATGAAAAAAATTGGTCTTATTTCATGGTGCTGAGTATCTGGTGTTAAAATGGGTCATATTGTAATCCATGCCAGGAAACACTGTAAATTCTTGGCATTTTACTTATTTCTCTCAGTGAATGAAGGATTGTCTTTGTGTTTGTCCAAAGAACAGACAAGTTCTGGCTGTGATAGAAATACTGTAAGTAGGGAAGAATGGAACAGTGACCAGCTGGATTTTAAAAGATGTATGGGATGGACAAAGTGTGAGAAAAAGAGGGCAACACTTAATACAGGCATAAAAGAGAAATCTTATCAAGATCTCCCCAAGGCCTTTTTTCTTCCTCAAAATACATTAGTAAGAATGTGAAATAACATTTTCTGTTCATATTTTCTCTGTAACGTTTCTGCCTGTAGGGATTGAAAAGTCCTGCAATCTAGGATTTGTACATCTGAATATTACATTAATGTGCATTAGCACTTTGTATGTTTAGGACCGTCAAGTTCTTTGCAAGGTGACACAGACCTATTTCAGCTCAAAACAACTATGCAAATAATTAACTGAATTGTTTATTCTGCTGTTCCAAGTTCAAGTTTCTATAGAGATGCTTTCATTAGGATGATCTTACCTGTCCTACAATTATGAATCATCATCATTCACTTTTAGCTAAAAATCTCAAATCGCATATGTAAATATGCATCTCCATTGAAAAAGATATAATTTCTGATTGTAGTCAGTGGTAGTCTTTTAAATGTGAAAACATGCAATTTAGGATGATTTTACAATTGATTCCAGAATTTACTCTCTACGTGCCTATGATGAATCTAGTCTTCTGTATCAAAAAACATTTGGCTTCTCCTAAAGGGGTTGTTGATGAAAGATAATTTTTTTAAATTTTCTTCAAAACTCTTAACTAACAAGTAAATTAGCAATCAGCCATATGCAATTTAAAAAGGAATGTGTAAATTTAATATAGTTGAATAGTAAATTGACTCTAAGTACCATTACTGCCACACTTCTTGAATTGAGTAGGTAAATGCACATTATGTCCCTGAAGTAGTCTGAAGTCCTCACTCTCAGCTTTAGAAGAGCATTAAGTAATTCTGCTACATTTGGAAGAAGTATGCCTTGAGAGAACAAAAGTTACGGCTTCATAAGCTACCAAGTACTAGAGGTTCTACCCCAACAGAACTGACTTTTAGATACATTAATTTTCACCTAAATAGGAAAAGAAAAAGATGGATGAACATCATACAAGGAGGGGAACCAGAACTGGGAAAAGGAAAAAAAGGACCAGTCCAAAGCTAGTGAGGAACTCATCTTGTCTAGCTCAAACAATTTTAAGTTGATGTTTTGCCTAAATAGGTCAAGTAGGAGCTTTCTGCTTTGCCTAGTGAGTCACAGCTACCTTCAGCTGATGAGTCATTTCACCTGTCCTATGTGCAACTTAGGAGAAAAGAGAATTAAAGAATAAAAGAAAACTCACACAAATAAAAAAATAAGAAATTCAGTTAAACAGTGAAAGAATAAAATTGGACAAGTGGCTGCAGATTTATAATAAACATGCACATGAATTCAGGCCTAGTATAATTATCTTGTTGTGACTTTGGCTTTTGCTTTTTTTTTTTTTCTTTTTTCTGTTCACATGCCAGATAAAGACAAAAAGAAAATTTCTGAAGTCTGACAAAAAGCCTGCAGTAGTTTGTTCCATATGAAAACCATAGATTTGGGGGTTTTAACCAACCAGATCAATTCAATGGCAATTAACTGTTTTTACCTACTCATGAGCTTACTTGAAATGCAAAGAATCTTATTTTAGTTTTCTAAAATGCTACCTAATTCTCAGTGCCTTTTCTAGAAAAAAAAAACAAACTCAAAACATGACTATTTAGACAAAAACTGTATTTTTATTTTTTATGTATTCTCTCAGGAGCTATTTATGTGAAGTTAGTCAGTCTTTAAAGAATTTGCCTTGCATAAAATGTCTGATCTTCAAGTATTTTCATTTTTTTTTCTTTTAATAAAAATGAACTATGTGAACAGTGTGTCAGGAAATGTTTTAAATTAACTGTATTTATCAATTTCGTAGTGATGTAGGAAAAACTGTCTATTAAATCTAACTTGTCACCAGCCAACAATAAAGATGCTCAATAACAGCATGTTTTTGTTAAGGATGTTAGGCAACAAACATAAAGCTTGAGCTTAATATTCTTTGGTGTCTATACCAACCAGGGGAGCATTTTATGAGTGTGAATAGCGAAAAACAAGGGAAATAACCCCACTGGCTGAGTTAGCTGGTATAGTTAACTGTTCAAGGGCTCAAAGGGAAGCAGCTATATGTTCATCTTTCATATCTTGAAAAAAGCCTGTCCTGCTGTCATCATTATCTTTGTTTTACCTCTGACATGTGCACTCACTGCCAATATATATTGAATTATACCAAAGGAAGGAATGAATGTAAAGCATTGTTTTTCATGCACACCATCATGCCCATATTTCCAGTACACACAGATTGAAAAAGAAACTCCCCCTCTCCCCAGTTGTGTTGAAAAGTTATCAGACACTGGGGCCACAGAAGTAGACAGGATGAGATGGAGTAATCTGTAATAAATGGTACGAATCCCAAGGGTGTTTTTTCACTTATTACTCAGGCAAATATACAAAGCTTATTCCTTTTGTAGATGCACCTTTTAAGAATCGAGTATATATATTTTCAATATTTGGCCTTATACGTTTACTGAGAAGAAAATTTTATTCAGTGAACTATTTTTTGTGCCAAAGCACTTCAGAGCAACCAATGATCTTGTCCTTAATTGTCTGCTAATACCATTCCTTATCATAAAAATAGACATTTGCAATTAGTATGTGTGATGGCTGCAAAAAGATGACTTCTGCAATACTCATGAAAATATATTCTTGGAAGCCTAAGGAGCAAAAGGGCTGATTATTTCAGCTCCACTGTTCATAAATCGAAGTGAACAAAAGATAATTGGAATAAATTAAGGTCTATCATTACACTGCTGTAAAATGTTTCAAAAGCAATATTAAATGAACTCACTGTAATGGAGTAACTTTAACTTTTTAGATGTTTTAATCTTTTAGCAAGTATTTTAAATGTCACATAGTTACTTGACCTAACAAGTGGAAAAATGAACAATCAACTCAGTGGTGAGATGGCTCAGGATCTGAATAGAGTTAAAATAGTCTCGGTTTGAGTTTTTTCTCTCAGATTTCTTTGTTGTGTATGGTAATAGGGGAAGCAGAATTTCTAAAATTATACTTTTTTTCACAAAACAGTAAAAAAAAAAAAAAAAGAAAAGCTTTTCTTTTAGGGGTAATTGGAATGTGCTGCTGATGCATTCCTGTGAACGTTCTTAAATGAAAACCATGTGGGGTGGTGATTAAGTAAATTCACACATAATTCCAGAGTTTAAGTCCCTACAGAGGTGTGAAGTAGCTGAAGGATTGTGAGAGCATTTTCAGTATTTCTATGCAAATAAGCAAACGGAAAATATTATTTTGCTTCAAAAATCCAACATAATCAGAAAGATCTTTCTGTTCAGTGGTTTGCAAGTCAAGCAATGGAAGTGGTAAATGCTGAGTCAACTGTAGACAAAGCATCAACAAAAGAGAATTAATTTGGGGGTTGAATTTTTCACATAGACAGTATGATTTAGCTCAAAGATAAGGAGCAATTTAATATTTTACAAATTCAATTAACAAGGCACATTAAGGGAGTGGAAAGTTTGAAACAGTTCTTGGTCATCAAGATATAAACAGGTATAGTTATCTACAGGGAAAATATCTTGAAAACTTGAGGAATTGGAGAAAGAAGCTCAGTAGTACCAGGGCAAGCAGAGAAGATCTAGAAAGTAACTGCAGTTTCTAATAATGATTGTGGAATCTATCAATGAATCCTACATGGTAACACAGCACGCAAGAGGCCCATCTGGGTTAGGGGTTCACTCTGCAGTCTCCCACTCTGTAAACTATGTCTTTGTGAGAGCAGTGCTAAATGGAAACCTTGTAGTCATTCTTTCCCCTCTCTGTATATTTGCCCCACAGAAAGGAGGAGGACCCTTCTGGTCTATAAATTTGTTGCTTTTGAAAAAGCAGCTCATAGGAACTTCTGGGAAAGATGGAGGGGAGACAGTAAAAAACCTTTTTCTGCATCTTTTTTGCTTTAAATAGTGGATTTCACAGCATCTTTGTTCCAGAGGGAATATGAAGAATGAAAGATTGAGAGATTCAGTTCAGACAGTTTAGATGCTCTGAGATTTACTTTGTTCAACTACCACCATTGGCGACAGCAGCTACTGTTGAACTAAGTGCCTCTTTAGAAAATGTGCAGGTACTCTTTAGTGTATCAAGTCTATATTCTCCACTTCATTCCTCCTCTGTTCAGAGATCCCCACCCAAAAAACTAGGAGTCCGTAAAGGTAGCCACTACATATCTTCAAACTAGGAAAGTCCCAGTCCTTTACGTACATAAAAGATATGCCATGTGCCGATACTTATGCTTCATCTGTATCCTCCTTCAGCTTCACTCATACTCTAACTAACTCAAAAGGACCTGTGTTTGCAGGCTTTAAAATGTGCTAGGCAGTAAGGATTCCCAACTGTGTCTGTGGAAAAGCACCTACAGAAATTATGAAGTAACTGCCAGCACTCCACAAATACAGTTAAGATTTGCCGTCAGTGAAATCTGGCAAAGACTTGATGTTATGAGGTGAAATGTTATTAATAATTAATTGCACATTTAAACTTAGCTAAAATAAAAATATTTTTTATAATGCACTGAAATCTGTGATTGTTTCTAACCTTGCAATATATATGTACATATGCACACACACACATATATATAAGAAATCAGTCTGGAAAAATATCTTGTTTCTAGAATCAATTATCCTGCATGCCTTGTCCCATGTCAGCTGATAATACAATGCAAATACTGCTTGACCGATTTATTGGACTTGTGGTCCAAATCTTTTCCTCTTAGGTAGCTTGAGTAAAACTTCACAAAGCTCTCAAACTAAAAATGCCAGCTGTCAACAGAAAAAAAAAAAGATTATATAAAAAAAATATTTCCACTTCATTGTGGCTATTTAGAAATGAAAATTTGCTTCAAATGTTACCTAAAGCATGAGATTGCAGCCCGCTTTTGTAGCGCTATAAAACTATAGCCTCAGTAAAGAAAAAATTTCTTTCTGTCTCCTAGTACCTATCTGCTTTTAAAAATTCAGCATATATCAGTATGTGAAAATACATGACACAATTAAATGTATAAAAATGTAATCAGCTATAAGAAGAAACTAATCCCTGCAATTATGGCACATAATTTATTGTATCTAGTGATTAGAAGTTATCTTATCTTAGTGCTGTCTTAATTGCTCATTGGTTTTCCAAATAAAGATTCATTTATTAGCTTTAAGGCAATCTTAAATTATGTAATTAACCATTTTTCTATATGTTTACTAATAAACTACCAGAGCGCAATTATTTAAAAAAATGTCTTGCTTGGATGGAGTTAATTTTCTTGATAGCAGCCAGAATGATGCTGTGCTTTAGATCTGTGAGTTTGGAATAGTGAAAAATTGTTTGGAAATTTTAATTTGTACCTTTTTATTTGTAAGCATTTAGAATAGATTTACATTTATTCATTACATTTAAGCTTTCCTATTTGATGTTATATTACAAACCTATCTTTTCATTTTTAGTAAAGCTGAGATGCTTATGTGATCATATGAATCAAAAACTTTAAAGAAACTTCCATATCTACACGGATAGACTGTTTTGTCTGTATTCCTTCCATGGGATCCCAGCTGTCAGCATGCAACATTTTCTGGTGGACAAAATATCCAAACTTCCATCTTAAAAGAGCCACCACCACCAACCCCCACCCTCCGTATTACCTACAAATCAGAACACTTGCCATGGTGTGCCTGATTTTTTTTCCCATGATAATCTTACATTTTCAATACGAATGTCATCTTTGGTGCTTTTATGTGCCCCGCCTCCCCCCTCAAATAATATTTTTTACGGTTTTTTTTTTCCCTTCAGTCTAATATTTTCCTACTTTGGGTCACTATTAAAAAAAAAAGGAAAAGAAAGGAATTGTGATAAAGTTCAGTATTTGTTCTTTTAAATGTTTGCATATCCTGAGCTATAAGAGTATGTGAACTTCATTTTTAAAATGGAGAAAAAGATCTTTTGAGACTGTTTTGACATATGTAATTTATCACCTTTGTAGTCCTTATCTTTACCTCATTATTCATTTTCTACCAGTGCTGACTATTTCTTTTGGCATATATAAATTTGGCTGTGCATTCCACATGACATCTTCCCACCTTGATATTACCACATTTTCTGGAATGCCAGATCTTCTTAATCCTATCCTACCTTGTACTGACATTTAGGACCATCTTTAAGAATGTCTTTTGTTCACTGTGTCTGTGTAGCTAGCCCTTTCTTTGACTTTTATTGCTCTAAAAATGAAGTTAATTTTTTTTTATTAAATTGCTAGCTCTCCTTACCTATAAGAAAAACACATTTGTTGCCAACACTACAAATATACTTTTGCTGAGTATAAGTTCCTTTGTGATATAACACAAATAGTTTCATATATTCCTGGATTCTAAAAATCTAGAAATTAAAGTGCTTTTCTTTGTCCTAAAATTTCTTGGATTCTTTTCTTGTGAACATTGTAATCATTGGGCAACAATTTGCAATAATTAAGAAGCGTATTGTACATACATATTGCAAGTGTTCCATGAGAAAGACCTCTGACAATTCATAGATTCCTGCATCACTAGTACCCTGAAAATTCAGGATTTATCCCTACTCTGTGCACATGTACACTAAATGTAAGTCAGAAGTCCTGGGCTATGTGTGACATGTTAAAACAAGTCAGGTCTTCTAGTGAGATCTTAAAAAATGACTGAAGAAGCCAGCATAGTATCTGGCCAGCTATGGGGAAATTTTCCCTGTTTACACATGGGTCATGTGACAGTATTCTTGAACATGAATTTAGGATGACAGTCTATTTCCTTCCTCTAGATCTCAAGTGAGATATGACTTAAATGCTCTGCAAATAAAATCTTAAACTGAAATAGTAATAAAATACAATTTTTTTAAAAATAGAAATCATAGATAATATAATTTTAAAGGATTTCAGGCAGTATACTATTTTCGATATCCAATATTGGACTTTAGTTAGGATACATGTTCACACACATGAATACTTACAGAAATAGAGAATTATCAAGATGTTCTCCAAGATGTAAATGTCCTCAGATAGGAAGATGTGTTGTGCTTGATGCTGTTATATACAAATATCAAGGAAGGAGAAAAATAGTCTTTTCTGATGCAAAACAAAAATACGAAGCAAGTTTTCTTCATGTTATAAAGAGCATCAGGAACAAAATTAGGAAAACAAACTTCAAAGGTCAAAGACTGTTATAGTACCCAAAAGAAAGGCATCATTTGTGCTGATGAGCAATAGCTACTGGGCAAAATCCACTTAGCCTTTTGTTATCATCAAACAACCATTTCTGAACTGCGGAAATTAAAGAAAGGTCTTTTCTCAGCAACCTGCCAGAAATGAACTGTTGAAGGCAACAATAATTTTGTGAGTCCTGAGGGGAAGACTGGTATGCCCTTGCAATGCTGACAGTTTTTGAAATCAGAAACACTGCCAAAATGAAAAGTGTGGGGTTTATCTAGAGGTAAATATTTTATTTCTGCTATATACTAGAAAATGACAATAAAAAAGAAATGGTGTATTTTAAAATGACTTAAGTAAGGAAAATTAATTGTGCGATGATTTAAATGGTACGAATGCAAGGCCGCTGAAGTAAAATAAGTCAGTGTAAACAGTCTTCCTTACAGTCATCTGTGTACGTACATAAAGTGAAGAGTAATTTTAACAAAGGAAATAAGGGTTGCAGTGTTGTATGTTAAGTTCTTAGAAAATTCTTAGTTAGAGGGAAAAGTACATCATTTTTGTTGCTGTTTTTATTGTTGTGCTGGTGACAAAATCTCAAAGGGCCAGTGAAGGCAATTGAGCTATACAGCTAAGAAAACAGTTCTTAGACCAATTTTCCTTTTTCCTTTCCTTAATTGTGGATACTTCCTTCTCCAGAGCTGCTGTGGATAACTTCATTTCATCAGAAAAAAATGTTTGGTATAGAACACACTGCTATTTTAGAATTTTGTTTAAATGGTAATACTTTCCCATGTTGCCAGATTAGAAGCTTTTTATACGATCCTCTAACAGACTGTTCATGGGCAGCTAATGGAATTTTCTTTGAGTCTCAGAAAACTTTTGATCAGCAAATTTGATCAAACTTTGTAGTAATAGAGCTTTATCTTCCTGGGTTTATTTTTTTGCATAAATTTTGAAAAAAAATGGTCCCTAATGTATAGAAAGTTGAGTGGCTTTAAACACAAATGTTATTCATTCAGGATAAAGTAAACAATGTTTATTATTATTTTCTTGAATTAAGTTATACAGGTTAAAAAACTTTTTGTACAATACTACTGTTAGCTTCTTGTACAGATAATTTTGATTGTAGCTCATCTAATTCTCTTCTACTTGCTTTCTGTTTTGAGAACATAATTTTCCTTAAGTGTCTGATCTCAGATACCTCTTTAAAAAAAAAGTCTGTTGACTTCATGAGTGTAATCTGTGTGTGTAGGGCCAGAAACAAAAAAGGAAAGAGGATATCAGTTTTTACATCATCATCTTCTTTTCTGTTGATCTTTCTGAACTCAACAATAAATACAGTTTTATGTTAATATATTCATTTTTTTAAAAAAGTACAGTGAAATTTATCTTCATTTCTAGGAAGAAAATCCATAAGCTTTTCTTTTTTTGTCTTTTTAACCAGTGCTTAGATATTTCCTCTTTTATAATGAATGCAGTCGCACTAGTAAGCAATATATATGGGCTGTCTAAAGGAAGAAAATAACATACAGGAGGCCAGGTTGTTAATTTACCATTTATTGGCAGCTCCATACTAGCTTGGCTATTCTTTGTACATAGGAGATGCAAACTAACTTGCTTTGTCTGAAGGGTGGAAAAAAATGATAGCTTGCAAAAACAATTTTGAAGATGCAGCGTCAGAATTGACATCACTTTGGAACTTTGTGTGGAAAATCTGGTCCATTATTAATTCATACCTTATGTGACTAGAACTTCCCATCAAAATAAAATTTCATCTTCACTAATTTTTATAGCTACAGGTTTCAATATTATCCTTCAGTCTGAATAACTACTGGAAACACAGTATTATTATGGGATGAATTGAAGGTTTTCAAATGCAGCAAATGAAAATAAACATTGTTCATATAGGGCTGCCCTAAGTCCTGCCTTGAGTTTCAGTTCTTCGTGATTTTTTTTTCTCTTGTGACCTTTGCTTTAGGAAATTTTGCACAATAACCTTGTATAAATCTCACAGTATTATAAAGGCAATAAATAAAGGTAAGACAAGTTGGGCCTAACTGTGGTATAGTTGATGCAAGTAATAGTGGCTCAGTAGACTTGAATTTCTTCCTGGGTTATCCACCCAGGAGCCATGCTCTAAAATGTGAAAAATTCTGTAACAGGTGGTATACCAGTCCCTTGCACAGCTTTCATAGTTCCTGTCTGCACAAACAGAAATTCTTTTAAAATTCAACTTTTAAAAACAGAAAATTTCCTAAACTTTTAGAATTGGTAGATATAGCATGATTATGAGCCACATTCCATTGTATTTAGTATTTCTTGAAAAATATTTGTTATAATTTGCAAATACAAAATCTGATATGAGTGATATTAAAAGTCATATTATGTGATTTCATCTTGATATTTTGCAGTAGACTATGGTGTTAGTTATAACAGACTATGTCAAATACTTTAATAGTGAGATGAAAATGTAGTTCACATTATATAGTGATAAACAAAGTTGCTTTTGGAAAATTCATTTATAAGATTTGCATGCAATTCTTGGAGCTCTGCAAAACCCTAAGAAGATAAAAATGAAAGGGAGACTCTGAAGAGCTTTTATTTGTCTTTTTGATGACTCTCTAGCCTTGAGAAAATATTGAAGCTGATCGTTATGGTTGGAAAGATACACTTTTTGTGGAAAGAAAATTATGGTTTTCTGTTAAAGCTACCCTTTGAGACCTGTGAAAACCATCTTCAGAGATCCCTTAAAATCCTGGGAGGGACATGCTCTCTGCTTTTTAGCTCTCTTCTGCATGGAGACTTATACAACATTCTTCTCTCTATCCAGGCACTTGTAGCAGTGCTAACTGCTCCTCTAAGCAGTCATTTTAATTTCTGACCACAAAGGGCAGCTTTAATAGCCTCTACAGTTATGGGATACCTGAACTTATTATAATGGCTTGGGGAAACAGACAATCGCATTTCAAGCATAATTGTAGCTGTTACATCTTGATATAGTGTTAATCATTTAAACTTCAATTTTCCAAGTCTGCGCAAATTTTTGTAAGGCTGTTTTTGATATTATGCTTTCTTTCTGATAGGACGCTTATGGTGAGTGAGAAGTTCAGATTGTAGGCAGCTAGATTTAGGTGTGAAAATACAGCGTACCCATGGGTATAAGCTGTCTATCTTGTGCTATAGTTCAAGGAGATCTAGTCTATACATATAGTGGAGTGTAGAAGGCAGTTTTTCTCAACCCATACAGGGGTCTGGCACTGGTCATCTTAAATTCTTTAGACTGTTGACTGTATGGACTAGATCTCTGCTGGCAAAATAGCAACTTAGATGTTTAACTTATATGCAGACATGCATAGCTTTGTATAAAAATGTAGGTGTCTACAGGAAAGGACTACTACCTGTAGAGAGTGATTTTTGTAGTGAGATGTTGTGATGAGGCTGAACATTCATAATGGCAATTCTTCTACCTCATTGCCTACTGATGTGATCATAGAGGAAGGAAGCAGCTGTGCTTGATTAGGACTTCAGAAATATATTTTTTTTCTTGTTTATTTCAAAGCATCAAGGATGTAAATTTAAGCAGATTGATATTTTTATGTACTCTGGAAGAGACAGGGTTAAGCCATGCTTTGTTTTTGTCAATTTTAATTTCCTGGTTCATATATCAATTTTTAATAAACTGATGAAAGGACCAGATTATAAAAAATACAGTACTTACAATTACACTGGCAGTGTGCTCATTTTGCATGTGGGCTTAATCGAAAGTACACGTTTTTTAATTTTAAGGTGTGTTACTTAAGTCTTTATCAGAACCACCCAAAATTCAGCTCTGTGTGGCTTGAGATCTGACACTGCTATTCTAAATAATATATGACACTGAAATATGAGCATTCAACTATCCAATTCATCAACTGTGAAAATGTTTATGTTTAATCCTAAGGGGAGAGCGCATGCTTATCCCTTGAGAGAGGACAAGGAAAGGTCATCACTTTCAAGGATCCTTCCATTTGACTTGAAAAAGCATCAGTGGGCTCCTCATAAGCAACTCTGGAAGATACAACATTGTGCAGAGAGGAGCAGTGAAAACATTTGGAGCATTAGGGCTGAAGCCCAGAATGTGTGAGGCAAAAATGATTTTTACTCATCCACTTCTGGTATCAGAAGGAAAAAAAAAAAAACAACAAAAAACCAAACAGTCAAAGGAGGAATGCCCCAGTGCATGTTTCTCTCCCTATATTTCAACTATAGACTGAAGTATTATACCTGCTATATATACACATACACATGCATGCATATTTATGTTGTGTAACACATGCACTTTTTATATCGAATAATACACACCTCCATTAAAACTCTGCAGACTGGGAATAAGTAAACTGCAGGGATGTTGGGGGTTTTTTTTGGTCTGGTTTGGTTTGGGTTTTTTGGGTTGGAAGGGACCTCAAAGATCACCTAGTTCCAACTCCCCTGCTGTGGGCAGGGACACCCTCCACTAGACCAGGTTGCCCGAAGCCTCATCCAACCTGGCCTTGAACACTTCCAGGGAGGGTGCATACACAATCTCTCTGGGCAACCTGTTCCAGTCCCTCACCACCCTCACAGTAAAGAATTTCTTTCCAACATCTAATCTAAATCGACCCTCCTTCAGCTTAAACCCATTACCCCTTGTCCTGTCACTACACTCCCTGATAAACAGTCCCTCACCATCTTTCCTGTAGGCCCCTTCAGGTACTGGTAAGCCGCAATTAGATCTCCCCGGAGCCTTCTCTTCTCCAGGCTGAACAATCCCAACTCTCTCAGCCTGTCCTCATAGGAGAGGTGCTCCAGCCCTCTGATCAGCTTCCTGGCCCTCCTCTGGACTCGCTCCAACAGCTCCATGTCTCTCCTGTACTGAGGCCCCCAGAGCTCGACGCAGTACTGCAGGTGGGGTCTCACAAGAGCCGAGTAGAGGGGCAGGATCACCTCCCTTGACCTGCTGGTCACGCCTCTTTTGATGCAGCCCAGGACACGGTTGGCTTTCTGGGCTGCAAGTGCACACTGCTGGCTCATGTTGAGCTTCTCATCAATCAATACCCCCAAGTCCTTCTCAGGGCATGTGAGAGTCCTATTTCATGCAGTCTGAGGACTGCATCGGTGTGAGTTTTTTCCTCTCTTATCCTTCCCTCTGTCCTGTTGGATTTAGATGACAGAAGAAGGTTCTGAAGACAGGGGAATTCTTAGATGCTTAAGGATCTCTTGCTGCACACCTATACACAGTCATAACAAAATGATAGCAGAATCCTTGTCAGTTTTAATCAACATTACGTTAACTATGAAATACGACAACTTACAAGGTGTTTGCCCTATGGCTATATCAGCTGCCTTCAGAGAAGGCTGGACAATATACAACCTCCTTGTGTAATGGCTTTGTATTTTAGTTTGAAAACAACATCAACCCTTTCCAGATATGGAAAGAGATATTAGAATGTGGCAGTGCTGAAGTTCAGGCAATAATTACTGACCTTTTGGCATTGGCAATAAGTTTCTCTTTCAGGCTTTCCCCAATACTACAAAATAGGAAAAAAATTTACTTAGGTACTACTGGGATGAAGATGGGGAGTTATGCACCTAAGTGTGACATCTTGTAACCAGGAAGCCTTCCAGAGAACTGGGTGAGCCACTAAAGATTTTGGTCAAGTTTCTTTTTTTTTCACGTTCATTTACCACTACCAATAAATAACACATTTTACCAATGATATTTCTACAATACATTTTGTAATTAATTTATTGAAATCTAGCTTCTTGTATTGGAAAAAACCTGCAGAAAACAGAGCAGGAAACTTTTTCCTCACGAGGGGGAGCGAAGGGGCAGGTGCTGATCTCCTCCCTCTGGTGACCAGCGATAGAACCCAAGGGAATGGAAAGAAGCTGCGACGGGGGAGGTTTAGGTTGGATATTAGGAAAAGGTTCTTCACCAAGAGGGTGGTCAGGCACTGGAACAGGCTCCCCAGGGAAGTGGTCACAGCACCGAGCTTGACTGAGTTCAAGAAGCGTCTGGATAACGCTCTCAGTCATATGCTCTGATTCGGCTGGTCCTGTGTGGAGCCAGGAGTTGGACTTGATGATCCTTATGGGTCCCTTCCAACTCAGGATATACTATGATTCTATGAACTGTACACATTTTAAACTGTTAAACACATTCAAAGCATTTTTAGCATAGATAGGAAGAACAGTGAGATATTTAAGAGGAAAAGGAGTTGTTCATTCCTCGAAAGCAAAATATTCCCGTTGTGCTATGCAATAGTCAAAGCTACTTAGGCTGAATGGACTTGATAAAGAACTTGGCAGGAATTTTATATAAAACCAACATTACTTTTTCAAAAACATAATGAACTTTTTCTACAGTAACAGGGGGATTGGAACTGGTTTGAAAGTAGCTCACCAGCTTAAAGGACAATGATTGAATAAGTATTTTGGACAGTGAGAGAGAGCTAGGTATATAAATCCTGTTGTGGTAACATACTCTGCAGTTGCACATTTTTTCATAAGTGAAAGTCATCTGTTGCATACCATGTGAGGATTGATATTAAGAGAAAATTTGTTTTTACACTTTATATGTGTCACAAACAGTTGAACTTAAGGTGATGGAAATTTCATGAAAAATAATGTGAAAACTGGATGTGATAAGAGAGAGGAGAGTAAGACTTGTAAAAACTGGTAATGTGGATGTATAACAGTAATAGCCAGTAAGATTTCCAAAATTAATACCTTTTAAAATATGAGTTTAACATTAATGCTTCGTGGCATAACTTGCTTCTCAATGATGGGCAACTTCCTGTGAGCAAGTTATTCCAAACCCACTTGTTGAACGATTTCCCTTACTCTGAGGTATTTGATATTCTGATGAGAGAGAGAGAGGAGTAGTTTTGGTAGAGCATTAATCTGGCTTGCTGTATAGATTCCTTTGTCAGCTTGGCAATGAAAGGTTTCAGGTTAACAGTTTTGGAGTATTTGGAGAAATAGGATAGTGATAATTGTGATAACTATTTGGGGAAAAAGAATGATACAATTCATGGGTTTACTGTTCACCGTTTTTGTGTTACATACAGGCTTACGGTTCCATAAAAGTAGGACCTAAATCCCATATTTTAAATACATTTAAAATTCTTTAAAAATCTTGTCTTGAATGTATATGGTAAGACATAGTAGTAATAATTTGTAACATGTTGTTAACTTAGTCATTATAATTATTGTAGTCTTAACTATGTGGGTGGATTTTTTCATTAAAATTAGGAAAATAAGGCACTCATCCATATGAGCTTTGTGTCTTTTTTTTTTTTTTTTTTTTTTTAAATGCATTTTGCAGTTAACATCTTTTAGGATATTCTTCCTGTCCTTTTTGAGTTAGTTTAAACAAGTAATTTTTGTCTACCTCAGTTTCCCTTTGTCTGGGTAGTGTGAAGCTCATTAGCTTTTATGGAAAGCTAATGACTCCCTGTGGTGGGTTGACCCCAGCTGGCAGGTAAGCCCCCACCTAGCAGGAGCAATGGCTACTCTGGAAGGAGTTTTATTGTTGATCATGATGTTATATGGTATGGAACATCCCTTTGGTCAGTTGGGGTCAGCTGTCGCAGCTGTGTCACCTCCCAACCTCTTGCCCATCTCCAGCCTACTCACAGGTAGGGCAGAGTGAGAAATAGAGAAGGCATCGATGCTGTGCAAACACTGCTCAGCAATAACTAAAGCATTGGTGGGTTATCAACACTTTTGTTCACAAGTCTTAAACACAGCACCATACAGGCTGGTATGAAAAAAATTAACTCCATCCCAGCCAAACCCAATATACTACTCATACAGAAAGTGCTGTAGAGTTGCTAAGTATTATTATTATTCCTATTTCTCTTAACTGTTTATCACAGTATATGGCTGAAACTGTTGAAGATCTGGGATTAAAATCTTTATTATTCATTCATATGGAGTGAGTGAAGAAAGAAACAAAGATTTCACAGTTCTAGCATGTACTGCAGTTGGAGTGATATGCCCACAGGCTGCAGATTCCCACTTGCATTAACTGTGAAATAAATTATTGGAAATGTGAAGATTTGCTCTCATATCTTGCAGGCTTGAGTTGCACAGGATCCCAATATACACTCTGACAAATGCCTTTATATGCTGTCTGATATTGTGCATGATTTCACTGCATAGAAGAGACATGAGGGTTGAGATTCTCATAAATATTAATCAGGGATTAATGAACAGTGGGAGGCTTCTGCATATCAATCTATATGAGAGGAAACTTTGCATTAAATACACTACCATATGTCTATAAATCATTTGGGAAAAGAGACAGTACTCTCAAGTATCACTTGTTGTTTTCCAACAGTCTGATCATAAAACCCAGGCTAACATTACATAGGCAACAGACAGAATTTCATTGCATGATTATGAATGGCTGTATGTTTTTAATCCTTTTAGAAAACTAAGTGCTTTTGAAAAGTTATAAGATTATGGTAGCTTTGGGGCTTGAGTTCAGCTATCCACAGAACAGAATGAAACATAGAGTAGTAGTGCATACTTCTTTACTCAGATTTAATAGCTTTGCTTACTTTGGATGGAAAACAAAAATACGATAGTGAAAGCTCAGCCCATGCACTTGCTGATTTGGTTTACTGAGACCTCCAACAAAAGTCTCTACTAATATGAATTTTGTGAAGTGTCCCTGTTACACCGGGCCTATAGGTACCACTGCAGGGCAATATTTTGTTACAGCTCTGGTAAATCATCATCTTTTATTATATACAGCTTTTGTGGGTCCTCCAATCTACTAACCTGCGTAATCCAAAGCTGCCTTTAACCTTAGTGACTTGCAATACTCTTTTCTAACAAATTTGGAAAGTACTGGTTTTTTACAGTTGCTCTTGCCTGCTCATCAGAAAGATGAAGGCCAACCTGGCAATGAAAACAGGGTTAATAATCTGACACTGGCATGTTGGGAAGGTTCTTAATACTGGAAGGAGGGGAAGTACAGACAGATTCACCCGGTGGTTAGAAGGCAGCGATCTGGTTATTGGACAGTGAGCTAAAATTTATTTGCAACTGGTCATTGCTATGTGCAAGCGAGTAACTGTTCTGAAGCAGGTCTCCGTGATCTATCACTGTTCCTCCAACCTATCCACCATGATGATCTACATTTAGATCAATAAACCTCAAAGGAATGACCATCCCAGCCTTAGAACATCTTTCTTCCCAAGTGAAATTATAGCTGTTGTAGTTGTATAGTTGTAACATTATACAAGCAAGTCACAAACTTCCTGAATTAACAGCCCAATGTGTTGTCAAGGGAATATTTATTTTGAAGATGTGCGTGTGTATTTGTAATTTGTAATGTGTAATTTGTGTGTGTGTAATTGTAAAAGTTATTAGTAACTCATATGTGAAATTCACAATTAATTAAGACTGGAAAGAGTGCAAGATTAATTTAAAAAAAAAAAAAACACATCTTTTTTTCTACACAGTGGGTGTAAAAGTGTCATCTAAACCTCAGGCCTCCAGAAAGACACATTCCTCCGCATACCACTTTGTGTGTGTGTGTGTGTGTGTGTGTGCGCGCATATGAGGGAAGGTATTGTGTCAAATCACAATTAATTTCATGAGATGTGAAAACACTTGGCTGCTTCTTAAAATCTCAGCATCAAATGACTTAGTATAACATTAAATCTGCTGATTTTGATTGTGTGAACAAAGCAAAAAAAATTTGAAGTTTCATATATTCAGAAGCTAGAAGAGACCACAAGAATATACTCTTTGACTTTCTGTATATAACATAAATTTTAAACATTTCAAATAGTCATCCAGAGAGTCAGATAATTAATCTGATATTTCTAATCAACATCTACTTGGGTTTGGCCAAATCTTCCAAAAAGAGCATGATCTCTACCTGGAGATTCCCATCTAAGAAAATTCATCCTCTGTGGTAGTTTGTTACAATGGTTCATTGTCCCCATTGTTAGAAAAAAAAAAAAAAAGACCTATTTCTAATTTAAATTTGACTTGTTTCAGTCTGCAATCATTACTATAATTCCACTGTGAAATTAAAGACAACATCACTAAACAGTATGTTCTCTCCATTCAGGTATATATATGTTGTAAATAAGTCATCTCAATGATAATTTTCATAAGCTAAATACATTGTACTCTCTCAGACTCTTGCTTAAAAACATTGTCTCCATCCCTCAAATAATTTTCAGATTTTTTCTTGCCCCTAATTTTTTAATATTCCTTTTTAGAAGGTCAGAAATAAAACAACATAAATCAATCTTAATTTGGTCTCCCCAACATAGAACATAGGTGTGAGACTGTTGCATTATTCTTACTCAGGTCTCTCTGTATATTCCTCCAAGGACTGTACAAGGGCTTTTGGGTCCTTTTTTTTTCTTTTCTTTTTCTTTTTCTTTTTTTTGACTCATTAGGCTCAGATCTCATACTGACCTGCGTGCTATGATCCTTAAATCCCTTCATAGTGGCTACTTTTCAGGATATTGTTCTATATGCATATCCTGCATTCCTCATTCACATGTAAAGTTGCTTGACTTTATGCTTGGCTACATTTGAATACATTTTGGTTAAATGAGCAACTTACTATTATAATGACTTTCCTGTCATTATTTACCACTTTAGTGTCATGGACACATATTTACATCCAAATTGCCTGTGAAAATTTTGTGAAGTATCAGATTTTGTACCAAGCAGAAGCAAAACTTCCCTGCAAAATGATGATTCTGCATTGACAACTACTTTTTATTGCAGAGAAATTATTTTTCTTTCAGGTATGAGTTTTTATTCCAAGAAAGGTATGCCCTCCTGATATTCAGTTACCTTGAGCAAGGTTTTCTAATAAAAAATTAAATTAGGTTTGTCTGACAAAGTTCATTTTTCCATAAACCCATGTTGACTGCATTATGTTCATGTTTTTCTGAAGTTGGTTCTCATATCATCTATTTTATTATTTCCCTGGGATATGTATCAAGCTATTCAGCTTAGCTGGGATACCTGGCTTTATCTTATGAATATTTCAACAATCTTAATCTAGACTTTCCAAATTTTCCTGTTATTCTGAGATTTATTAAAATGTTAAAAGCTAGTCTTTCAAAATTATCAGGAACAAATTATCTAACCTGACAGATACATGTTCCTATAAAAAACCCCCGTTTATCCTCTTCCTCAGTTGCTAGTAGCCTAGAAAATATTTCCTCATCTGTAGGTAACAAAAGTATAATTTATCATTCTTTGAAGTCTTTTTGCTATACCAGACATGGAATCCTTAGCTTTCCTTATCAGTTTGCTTCACTTCCCCCTTTTCCCTTCTGTATCTTCCCTCTAGAGCTTCTATTTTTCCCTCCTTATGCCTCTGCCTAGCAATTCTCATAGACTAAGAATCAGCCACACAAACCTCACAGGCACATGAACAAACAGACCTCTCTCTTGATTTGTTCTGCTTCTCAAAATGCCAGCCACACAGCTCTCACTGAGACAGGCAGACAAACAAATACATCAAACACACAGCTTGCCAAATCCTTTTACATCCAAGAAGATTGGCAGCTTTGAAACTATTTTTTTGCCTCCCCACTTCTTTTTCATCTCTATTATTGGGCTGTTTGGGTATTTATGTCTCTGTCCAGCTTTACTGAATTTTAATTGGGGCATTGAAAAGTTACAGGCAATATGACAGGCTGAGAAAGAATTGTTTGAACCATAGTATTGATAAAATCCTAGTAGTTCTCATAGATTTTGGCAGCCATAGTTCTGGTTCTGGGGAAGGGCAGGTCCTTTGTGAAGGTTTACCAGATTCCCACTTTGGATCTTCTCTCCCACCCAGGTCCAAAGTTCTGTCTAATTTTAATATTCACACATATTAATTTGACAAAGTAATTTCCTATATTCTTACTCAAAAGGATATATGTGTACTTGCTCCCATCTGTCTTTTTTGGACCTCAGTTGCAATGGTAGCCTGCAGAATCATCAGTTAGAAACCATGGTGGACCTCAGATAACCTGTATTTTCACCCAGACTTTGCCAATGGATCGTTATGTAGCCTTAGGCAAGTCATTCAGCTGCTTTCTTCATTCACTGTAATATTTGTAAAGTGCTTTGAAATCAGTAAGTAAAAACTGCTATGTAAATTTATTGTATTATTCTGCTCACATAGCTGATCTTTTAGTGTACTCACCTCCAAAAACATTACCTTCTAGGCTAACATTACATCTGTGTCTGAAGGAGTGGGTTTTTAAAGTTTGAACTAGAGAACATTACAAAGGAAAAAGTCTTTAGCATGTTAACATTACAAGAAAGTAGTGTTATATTTTTCCTAAGATACATTGTAAATGGGTATTCGGGTATCGCTGATTATCAGAATATATATGATTAGCTGCTGCAGCAGGAGATTATAAAATCAAGTATCTTAATAGCTCCAGAGCAATGGACAGTAGATCTTGTAAGTGCAACAAATACAGCATCAGGATAAGGTTGTTGCAATCCTGAAGCCAGTTTCTTTAGTTTTCAGGTAAACTCAATTACCAAAGCTGAAGACACTATTTAAATTGCAAGAACAATCTATCCAAGATACTGTAAGCCTTTTACTTGTGCCTTTTGGACTGGGAACTAAACATTACAAAGAGATAAATAAAGCTGCCCAAGGAACTAGAATACTTTGGAAAGTTGTGGTTCAAATACGTGAGACATGATATGTTATCAGCTGGTTTATGTTTTAAAATGTTTGCTGATTTGCTCTAGAATAAGGATGTGGTTAACCCTGAAGATCTGGCATCCCTTGCCGTAGACAAAAATCCTTTTTTTTGAAATCTACCTGTGCTAGTGGGAAAGTTTATACCCACATCCTGCTCTGGCTCCTAAACTATTTCATTCATACCAACTGGATTAATCAACAGACACTATTTAAAGCATTTAAATGACTGCACAACAACTACAGTCAACTTAATGGCATGCATTAGGGAATGCTTATGCAAACCTCTTAGCTGGCAGAATTTAGGGAATTCGTCTGGCAGAAGGTACCAACAGCTAAAACTGGAGCACAAAACAATGGCAGCATCTTTGTCCATGGGAAAAGCTAGCTGTTGAGTGTGAGTCTTTCCACGCCTTCAATTGATGTAACGTTTAGGGAAGGTGTGTAAGATATCTTATCTTCAATTTTAACTTTAGAGAATTTCTTCACTGTTTTGGTAATCAAGGGGTTTATGCAACCAAAGTTAACATAAGCTTAGTGTACCTGTGGTTCAAAGACGTATTATGCTGGGAATAATATTTGAGAAGTAAAGATTAATAACTTACATATTCCTCTTGAAATCAATGACATTTGAATGCAAAAATATCACATAAATTGGTCATTAACACTGCTTAATCAAGTAGTCATAAGTAAGGCAGATTTCTTTGAATCAAACTGATTTAAAGCCTTCATTTTAATCGTGATTTAAATCAGCAAGGAAGAATTGCTGATTTAGATAATTGATGCTAATCTTGTGTTGCATTTGTATTTTACTTCAGAAAGAAAGGGTCATTTTCATCAGCTGGAATAATCTTTAAAATAAATAGATTTTCAAGCAGCACAAAGATTTCCTCTTCTTTTTGCTTTGTCAGGTTGATATGTTACATATGGAAACAATTGTTTAATATATATTTATCTAGATTTTCAAATTTGTTTTGTGGTAGAAAATGGTTAAAAATGCTTTCTTTTTTTTTAATTACTTGTGTTTACTCTCCAGTGGGATAGAAACTAGACTGCAGCTCAAAACCCACAAAAGTCTTTTTCCTGAGTTAAATATCATGAAATATGATGGACACACATATACAATAAAGTTTATCAAATATGTTTGAATGTTAAATGACTGCTTACAGAACACAATTTTTAACTATGTTTAATCCGATTTCTGAACACAATAGGCCAAACTTTCAAAAGTATTCATATATTTAATCATATAGATGGTGTCTGATAGGATTTTCACAATCACATAATTGCCTTTGTATAGGTTTATGTATATCTAAAAATGTCACTTGGATATAAGCCTGTGTTTTAAGTACTTACATAAGTTAAAACCAGCTTTGTCAGAGCCTTTTCTTTCTCTTTTAAATAAGATTTCCTATTCTCCATTATTTTGTATTGGTAGACTGGAAGAGAAAAATAATGGTTTCAAAGTCAGCTTACCAAACTCAAACAAAAAAGTTTTCTTTGTTTTTGCTATTGCAATTGAGATCAAAAGTAATTAAAGCAAAAAATGTCTGCACTCTGTACTTACATTAAAATAGATGAAATCATGCTGTAATAGCTGAAAATAAAGTATTTAATATATTCAGTACCTGCCATCACGTTGACCTAAAATAATATATTTTCCCTTGCCTTTGCATACCTTTAAACTCGTTAAAATAATGAGAATTGAAAAGGGTTCATGAGCATTATATTTATTTTTTAATTTATGCAAATGACATCACTGATAGGTTTTTCTTTTAAGACAGATATTCATAAACTTAAATGTAATTTAAGCACATTTTAAAATTTTAAAAATCATATCGAATAGAAGCAGACCTACGTGAAAAATCCATTTTTATTTGAATATAATAAATTTTTACCTATTACCTCAGAGGTCAAGTAATTTTAGTATATTCCTAATATTCACCAATTTGTGTTATTGAATTTGTCTTCCCAGAATTATATAGAATGTCCTGGTTCTGGCTAGGATAGAGTTAATTTTCCCAAGGAGCCAGGAGAGGTGAGCCAAGCTGGCCAGGGGGCTATTGTATACCATGCGATGTCATGCTCCCCATAAAAAGGGGCCTAGTAGGGGAGGGGCGGGTTCGGCGTGGCTGCAGGACGGGCTGAGCGTGGGCTGGGTGTCCGGTCGGTTGTTGGATCGTTAAGTTGCGTTCTGTTATCACCCCTTGTGAACATTCAGTTATCAGTACTGCTGTTGTTGTTGCTCTCTCCCTGGCTGTCCCAGTGAACTGTCCTCATCCCAACCCACGGGGTTTTGCCTTCATCTACCCCATTCTCCTCCCCATCCCCAGCTGCGGCTGGGGCTAAACCACGTCAATAGGTTAACTCACTTTTAAACAAATTTCTCCATGCTTGGATTAACCAGTGTAATTTTTGTCCCCTGTGTTACACCGTTCCATAATAATCACAGTGTCTCCCACGTATCCAGTTTCTCCCTCTAAACATGCAATACTCTTGCATGTACCAGCCATCTTCTTGCACAGCAATGTTCCTTCTTTAAGTTTTCTAAGCTGCCACCTGGACATGCTGAATCTAAGCCATATGATGAATTCCTGCTGAGTTCACCCCACACTTCCCTCTGCAGGAGCGTGGTTATTCTCCAGTCAGCCACCGCTCTGCATCACATGAGCACACACACCCCCCCCGTGACAACCTCTGCTCCTCGGATGTGCCTAATGGATTCCAAAGCAGTAACACTGCAGTCAGGCAGGGAGGAAGAAAGAGTGGTCTGGGTGTAATTACATGAACCTAATTGTATTAAAAATAGGGCTGAAGATTGATTATACACAATAAACTCGGCAGGTCAGGAAGTTTGGCTGAGTTTATATTGTGCATAATATTACCGCTAACATAACTTTCTGTATTTGTTGCTTTTCTGTTTTCTGATTGTTTTAGTGTTTGATTTAGCAATCCAGATATTTCAGTTTTGTTTTGTATTTGATATTAATAATGAAACCAGCAGTGATGACAATGTCTAACCCTCAGTCATTTGTCATCCAGAAAAAAGGTGCATTGGGTTTTTGGTTATTGCTTTGCAGGAGTAAAGATTAAGTAGCAGATATGTGTAAGTCATTTTCCAGAATGTTGTGAATGCTCTTGGAGAGTTCACTGATTGTTGCTTTACACTGGAGGCTGTTATGTAAAAGACAATCAGTAAGCTAATTCTATTGTCCTTTTCTAACCACTGTTCATGTGTGCAACATTGGTTATTTAACACTGAGGTATACCATAAACATTTGAAATGTCAGAATGTTGCTTGCTAGTTAACCTCTTCTATTACAGGATGATTCTTACATAATACAGTACAAGTTTGTTTCTCGTGACCAAAAAATGCTTACTACATAATAATGGAATCAGGAATCAACAACTTTATGCCTGCCCAAAAAGATTAAGAAAAGGATAATATTAGATGGACAGAACAGCTAAAAATCAAATTCTGTCTAGTCTTCCTCTATGACAGAGCAACAGACCTTGTGAACAGAAAAGTAGCAAGAATTGTCAAGGTATCTCGACATAACTTTTGTAAAGACTCACTCACCCTTTTTCTAACCAAGACAATTTAATTCAGATTACATATATTTATAAGTGGTTGAATAATCAAAGACAAAAGTGATCTCGTAATCAGCTCAACTCCTAATCACAGGCAGTCTGATTCACATTGGCCCTTCTTTGGGTGGGAATTGGACCAAATGAAATCCAGAGGTCCCTTCTGATTGAGATAATTCTATAGTTCTGTGATCCTATAATACTAAAGCAGTATGCAAGGATTTTGGCATTTGGGGCTAAAATTAAGAATGTTCTTACTGATTCAGTAGGAAGTGCAAACATAATGCACCCTGTTTTACACTGGAGGAACTGACTGAACAGTGTCCTGAAACCTTTTTGCCTGTTACTTTGGTGGTTCACTGATTAGTAAATATATTGGGGTTGCAAAGTATAGTGTGAAAATTTTGTGCTATTGTCAACTCAATTGTTGGAATGTTCTGGCTGTCATAGTGCTTTATATCAACAGGATGTGAAAGTTATTTTTAGATTATATGTCAGCACATGGCTTCATTCTTAGGATCAAAGATTTAGAGGAAAAGAATGTTATGTTAAGAAATGTACCAATTGAAAAAAAGTGCTGTGAAAGCTGCTTAGATTATAAGCAAAACTAATATACTTTCACATGACTCCATAATATTTAGATCATTGGTTTTTACGTATATAATCAAATGATTGCACAGCCTGAACTTCTATGTTAACATGAGAGAATAGTCATATAGTTTATATTTAAAATGTTATAAACTTTCGGCTGTAGGATTTTAAAGTTTAACCATATTATTCATGTTCAGCGAAAATTCCTTGATGTATGGAAAAACATAAAGGGTCATTTAAATTGTAAAAAATATGGGGCTTGGATAGTTGGGAGGCATAAACCTAAAGCCTTTTATGATACCCATTTCTACTGAATTAAAATGAGGAAGATTCAGGTAATTATCTGAATAACAATGAGTGCTGGATTAAGTTGATGTTCCCAAGGAAGCTGAAGAACTATATGAAGTGAATTAAAATATGCGGGATGTACTATCTATTGATATTTAATCTTTTTCTCCTTCCTGGCTTTTGTAAAAGTTATAACTGAATAGATATGCATAATGTTTACCTTTTCCCTTATGTCAGTAGGAAAAACCACTTTTCTCATTAATCAGATAAATGGTTTTTAGGCTTTTTATTTGAGGCACTCTAAATTACAACTGCAAGAATACTAAAAATTAAATATTATAAACTGCTTAATATCTGAAACATCTAAAGCTGAGATATATAGGACTACGTTGCTGCACATATTAACTCATCTACTTTGCTTATAATGGCTTTCCCCATTTGTACATAATGCACACAATAGCTCTAACTTTCTTTGATTTTGTGCTTTTCCTTCCAGGTTTGGATTTATTCTTCATAAGGATGAGCCTGTGCTCCAGAAAATTGATCTAGAAACTATGTCGTACATCAAGACAATTAATTTAAAGGATTATAATTGCATTCCTCAGTCACTGGCTTATACTCATCTTGGAGGATATTTTTTTATCTTCTGTAAGCCTGATAGCACTGGGGCTGTCCTACCACAGCTCGTAGTGGATAGCGTTACCGATTCTGTGATTGGATACAATGGTGACGTAACAGGCACACCACATATCTCTCCAGACGGACACTACCTTGTCAGCATTGACGATGCAAAAGGTCTCATGAGGATCCAGTCCATAACAATGAGAGGAGAAATACAGGATGCATTTGACATTCACACTAATTTGCACATATCTGATGTAGCTTTTCAGCCATCATTCACTGAAGCTCATCAATACAATGTCTACTGTAGCTCCAGCACACAAACTGATGTTCTCTTCGTGGAGCTCTCTTCTGGCAAGGTTAAGATGGTGAAGAGTCTGAAGGAGCCTGTCAAGGCAGGCGAATGGCCTTGGAACAGTAAGAACCGTCTTATAAAAGACAGTGGCCTTTTTGGTCAGTATCTCATGACCCCTTCCAAGGAATCTCTGTTTATCCTGGATGGACGGCTCAATAAGTTAAATTGTGAAATCACTGAAGTTGAGAGGGGCAACACAGTAATTTGGGTTGGAGAGGCATAAGGATCTCTGTTAGATATTTACCGAATTAATAGTTTTACAGTACATTGCACTTAAATTACACCATTCTTCAAATTTACACAATTTTCATTTTAAATTGTTAGACCCTTCTGTACCTGTTATTTCTTTGGCTTGAACACAGTTTGACTCAATTTCCACATAAAAATTACTAAAACAACAGCTATTTGATAATGGTACTTCTTATTAATTATCAGCTGAGACTGTATTGTTTGTCTGAAATTACTAAATATTGAAATTGATGATAAATATCATACATTATTTTAAAGGAATTAGAATAAAAACCACAAAAAGCTTCAGGGAATTTAATATGATACTTTGCATTTGTAAATGAAAGACTTAAATATGATTCAAATTTTGGTTTGGTTTGCTTCAGACACAAAATAAGAGCTGTTGTACAACCTTTGACTCCTTAAACTGAAATGTTACGTCCTGTTCTGTCCAGTCCACTGTTAAATCTTTTTGTGCCTTGAAGCGAAAGTCTCACATGAAAGGTAAAGCATAGAAATTGTCTAATTTATTCCCACTGTGGCTACAGGATTGCTTGCCATTGGAAAGAAACTTTTGGTATCAAATTTCTAGTCTCAACTTGTGGAACATACATAGACAAAAAAAGCAGAAATTATATTTGCAGTGTTTTCCGATCACTGCAGTTTGAGGAGTTTATTTTTATGGTGAGTCTTAGTTGAGAGAGCTACTTGCAGAAGCTTAACCTTTTTTTAGAAAAAAAACAGATAGTAGGTTTTGCAGCTATCACAGGGTTTCATCAGCAAGGAGTTTCAGTTCTACTAAAGAGAAACATTGCACTTATCTTTTCAGAGTAAACCACATTCTAAAAACCTGGTATCACAAAGCTTCACTTATATTGTTGAGAAATCTGTTATTTAAAAACAAACAAACAAAAATGCATTTTAAGAAACAGAAAATGCAAAGAACTGAAGTCTACAACCAGTAGATAACATTTTTGCTTATGCATTGTATCATTGATCCATATTTGTTAAACCATTGGGTTAGCTCAACAGGTTTTCTATTCCATGCATCCAATTGGATTAGTGCTAATAACAAACAAACAAACAACAAAAAACTTTGTATTTTTTATAGTTTGTTTACTTAGAATTCTAATATTAACAATGGTTAAACATGTAAATGGGAACAATAGGATTCCCAGAAGCAGAATAACAAGTCAGTAGGATCAGAAAGCCAGCAGTAAACAACTATCCAGACTTAGAGCAATGACTTAAAAGTTTGGGAGTATTTTTATTTTTATTATGTTTTTGCTAAAGAATGCTTATAAGCTCTTAAACTGACCTCCATTTACTGAAGGCAATCAGAAAAAAATATCTTTTTTTAAACAAAATTTTACTGCAATTTAGATTGTGTAAAATTGCTTAGAAATCTGGAATTTTCTAGCATTATACTGTTGTGTGCATTTAGCATCCTGCCCTGTGTGGTACAGTAGATCTCTCTTTAGCTTGAGCAAACCTCCTGGTAGGTAGATTTAACTAAGATAAGAGTCTGCTTACATTTCTAGCTACGGAATCTGTTTTCCTTTTCAACAACTTTTCTCCATTGTGAACGAACAAGAATCATGTAAACTGTTACTTATTTGCAGTAGTCTGTCTCATGCATTGTTATTCTGTAACTTACATCACGTGAATGTTCTGTATGTAGAAAATGCTTGACAAAAGAAGAATAAACCCCATAAATTTTAAACAGTCCTGACTTTGGTGAATGCTCCGATGTAGCCACGCTGAAGTGGCATGTAAGACATACTTTATTTGAAAGCAAGGTAGGAGGAAGTTTATCTGCCTATTATTTTATATCTAAAAGGCATATATATATATATAAAATATACACTGTGAAAAGAAAACTTTTTAGAAGAGCTTAACTAACTGGAAAAGGTTTTGTTTTGGCTGCTACAAAGAAAACCTCATCTACTAATCAATTAGGCACAGAGTAATTAGAGTATAGACAGATGTCTATTCTCATGCCTAGCCTCTGGAGCCAAAACCCTCTAGTCCAGAAGCTGTACAAACATATAAGCCCAAGCCAAGAAGCATGCACTCCAGTAGCACAGCTAAACAACTCCCTATCCAGTCTGCTCAGTGTGGGTGGATTGTGCATTTACTTTGTCCTCTCCTTGCCTTACCACTAACATTAGAGATGAGAATTTAATCCCATGACGATAGTGAGATTTCTTTGACAATGAAAGCTGTCCTGTGTTGTGCATGATCCCTTACAATCTCTATCAAAGTCCAAGTCAGTTGTCAATTTTGGCAGCATCTTACTTTTTTTATATTAGCAATATTTGGCAATTGGAGAAGCTTTAAAACTTGAATAAACTATGTTGCTCATTATATGAAACAGGACATCAAAATGTCTACCAATAAACTTAACAGATTTGACTATGTCAATAGTATTATAGTAATTTGTATAGTATAGAAACTGTCCCAGTCAGTTCAGAATTGTTTGAAACCCGTTTCTCTGTTCCCACCCTGAGAATATCTCTGACTCTCACTAAAGTAGTTTAGTAAAGGGTTATTGTCAGTTCCCTGTATTTTGTTTAGATAGTCCAGTGTAATAGCTCAAAGACCACGGTTTGTTTCTTTGCCATTGTTATGGAACTGAAACAGGTTTCTGGTGTCCAGGAGTTATTTGATCCCATTAAATAAATGAAAAATCAAACACCGTATTCAGTGTTTCACATTTCCCCTAATATGAACCCCAATGTAACAACAGTTGAGTTTGAATCCTGTCTTTCCTAATTGCTGTTGGAAGCAGAGGCAATGAATGCCTCTCTTAATTTCTGGTAAGCACTCATATTTTATTTCACAGGCTGTTACAAATTTTAAAGATTTAGGATTTTCTTATGGAAGTACATTAGAGAAAAGTAGTGGAAGACAATGGAACTGTAATGGAAGAAGCCAAATGTACATGACGACCAAGATCTGTTACAGCTGCTGAAAGTTACTACTATGTTCCTGTGAGCTAATGAATTTGAGAAGTGCATGTGAGGACAAGATGGAGTGCTCTTCACCAGAGATTGTGATGACAGAGCTGCTTTTCCTAAGGTATTAAAAAAATATATTATTTATGAGACATGGAGAATAGGCTCTGTCAGGCTATTTTAAGAGTCACCAAAGGAAAGAAAAAGTGGTGCCAAAGTAAAAAAAAAAATATTACTTTTCCCTTCAGTTTGGCAGTAGCCACTTTTAATAGTCCATGCCCGAAAGTATCTCTAAGACTACTATTCCATACTGATAAATAGCTAGTTATTTACTGCACTACTGTATGTACATCAATCAATATGGATGAGGGATTAAAACCAGAGATTTTTTTTTTTTTAAAGTTTCTCTTTTATAGGTAGAGAATTTTATGATCTTGCAATTTTTCACTTTTTGCATGTGGTCCAGAGTATCATCATCTGTCTTCATTTAAGTACTTTCTGACTGCTTGGTTTATACTATCAAGTTGTGAGAGATTGTTAGTTAAGCAACTACATGAATAGGTAAACCGAGCTCAGAACAACCACTTCAGTGCATTTAATTACATTTCCCATAAACAAATTATTTCAAACATCTAGACATATTGTGCCAAAGAGTTCATAATTTCAAAAATAAAATGTCTTTGCAAATAGGAAAGAAATATATCTTTATAAAGAAATATGTCTTTAAAAACTTCACTGTAAAAATAATGAAGTTTTAAAGAACTCTACATATTTTTGTAAGTGATATCAATGAGGTTAAAAGTGTCATTTTGAGTTTTTACTGAGCCTCCTGCTCACACTGTATCATTAAGTAAGGCTGTCTGTTAAATACAGTTTAAAGGGCATCTGGACATTTAAGGCTATCATAGTATTATTTGGATTTTAAATAGCGACTCTTCATCGGGAGTTTCAACTTCTTTCAATTAACAGAATCTTCTGAGCTTGAATATGGTATTTTGTGTTATTAAACAGCTGTTTTGTTACACTGAGGTAGTGTCTGCATTTCAGTTAGGGGTGAAATATTCCCAAATACAGATTACAGAATAGCAGACTTGCAAATCATGAATGTTGTATTAAGGAAATAACATAGATATTACATCATTTTGCCTGCTTCCCACATGGTACTCATTTGATTTCAACTGAAAGAGCATTGCCAGCTTAATTGGGACATTTGTTTTTACCTAGTGAAAGACCAGTAACAGGATACTTTGCAGTATATTTTGTAAATAAATTGGTGGGTGTCAAATAATCCTAAAAACCCAAACAAACCCTTTTCATGGTATTTTGAAGTGAACACCTGTAATGCATTTCAAGAGCTTCTGGAAAAATGAGTCAATTAGTTGCCACAGAAACCTGCCTAGTGAATATTATAAAAAAAACCAAAATTGCATTAACTAACATTTTCACTTATTCTCCTTATTCTGCCAATCATTATCTCCAACAACCTTAAGGAAAAATAATACAGATAGATAAGCTTTTTAAAATATTTTATAGGTCAACAGATTCCAATTTTGCTTGATTTAACTTTATTGTGTAAATGTATGGATTTGAAGCAGGCTCTGCTGTATCCTGGACAAGTGCTCTCACCACTGGATAGGATACAAGAAAGAAGAAGCCTTTGCTTGCTCTTCCTGCATCTACATTTTAAAAGAAAAGAAAGGCCGCATCTTCAAAGACCGTAGCTGGCCCTTTTCAGCTTTCTGAACTCAGATCCAAAATGGCGGGAGGCACCTTCCAGCTGTTCTCAGTAGCAAACTGAAGTCATAGCGGGGTCCTACACCCTCTGTCAGTTCCATTAGCGACCTCTAGACCATCTTTTTCATCCTCTGCCTCTCTGAGCTTTAATTCTCAGGGACCCAGTGTTTTCCACTGATATAGAGGACTCCTAATGATAAGCTCAAGAAAGCCACTTAGCAGCAATACCTAACCGTAAGAGACTCCTGACTAAATTAGCTCTAAGTACTCAAGCAGCATATATCAACCAGTAGCAATGTGACCTGCCAGTACCCTATTTCTGCCAGGGTGTGGCTAATTTCAGAGCTTCACTACAGAAAATAAACCCAGGATAAAGATTATTGTAGACGAGGAGAAAATTTTAAAAACCCCCAAAACCACCACCAAAACCTTCCTTGCTTGCACAAGTAATCAGAATATTGCTTAAAATGGGGATCAATATACAAAGAATATTTTTGTTTCCTTTAAAACATCTTTGCAAGATAGCAGACTTTGTAGAACTGTAATCACAAACTTATTTTCCACGTTTCTTTATAAAATCCTCCAAAACTTTACTAAATTCTGTATTAAAACAGGGAAGGTTTCCAGCATAAATTTATTCATGTCTATACCATTTGATGTGATATAATTCTTTGCTTTCAATAATTCTATTGCTTCTTTGATAATATTTTCCAGACTTCATGTGTAAACAATTTTCACAACTGCTCACCATTTTTTCAGTGAAGTTAGACAAATACTTGATCACCATAGTTGTTTTCATTTGAAGTTCCACTTCCTCGAATACAGGCGGCCTGACTAAAAGCATTAATCGGAGTGAGGGGAAGAGCAATAAGCCCAGTTTCCATTTTTTGCTTGAGGAGAGCTGAGGTAAAGGGGATTTTTCAGCCTGTAGAGGAGACCTCTTCAGGGAGAACTGCTGGTACCTATGGGGAGGTTATAAAAAAGGTGGAGCTAGATTCTTCACAGCCGTGCATAGCAGGAGGACAAGACACAACAGCATAAATTGGATCAAGAGTTTCAGACTGGATATAAGGCAAAGCTGTGAGGACAGCCAAGCATTGGAGCAGGTTGCCCAGAGAGGCTGTGCAGTCCCCATCCTTGGAGGTTTTCAACAGCTGGCTGGATTATGCCTGTCTGACCTTTAGTTGAACTGGCTTTGAGCAGGGTCTTGGACTAGAGATCTGCCAAGGTCCCTTCAAACCTGAATTATCTTCTGATTCTATGATTATGAGTTGGGGATGGAAGCAATAGCAATCTCAATTTGTTTCAGTTGTTCAACTTTCTCACTGAGCTTGCACAGCAGGTATTTAAATGTACATTCGCAAAGGAAAAAACCAGGTTTGGGTAAGATTGGGCTGAAATATGGCCTAAGCAAAACTCATAAAGTAATATGTTTTGTCACCTATAACCCTTAGCTCTGAACATCTCATCTTAAACCAAGGATATTGTAATTTTGAAATCTAGAATACATATCTTGGCTTTCAGGAAATCCCAAGCTGATAGTAGAACTTGCACAGGATGCAATATGTGAAGGTAAGCGCTCCTTTCTAAACATCTGTGTGTTGGGTCTGCGTGGCAAGGTTTTGGTAGCGGGGGGGCTACAGGGGTGGCTTCTGTGAGAAGCTGCTAGAAGCTCCCCCTGTGTCTGACAGAGCCAATGCCAGCCGGCTCCAAGACTGACCCGCCGCTGGCCAAGGCCAAGCCAATCAGCGCCTCTGTGATAACATATTTAAGAAGGGGAAAAAAAACAGTTAGGGAGAGCTTTTGCAGCCAGAGAGAGGAGTGAGAAGATGTAAGAAACCCTGCAGACACCAAGGTCAGTGCAGATGGAGGGGGAGGAGGAGCTCCAGGTGCCGGAGCAGAGATCCCCCTGCAGCCCGTGGTGAAGACCATGGTGAAGCAGGCTGTCCCCCTGCAGCCCATGGAGGAAGGATGAGGGGGTGTAGAGATTCCACCTGCAGCCTGTGGAGGACCCCACACTGGAGCAGGTGGAGGCACCTGAAGGAGGCTGCGGCCCGTGGGAAGCCCATGCTGGAGCAAGTTCCTGGCAGGACCTGTGGAGAGAGGAGCCCATGCCAGGGCAGGTTTGCTGGCAGGACTTGTGACCCCATGGGGGACCCCATGCTGGAGCAGTCTGCTCCTGAAGGTCTGCACCCCGTGAGAGGGACTCCATGCTGGAGCAGGGGAACGATGAGAGAAGTCCTCCCCCTGAGGATGAAGAGGCGGCAGAAACAACGTGTGATGAACTGACCGTAACCCCCACTCCCCGTCCCCCTGTGCCGCTGAGGGGGGGAAGGGTTGAAGCCGGGAGTGAAGTTGAGCCCGCGAAGATGGGAGGGGTGGGGGGAGGTGTTTTAAGAGTTGATTTTATTTTCTCATTCCTCTACTCTGTTTTGCCTAGTAATAAATCAGATGAATTCCCTCTCTAAGTTTGGTCTGTTTTGCCCGTGACAACAATTAGTGAGTGATCTCTCCCTGTCCTTATCTTGACCCACAAGCATTTCGTTATACCTTTCCTCCCCTGTCTAGTGAATGAGGGGAGTGAGAGAGCGGCTCTGGTGGGCACCTGGCCCCCAGCCTGGGTCACCCCACCACAATCTGAAAAATAGCAGAGAGAAGTGGTACTTGAGAACGACATCGTAGATTGTCCAAATGTGACTTAAGTGTATCCTTGGTCACAACTCTTCAAGTAAAACTGTTCCGGACATATCATTGTGACCTAATAGGTATATTTATAACATGGTTCAGTAGTGGAATAAAAGATTTGTTAACTTGCTAATCAATTTGAGATAGAAGAGCTCATGTCGTATATATAGTCATCTCTCCAAAGGAAATACTTTAATATGGAGAAAGTCCTGTTCACGTCTCATCAGTTTTATTTTACATTTTGGTTTTCATTTTAAGGAGGTCCTAAAGAAACTTAATGATGACTTTTGTTTTGAGGTTAGCAAAAAACCGTACAACATATAGGAAGAAAAAAAGACATATCTAAATATTATTCAGTTGTAATGACCCATAAGTAGGAATTAATTTTCTATGAATACGGTTGTCAAGATGAGGAAAAGCATAGGCTTAACTCTGCATCTCAAATTCCCTATCATCTCAGCCAAATTGAAAGAAAAGACAGAACATACTAGGTGACGGAGAGGAAAAAGTCATTCAGAATATGAACATCTACTAATTAGGCAGATGTGAGATGGAGTCCGGTAGTCAAGAACTTTTTCATTTGTATCACAATGTTTCACTGTGACCGACCCCCCCACAACAGAGGAAGACTCAGAGGAGAAGAGCAAAAATAATGAGCTCAGGGAAGAATGTAAAGAATGACCACCAATTATTGTGAAGAAAGCTGCACTTTTAGGGAGACTGGAGAGTAACCTTTGTTTTAGATATATGGCTGTACCAGTGAGTTGTCAGGTTGTATAAACAGCTTTCCCTGAGATAATTAGTGGAGAGTATTGTCTTTTTGAGCTAGCCAGAGCAGCGGGGTGGGGGTGGGGGAGAGGAGGAAGTGTATACATGGCTCAACCCAACATCAGGTATAAAAACTGGACAGCTAATAAGAGGAACTTTGAAGAGAGCAGCGGGCTTGACTTGGCTTCAAACCTCATATTCCTTCCCAGTGACTGGGAACACCCCGCATCATGATAGTGAGCATATAGAGACTGGGAACGGGTAGCATGTTTGCATGGTGACTCCACTACGTACTGCCACAGCTGTACACTGCTGTGATTTCAGTATACCGCTGTAGCACTCTACTAAATCAAAATCCCATGCAATGACAAATATATCAAATAAGTAAATTTGATATTAAACTTTAAACCTACCTTATGTGGAATATCTAACAGAACCTAGTCAGAGGGTATTGGACTCTGACATTTACCCACTACCACTCCATTTTATATAATACTGGGGGGAAGAAAAAAAAAAAGCACTTAGTACTTCATGCAATCACAAAAAGAATGAAATTTGGAAGAAATTGACAAAATCTTAGTTATGCTGGTATTTGGAGTTCCTTCATAGTCAGTGAGCATCACATTATGCACAGCACAGTAAAGATAACGAAGAAAATGTGGTAAACTATTTCATTCTTATATTGGGGAAGGAAGAGATTATGATGGGTCTGTAATCTAAGAGTTAAACAGGTGTTTTGTATCTGCAAGGCAGAGATGTTTACATTTTTTGACACAGGTAATTGAAATCAACTTCCAGGTTGTCTGAAGTTTTTTGTGTGTGTTTGGTTGGCTTGTTGTTTGGGTTTGTTTTGTTTGTTCGTTTGGGTTTTTTTTTTTAAATATAACATGGAAAGGAGTCTTCAGAAAAAGTACTAAGAAGACTATGTGTTCCAAACAAAAATCTATTGACTTTAGATACATAACCAGGAGTTAAAAATGTATAATTCACTTGAATCTCTCCTATCTGTCACCTCTTAATGGGTTAAATGCCCTGTTTGGTGTGCCACTACTTTAAAAATTATTTTAAACTGTCTTCGGTGAGCTGTGTTTCACAAAGTATGACAAATTCAGTTACTGGTAAAAGACTGAAAGATACTGAAATTGCCTTTTTCTATTTAGAAGTTATGCATGAAAAATTGCTTCTTCTAACTTATGAATATTAAAATTGTTCTTATTTTAATCTACTAGATGAAAAAATAGCTTCTTGTTATTAGTCATAATGTTAATGTTCTTATTTTTAATCTTCCTGAGGTAGTGTGTCCTTTATCTTTTCACAAGGATGAACAATAGTTCTCTTATTTTGCCATACTCCTTTTTACTTTTTTCTCTAGTAATTAAAACTTAGCTATATGCTTTCCTTTTAATTAAATGTGTGTTAAACCTATGGCCAAAAATAATCTATTTGCCTGACAGTATGTTTCAGTGCTTTCCATTTATGTGTTTCAAGGAAAAAAACAAACCACAATTCACCATCCCCCAGCAACTCCCTGGAGTCTCCCACAAGATTTCCTTCTCCCATCTGGCCCTCTAAATGTTTTCACTCATGCACAAAATTTATTGCAGTTTTCATCATACTATAATAATAAAGGATATTCTTTTAGTTCTGTGAAATGATGTCACAAATTTAAAAAAAATTATTCCCCCTCCCAGCTTCCTGTGCAAGGTGTGTTATGCAAATTATTAATGTGAACACTCTCTTTAAGACATAATATGAACTGTAAACATAACTATAGAAAACAAAAAGAATAATCAGCATTATATTTTCATCTCAATAGACCTATGCTAAATCATTGTTAATGATGCTGCCATACACTGTGAGGAAGTAGAAGCAACAGCATATTTATATTGAGGATGGCATAAGTAAAAATTATTGCATAAATGAGAAGGGAAGAGGAGCTAGGTCTGCAAGTTATTGCAAAATTTGTTTTGAAGTGTCTTAATTAAAATTGTATGTAAATAGCCATTTCCTCTATGATTACTTTAAAGATTAACTAACATGATACACTTGCATACTGTACTTGGATACTCTTTCCAAATAGAAGGTTTCTTCTGATACTTGGAGAGCAGAACTACATAATTTGCACTGTTCAGGCTGGACTGTCAGACCTCCGTATCCTCTCCTCCACTCATTGGTGGCTCCTGGCTCCTTTGTGTTTCCAGTTAAGTGGACTTTTGGGTGGCATTCCCGTTATCTTGTCCTCTTTTCCCTTGTGAGCTCAAAGAGAACATTCAGCATTGCTATTGTAGCAAGTGAACCTCTTTCCCACTAGATCAGCATGACCATTCTGGTTATATCTGATGCCCAAAGCAATTTTGGTTGAAATGACTTATAACACTATTAAACTTCTACAAAGTACCGCTTTTACTTTACTTGCTTTGTTAAGCTACATTTACTTTGGCTAACTTATCTTGTGATGAAGAGACATTTTCCTACTTCTGACTGTCTTTTTTTAAAAACCCAAATAAGACATCTTTCATTCAGTTTACTAAAGGGAGGTGGTGGCCTTATTTTTTGCATCTCTTTGTTAACTCGGGAGAAGAATGGGTATCTTGTAGAGCTAGTCTTTTACGTCCCCTAGCAGCAGTACTTTGTGTGTACTAAGGAAAGCCGTGAGAGAGAGGCATCACCACATCAGTCAAGATCTGTGTAGCAGCAAAACAAAAGCAATAAGCACTACAGCATTTTCATCCCATGTTTACCTCCCGCTATCTCACATGCTGGGGATGCTGACAATTACAGGGAGATAGAGTAATGGAAGTTGTTCAGTGCAGCTTGACTGTGGCTGGGGGCAAGCAGGTGGAATACTAACTTTGGATCAGCACAGGAAACTTCAGTGCTTTTGGACTCTGGAAGTGGTGAAGGCAAATGTCGGTTTCAAACCAGCTATCGCACACAACCCTCCAAAACACATGGTCTAACAGAATTCAAATCAATGCAGGGCACTGCTGCCTTGGGCTGAGGCATTTTTCTCAGAGGAGCTAAAAGTCCTTAAGTTTGCTTTACTTTCTCATTATTATTATATTTTGCATTATAATTTTTATCATTAATACTGGTTTTGACAACCATATCCTATTGCTCTGTAACAGAAATGTTGCTACTTTTATCTTGTTGGCTATATGCCAATAGAAAACATGATTGTGTGTCCCTATTTTTCCTGCTTGCCCTCATTCTACTTACTGACATAAGTAATTGTGCATAAGACACAGGAAAGCTGTAATGGTCTACGAGTAGAAGGAAGGCCTTCTAGACATATCATTAGTTTAATAAAGAAAACTATCCTTTTTACAAAGAGTATTGCTCTTTGCTTGTAGATGAATGTATGTAACATACATCAAAGTATCTAATATAGAGTACGCTTCTGGTTTCCTAAACATTTTATATGTGTCAAGGACTGACTATCCTCAATTTAGCAAATGTGAATGTTCTTCAAGGATTTTGTTAATACCATAATACTCCTATTGCTTTATCATCTAGACATAGTTTTGTCAGCAGATCTATCCTCTTTTTTAATTAGAAAACTGTTATTTTAAAGATCTCGTAAGACCTAGTTTATTTAGAGGTTCAGTTCCTGACTGTAGATTTTCATAGAATGAGGCTGATCATGATTTACGCATCTAACAGACAGATGATAATTTAGTAATATGTAAAATTACAGAATTAAATCTCCCTGTTGCTCCTCCAAATATACTTCCATTGGAATGACAGTCTTTTGGAGAGTTGAGGGTGCTGTATCCTAACTCTCTTCTTTATCATTTGATATCAATATCTTTTCAAACCATTCTTCAAGAATCTTACTTTTTTCCTAACACAGAGACATATAACAGAAAGGAGGAAAACAGAAAACTGTTTTCCTCTTTTTTATTCTCAGTTTCAGTAATTCTGAGGTATTTTTCCAATTACTAGTTTATACGGGTGAACTGCATGACTGAAATTCAACAACTCTAGTGTTCAGTTAGTGCTGTATAGCCAGTCATCTCTTCTCTTGTTCAAGGCAATCCTTTTTTTTCATTGTAACTCTCAGGTTTCTATTAGTGTTCGTATTATCGTTTGTACCTGACAACCAATTAGCTTTTAGGATGAGCACAATTTTACAATATTCCTTTTCACATTGACTAGAAGAACTGTGAAATCTTTCATTTAATTAAAAACATTTAGTTTCATCAGAATAACAAGTCTTCATAGTCTCCGAAGTCAGGACTTCACAGAGTTCAATTGCATTTTACTTAAAATATGGTTCTCCTATTCTCTGGCTGTTGGGAAACAAAGCAGATTTGCATCAACATACTCTAGCACCAGTGTGGTGGGTTGACCTTGCCTGGACACCAGGTGCCCACCAAGCTGCTCTATGACTCACCACCTCAGCAGGACATGGAGAGGAGAAAAATAACATGGAAAAAACTCACGGGTCAAGGATAAAGGCAGTTTAATAAAGCGAAAGCAAAGGTCGCGTGTGGAAGCAAAGAAAAGCAAAATATTTATTCTCTACTTCCCATCAGCAGGCGATGTCTGGCCACTTCGCGGGAAGCAGGGCTTCAGTACACGTAACGGTTGCTCCGGAAGACAAATGTTGTGAATAACGAATGCCCCCTTCCCCCCCCCCCCCCCGCCCATCACATGCACACACTTCCTCCTCCTTTCTCTCAGCTTTTATTGCTGAGCAGACGTCATATGGCATGGAATATCCCTTTGGTCAGTTTGGGTCAGCTGTCCTGGCTGTGTCCCCTCCCGAGATCTTGCCCACCCCCAGCCTCCTCGTAGTGGTGGGGGAAAATGTTGGAGAGAGGCAGCCTTGATGTGTGCCAGCACTGCTCAGTAGCAGCCAAAACCCTGGTGTGTTACCAACACCTTGCTCGCTACCAATACACAGCACAGCACTGTGAGGGCTGCTGTGGGGAAAATTAACTCCATCTCAGCCAGACCCAATACAACCAGGCAGTGAATAGGGAGGATGATGCCAAAGTTGTGATTGCTGCTGGTCACCCAAAGTTTCTTAACAAGGAAAGTAAACTAAAAAAGCAATGAAATTGCAGCTACACCAAAAAAGTTAATTTAGAGTGCCCATAGTACAGGAGGAAGCCAAAAGGAGAAATTAACTATATGCTTTTCTGTTTATATTTTCCTTTCCAATTCAAAGTGGTAGCAGGTATTATTGATTTTAAATGCTGTAATAAGATTTATCACTCTCTTCAGTTAGATTGCATCAATTGAGAAGATTTTGAAGAAAGTCAATATAGTAATTCTTCTGTTTTTTTTCAAATACACAGAGTGTTAGGCATATCATAGATGACTAGATAATTGCAATAAAATGCTATTCATCTATTTAATTTTCTTTTATAATTTTAAACAATGTACCAAAAGTGCTTCTCAGAGGTTTCCCTTTTCAGTGCTCCCAATAGCAACATTTTACTTCTTTGTGCAAGCAGTTTATCCTCTGTCTCCTCATCAACGACTACATCCAGAACAGTTACCTAAGTGATTTTTAACTATTAAGTAATACTTTTCTGGGCAGAAATAATACATTTTTCTTTGTTCCTTAAAGTTTAACAAAGCCATTTAGTTCAAAGTTCTATCAACTCTCTTCTCGAGTGAGATGCTGGTAATTACTCTATCAGTTCAAGAAAGGTCCCTCTATCAGGAAATTTTTGTAATAGTCACAGGAATGGCTTTGGCATTGTATATACAATCCTGCAAGTATTTTATTTGATGGATAATTGCAGGACTAAATATGGTTTGTTTTCCTTTTGGCTGTTTGAAAGATATTGTTATATCAGTAGATAAAAAAGAAGCTCAACCTAATATGCAATTGGCTGCATTTGGGGAGAACAGAAACCTCAAAACATCTTTCTTTCCTTACCGGTGTTCAGCAGAACTTGCTGGCAGGAGAGTGTGGGTATATAGTGTTATATCTGTAAAGAAGCCTGCACATTTTGAATCACAGAAAAGAGTTGGAGAGTGATTTACCTTTATTTAGTCTGTTTTTGAACTGCATTCAAACCAAGACAGATTTTTTTCATTCCTTCAGGTTTTTAGTAACTAGGACAGGAGGAAAAACCTCAGCACACTCCACTGGCAAATTCAGATCCTGAACAGACCTGAGAAGAAAATATGAAACACAGCAAAGTCTAAGATAAATCTGAGGCTGAAGCATTTATATCAATAAAATATTATTTTGCTAATATAGTACTCAATCTTCTTTAAGAATCACAAACAAGCTATTTTTTCCACCATAAAATAGTATATTCCATTTGGATCTCATATGCTGCCTGGTGTGATTTCATTGATTTTAGTGAAGTTGCTCTTGTCTTTCAGTAGGATAAATCAGACCAGGTTTCAGCTTACTGTTTCTGAAACTGCTGAATATCCAAGATTTGTGGAGAATGAAACGAGTCTGTTGTAATTTGAGAAGAAAGAAAGATTTAAAAGGGAAAATGTGTGAAAATATGGCTGAGTGCAACAAAGCCACATGCTACAGAGCCATTACAGAGAAGACACACAGTGGTTTCATCCAAACTAGATATGACTAGCGGATGTTCACTCTGTTAATATGTAGAGTGCTCTCCACATAAATTGAAATGTACAATTGTATGTCCTAGCTTGCTGAAGGGCAAATTTTTTTACCAGGGTTAGCTGTCATCAAAATATTTTCATGTGCATAATATAGTTTGAGCATTTCTATGAAGAAACAATGATGATGGAGGACTGGACTGAAACTTAACTTACTGTTGCAACACTGAACCTTGGGGGTGGGGGTGGCATTACAATTAACAGCTGAAAGCCCTGGTTCCCCTGACACAGCACAGGGTGAGTTGGTATCTCAGGAAGAAGATTCGTAGAAACCATGAAGCTGGATGGCCTTTCTCATTTTACCTGTCCCAAAATAAACAAATTAGGTAGCAACTTCTGAGCTTCTAGGAGGCGCTTTATATTTGTGTGTATTGGATGTTGTGGTGTATTGGCTTTGTGTGGCCAGGTATTGGTAGTGGTGGGGCTACAGGGCTGGATTCTGTGAGAAGCTGCTAGAAGCTTCCCCTGTGTCCAATAGAGCCAACACCAGCCGGCTCCAAGGTAGACCCACTGCTGGCCAAGGCCAAGCCCAACAGCAAAGGCGGTTGTGCCTCTGCGATAACATAGTTAAGAAGGGGAAAAAAACCCTGAGCAACACCAGCAGTAGTCAGGGAGACAGGAATAAGAATATGTGAGAGAAACAACTCTGCAGACACCAAGGTCAGTGCAGAAGGAGGGGCAGGAGGTGCTCCAGGCCCCGGAGCGGAGATCCCCCTGCAGCCCGTGGTGAAGACCATGGTGAAGCAGGCTGTCCCCCTGCAGCCCATGGAGGAAGGATGAGGGGGTGTAGAGATTCCACCTGCAGCCGATGGAGGACCCCATGCCGGAGCAGGTGGAGGCACCTGAAGGAGGCTGTGGCCCATGGGAGGCCCATGCTGGAGCAAGCTCCTGGCAGGACCTGTGGCCCCGTGGAGAGAGGAGCCCACGCCAGAGCAGGTTTGCTGGCAGGACTTGTGATCCCGTGGGGGACCCATGCTGGAGCAGTTTGCTCCTGAAGGTCTGCACCCCATGGGAGAGACCCACGCTGGAGCAGTTCATGAAGAACTGCAGCCTGTGGGAAGGACTCACATTGGAGAAGTTGGTGGAGGACTGTCTTCTGTGGGAGGGACGCCATGCTGGAGCAGGGGCAGAGTGTGAGGAGTCCTCCCCCTGAGGAGGAAGAAGCGGCAGAGACAACGTGTGCTGAACTGACCGTAACCCCCATTCCCCGTCCCCCTGTGCTGCTGGGGGGGGAGGAGGTAGAGAAATCGGGAGTGAAGTTGAACCCAGGAAGTGGGGTGGGGGGAGGTATTTTAAGATTTTGTTTTATTTCTCATTACCCTACTCTGATTTTGATTGGTACTAAATTAAACTAATTTTGCTGAGTTGAGTGTGTTTTGCCCATGACAGTAATTGGTGAGTGATCTCTCCCTGTCCTTATCTCAACCCAGGAGCCTTGCGTTACTTTTTCTCTCCTGTGTCAAACTGAGGAGGGCAGTGACAGAGCAGCTTTGGTGGGCACCTGGCTTCCAGCCAGGGTCAGCCCACCACGTGTGGACAGATATTTATTCATTTGATCTAATTACTTATGTTACGATGGCATCAAGCCCAGGGTAAGAAGACCCTGCAGAATTAGACCCTGCTCTTTGTCTCTGACAAAAAAGAGCCTACTGTCTGCTGACACTTAGGCCTGAAATAAATCCTCAAATTGCTTAGCACTGTTAAAATATAGTCAGATCTTGATATGCCCGGAAACAGACGCTTTGTCTTCCAGGAAATGTATTGGACGAAGCTGACATGCACAGGAGAATTTAGGCGCCCAAGTTCTGGAGGCAGGTAAGCACAGGTTTTATTGATCTAAATTTTGTACTCGGGCATTTTATATGTTTTGTAGGTTTAACGCTTAAGATGATCAGGAACCCAGGGGAATTCACAACATTTTACTAAAAGTTTTGTGAGAAAACATAAGTGCTTTAAGCACCAAAATCTCTCGTGTCTCACCAACCCAGTCACAAATAAACTTTTTTTCAAAGAAAAATGTGTCCAAATTCTAGCCAATATAGCCTGTACAATGCTACTATGAGCACAACCTAAGCAAATGTTTTCTTATGTGTATGGGACATACGTACAGGTAGGGAACTGTGTGGTTGGAATGCCACGCAGCTATCCCTAGCCATGGCTTGCAGGATTGCAGGGAGGGCAACTGGGGATGATCTCAAGGGAGGTCAAGCAAATCCTGACCATTTCTGACCCATAAAGTTTAAAACACCAAATGAAAAAAAGTTCCAAGAGAAATACCCACATACAAGGAAACTAGTTCACTTTGTTTTCCTTTTTTAAGCAATAGAAAAGCTGAGGGACCTCTGCACTATTTCACTGCAACAGCAGCCACTTGGTTTCCACAGTCTTGCAGATTATTAGCAAATGTTAGAGTTGCTAAGAATTGCTCCTCAGTTGCACAAACCATTGTGGCTTGTCTCTTATCTCTGGAAAAACATGCAAACAAGGCCCTGCAAGCAGGAAAAGAATGGACCTTCCTCAGTTTGTTACATTCATACTGTCAGACTCCAGTTAAAAAAATCAGTATGACTAGGACAAAAAAAGCCTTAATCGGCTTACTCAGTCACAATAGTGGCAATGTGCTCTCTGTTAGCATTCTTTTGTTTTATCAAATCTGAAAGATAATTGTTTTTGTCTATAATATTCTCTAATGCTAATACCTGAATTGGAGCAGTATGTGGCTGTATGCCATATCATGTTTTTATGCTGAGCAGAAACTTCGTGTGACATTCTGAGGCAAACACCTTTATTCCAGAACCAACCCCACAAGAACTCAGTGGGATCCACTGGCTCACGCAACACAAGATGCTAAATTGTCTCCGAATTTGGCAGCAGCTTTTGTCACAGTCTTGGGCAAGATGCTACCTGCAGGTGAAGTGCGATCCGTCAGCAGGATCTCTCCAGAGGCTCCTGCTTTTCCTGCCTTCTTAACATACAGTGAATAAAGAAATTAGGGAGGAAAAAAAAAAATAAATAGCAGTACTGCTTCCTGGGAAGCCAAGATCTCATGAACAGTTACACCTTGGTGAATATATTCTTAAATGAGAGTTTGGACCCACAACGGGAAACTAGAGTCATGCGTAAGTAGTGCCACAACTGTGTACTCATTCTGCTAAAACTGGCTTTCCAGTCTAGGTCCATCACAGTGTCTGCAGAGCTTGACATACACGTCAGGCCCCTGGGATGAGGTTCACCTCATCATGAGGCTCACCTTCATGGAAAGACCTGAAACCCAGTCATCCAGCTGGGGAGTCAACAAAATTCTTCCTACTCAGATGCAAAATTCCTGAGATCTTCTTGCAGAGAACAGACTGCTGACAGGATGTCCGCCTGAATGAGAGTCACCTGAACAAGTGGAGGGCAGAGACTCGGGACCTCAGTGGACTGCTACAGCATGCACTGGGTGGGGATGTCCTGCATTTCAAAGGATGGTGACACTGTGCAACATTTTAAAATCTAACTGTGTAGCAGAGTGGTTGTAGGGCTTTTCTTGAGAAATAATGCTGCAGCTCTGAGTCTGTTGATGTTTTTTGGTGCCTAAAGCCTAGCAATGCAACCTTCCAGCTGCAAACACAAGGAAATTCTGGATCTTCTCACTTTTTAGAGGCTAAAGACTAGCATTTGAAGTAGAGGAGACATGAAAAAAAAAACCATAAGGGTGATGACATATTTTTTCTTCTGAACTGCTGCAGCACGTCAGCACCCTGAGGGCACCAACAGGCTGCACAACCCCTTCCCTCCACCTCCAAGGGCTGCCTGTGCTCAGGAACATCCCTGCTAGGGCACAGCTGTGCAATGTTGGGTCAGACTGCTGTGAGGTCAGCTAAGTTATGAGAACCAGCTGTGAGAAGCCCCTTTAGGGCCCTCCCTCAGCCTAGGAACAGCACCTAAGCTCAGGCCCTTGCATGGGCTCTGTTGCCTTGCCTTTTATTGATCCTGGCCTTTTGAGCTTGTTTTCCTGGCTTGACCTTGGACTTGCCTTGTCACAGCAGGCTTGCCTGCTAATCTATGGACAGATCTTCCTTATCACCGCTGGCTCCTTTCTCCTTATTTGGAAACTATGGGACTGAAGTGCTTGCTGGTGAGGTTGCAGCCTGGCATTCACCCTTTGCTACTTGCTTGCTATCCCCCAGAGAGCTGCTGGCTCCTGCTGCTCCCTGGCACGCTGCTTTGAGAGCTGGTGTGGGGGTTTGAACCTTGAAGGTGTTGTGGCTACAGATGCAGATGACACTTATCCAATGAATCACTTCATTGAGCTTTTTATGGAAAAAAAAAAGACTATGTTTCAAAAACTAAAAAAATAATGCTCTTTAGTAAGGCAAGCTTTTCTATTCTAGCAATTTTGAACTTTTCCATATGGAACATATAGATTAGAAATAAATGGAGTTTTGGACATGAGATTTCCTTAATATCTTTTATAATGGCATTAGTATCTTCATATATCTGTTGGAAATACAAAAAATACTCTATGTTAGTACACTCTTCACCTCTTCTTCAGCTGTGCCCACATCAATGACTTCGGGGTAGCCTATGTTCATTCCTCTGCCTTTCTAGCTTCATGTGAAGTCCTGAACCACTGCTATTGGGTTTCTAAGCATCACAGATAAATTGTATGCTCTTAAAATTCATACTGTTTCTGTTACTCCAGTCATTGTACTGTCTGTGTGTTTTCTATACAAACCTTTAATCAAGAGGTCTTCTGGATTCAGCTTTTCAGGAAAGCTCAATGAAAGGCTTACTGCTTTCTTGACCCATATTGCACTGTGTCATGAGTGAAACATTAAAAGCTCTTCACCACGATCAAAGCTGAGGTAGCATTGCACAAAATAGAACTTGGACTTTTTGGGGTAGGGGAACTTTAAAGTCAAAACCAAATGTAGGTTAGCTGCCTTCACAGCTAGGCTATACTTTAACTGGTGTTTCTGGGATTACTGTTTTAGACTTCACTAAAATACATTGTGTTAAAAATGTTTTGGGGTTTTTTGATCTTAATGAATAAAATCTCACTTCTCTTGTGTGAGGTTATATGAGGTAATAAGCTGCAGGCAGGTAAGCAACAATGCTGTCAGTGTAAGTCAGGACAGTCTGGGTGGACTCTGTTTTAGCATCTTCTCCACACTCTGCACAATTTTGCTGAAGGAACTGCATGCTGGAATATCTTCTCTCTGTCTTCAAATTAACATACCACCTTTTTGAGCTTTTAGATTCATTGAAGTTTAGTAACTGCAATCACTGAAATGAATTTCAATGAAGTGTATACAAAGGGGCTTCCCTGCAACTGAGCTTTTTACATTACAAACTTCACAAGAGAGTTTGCCTGAATGAGTGGTGTACACACAATTGAAATTTCTTAAGAACAGCAAGTTGCAACTGTTTCTTGATATATCTTTTTTTCCCATTGTTTTTTTTCCCAGTCTTCATCTATACATTTTGCCTGGAATATGTTATATCCATAGAAAAGCAGGTTTTGGGAGTGGTAAGTCATAACAATATGTAAGAAGAGACATGTGCTGTTCCATGTACCAGGTGTTACGATAATTTTCCTAGGTCTTTATGTAGAATTTAAACACTTTTTTTGCACTGGGAACTTGCATATAATGTTGTGTGTAATCAGTATGTGAATTTCTAATATAATTTGCTTCTTGATTGGACATATCAAACATGAAACGCATTCAGCAGCATCCTAGCTTCCAAATTCATATCCAGTCTATATAGAAATTCCTGCTTTATTGTAGCAAGCCAAGTCAGGGCTTTTTCCAGATGTGTATTATTTCCATTTAGCCATGTGTTATAGCTTAGTAAGTATCAAATTTCTCTCTGGAGAAGCTGTTTCCACAGTAAGTCTTGAAGAATGTACGCTCTAATAAACAACACAGCCATCTAGTGGTGATTTTGGCCTTTTCGTATGGCTGAACATGTACTTCAACACCTCAGGCACAAGAAGATGCGTTTCCTGGATTAGGATCTTGGATGTGACGATTTTGAAAGCAAATCCCAAGTCTCTTGTACAATGATCCATATATTGAGGGAAAATTCATCTCAATACACTTAAGGCAGAAAAATTTTACATTCAATGCGCAGTAATATTTGGAAGTGCTAGCAACTGTGAGTAGGTTTCTGTTTGGTTTTTGCCCAAGGTGTCATTTTCTTCCACCTATAAAGTGCTTTAACTGGTTTTGTATTGGCCTGATAGTGCAGGTCTCAGGACTTTTCTGGGCTTGCCTTGGCCTGAGCTGCTTTTTAGCTGGTTTTAATAATTCTCTATGGGTGTAGTGGTTAACACCTAGCTTGTTTTAGTTAGGTCCTGTGAATACCCTTTACTGTAAAGATCTGACACAGCTGGTTATTCATTCATTGCCTAAGGAGCAACAGCCCCTTATGGCACATAAAGCTGAGGGAGGCTATGGTGCAACTGTCAAACTTTGGTTGTGAACCAAGGAAAGAAGCAGAGTGTGGTAAGAAAGCCTGTAAAAATAGCCCCAGGTGAATGTCAGTACTGAGGTAGAAAGGATCCTGTACACACACTTGAACTGAAGCCCTAGTTGGAAATAACACAAGATGCTGACGAGTTGCTGCAACGCTGTTTTCCTCCCCACGCAGCTCTCTGCTTGATGGAGATAGTGACCCAAGAGACATGTGAGCAGTGAGTGTAACGCCAGAGAAAAGCAGTAGATATTAGTAAGTGTTGAATAACAATTTTAATGACATCACCAGTAAGGATCTTCAGTATGAATTTGGACAATGAGTATTAGGGTAGTTAGACTAATTAGTTGGCTGTATTTTAATTAGACTGTTGGGATTATTACTAGGTTAAAAATAAATTCGCGGCTCCCTATGTAACATCATGTTCTCTCTTAGCCATAACGGTTCTTTAAGGATAATGTACCCATAACAGGCACTATCGCCTCTGCATCAGAACTGAGAAGACCTACTTCATCTTTCATCCCTTCATTTCATTTCATCCTTTCACTATTCCTGAGAACACAATTACTCTGCAAGACCTGTCCATAGTAACTTCCACCTATTGAATAGTTAAAATTTATTATATAGCACATCCATACTAAAGGATAAAAGGCTGGAAGAACATTTTAGTTTGTATAACACTTATTGTTGTTGGTTTATGAAATCCCTGGAATGAAAATTATGTCTTGTATGAGATCTGTAATGCCAATTCTCTCTCATTTGCCGTAATTTTTCATCATAAGCATCATTTACATCTTCTATCACTTGAAGACGTGACAGCATTAAAAATCAAGTACTGATCTACCTGAATTATATCTTGGGTTGATACGATTTTATGGGCCCCAACTATATAATTTAAGGTTTAAAATGACTGGGATGTTAAGAAATACTTTTTGAAAAATCTCATCCTTTGTGTGAAATGCAATGTTTATTATAAATTCCTCAGATCTATACTGCTGGACTATCGTATCTTGACTCCAGCTCTTTAACTGTTCCAGCATTTGAAAATAGATGAAATAAATATAAGAATTAAATAAATAATATAAAAAATGAAAGTCTATATAGTTTCCATGAGGAGGAAAAAAAGGGATAATTATTTTTAAGAATGGACTAAGAATATGGGGTATAAAAGTTAGTTCTATCACTATGCAGACTACCAGAAGTCAGAAAGCCAGTACATGTAGCTCTTGTGAATATTAAGATGTTTTCTTAACATTTTCTTAGTGTCTTCTTAACATTTTCTAGATGCTTGAAAATATCTGCCGTTGGGTTCCTAAGGCAAGTGGCATGAATTCGATGCAATATATCAAGAAGGAGCCATTAACATGTGATTTGTCATACACAGTAAACTCTTCCTTCTGGAAATGCTTTGCCAGAACTTTGCTTTGCATTTGCAGTTGCTGTCATAATGAATAATGTGTCATTTTTTTTTCTTTTCTTTTCCCCTCAAACAAAAGATATTGTCAGGTTTTGCAGTTTCTGAAAATTATTGCCTTTTAGGACTTCCCAATAATAGAGGTATTAGCTTTTAGTCTGAATATATAACAAAGAGCTGGCTACGCAGATAATTCATGAAAGATATTAGAGAAGATTTTTTTTTTTTCCTCCAAACATTCATAGCACTATCTTTTACTTTTGGATTCTATTTGCCCTCAAAATTACAGGAAAGAGTTGGTTTAAAAAAATTCCAATCCCTTTTTACTGAATAGCAACCAGGTTTCTAAGATTTGTTGGAAAGCAAGTGACTGCTTATTCGCGATAATGAAGCCACATGCAAAATGTGTCAGGGTCTAAATCCACTGCTATGCAACATTTGGTTCTAGGTTCATGCTCCTTGCTGGAGAACTGTCATAAAATTCTCAGCACTGTAGCACAACTACACACAGCGTAGTAGTTCTCATGGATTGTTATTAGAATAATTGTCTACCTGCGTGCCTGCCTGCCCGCCCGCCTTTTGGTCCTCTCTCTGAAATAGAAGAGAGGCAGAGGGTAGGGAGGGGATGGAAGGTGGGGGGAAAGTCCAGGATCTTTTTATGCTGCTGAAGACAACATTGCGACTATATTCTCACAACTTTTCTGTTCCACATAACATAGGCCAAGTCCCCTAAAAGTCACCTTTTCTGGAAGGAGAAAAAACCCAACCGACCAAATGTGGGTCTTATCAGAAACACAGTTACAGAGTGGGAGAGTTGCATGACAGATGAACTTTTACGTATCCTTCATCCTAAGGAAGTTAGAAACTAGATTATGCTGTTATTCTACTGTTGACCGAAGTGAATTTTCTTCTTACTAATACAGTATCAGCAGCTACTACCTGTTAGAGGAAAATATATATTCAAGCTTGAAAGCAATTTTGTTTGGACAACTCACAAGTGGGAAATCTGTTTAGCAGAAGCTGGCTGAGTTCTCAAAAACCCTTTAGGACCTGTGGGGTGTCAAACAGAAGGACTAAGTCAGGGCATTCAGATGATGAAACATGCTGCAGATGCTACCTGTAATGACAACCTGCAAATCTCTCTCTCAGATTTTTCCTTTAGATAAAAGTAAAAAATTACATATATTAGAGTAACATTTGTAATAACATTTTCTTGTTCACAATCATATATTTTATTCTGTATGATCCTAAATTCCTTCTTTCTCCAGCTGTCCTTCAGAGGCTTCTGTTCCAATAGCAATTTTCCAGAGTACTATCTTTAAAAAAAAAAAAAAATCCAAAAACATCATGAAGCATGACTTGCCTAACAAATACTCAAGTAGTTTACCGAGCTGGTTAATCCTACTTTTGTAAAACTGATACTAGATAATTTCAGAAACAGAAGGCTTTTTATGGTAAATGCAATTTAATTCTGGGTCAAATCTTCAGACCGGTTTGTGAAACAGCATGGAGAATTACCATCCCTGTTTTTCCAATAACTATTAAAAATAATGCTCTAGATCGAATTGCTAACACAGAAAATCCTTAAAGTCTTATGAGAAGATGGAAAAGATTGTTTTCTTCTTTCCCTGTTTCTTATATGTTTCTTAAACAACAACAACTACTGGCTTCTATTAAATCAGCACAGGAGATAGATAAAATGAATCTTTGTTACGACCCTGTAAAACTTCTTATATTACTGGAACACAAGATAAACTGGCTTCAGTCTTTTAGCATTAGTTTGGATAGTCTAAATTATGATACTATGTATGACCTTTGTAGTATCAGCAATAAAAATATCATATCTATATGCTACCAAGTTCATACTATATTAGAGCATACTCAAATTTGAATTTTCACTTACAAGTTTTATTTGAGCAAAGTATTTGCTAATCTTTGCTCGCTGTCTTTGATCAGTGCAGCAGGGAGGGGAAGTATCAGGCCTGCTGTCTCGCAACACCCCCACCATTTCTTAGGCCATCACTTAGAAATTTTTTCAAGCAATAAGGCTCAAGTTGCAGTCTCATTCAGTATGATGGAAATATCAACAGAACCTTTGTCACTGACAACAAAAAAACAGAGCAAAGTTTTTACTCTCCATTACTGACTCCTCTTATTGTCCCATTGGGACATCAGTGAGTTGCTTCATAAATTTCCATAATGATTCCCCTACCCATCATTATGATTAGCAGTGCCAGTTGTTAAGGGTATCTTCTTCTTTTAAGGCTAATGGAAATGCTTTGCTCCTTAAGAGTAATTTCTTGATAACACTCCTAGAGCAGCACACAGCTAAAAAGTATTTTCACCCATAGACAGTTTTCAAGATTTGATATTTTTTTAGAAGATACACTATCAAAAAAACATTTTACTAAACGGCTTAAGAAAACTCCCTCTAGGTGCACCTCATGTGTTTGCACCTGCAGTTTGAGAGCAGTTGTTTTTATACTTGACTCAGGTGTGCGTTGTGACCACCAAGCGATGGGGTGCTTCCCTTTTGGCCAGCTGAATATTGAATATAGCAGCTGCAAAGGCGGTACATGAGTGATTATAACAGGGACTGCCTGAGACAATAGATCCTAGCTCTAATCAGAACTAAGAAAAAGCAAATAATTAGACTACAATTTCTGTAGCTAAATGGAAATCTTGCCTATTTCTTTTATCCTTGCTGAGTTTTAAACTGCTACATAGAGTGTTTGTTCTGCTGAAACCAATGAATTTTCCTTGAACGTTTGATTCTGAAAAGATAGATTTTTTTTTTTAAATATATATTCACAATTTTTCTTAATTATAGCCATTTTCTAACAGATATGGTATCTTTGTATGGCTAAAGAGTTCACTTGTTACTGACAAACATAACTAGATTTATGTCCATAATTTTTAAGGATTACACAAAGAACATGTATTTGAAAATTAATTTGTTTTATCTTTTTTTTCCCTTGGTAGAAAAAATAATTTTAAAGAAATTCTTAAAGAGATGTAAGGATGTGCTGGGGCTGCAAACTAGACAGAACTTTGAGATTAACCTACTTGCACTTGAGGCTTGAAGTTTATTAAAGCCAAACTAGCATTCATTAAAACACTGAGTGGCAACAATGGATTTCTTTCAACAGAAAACTTCAAACAAGATATAAACACATAAAAAGATTACTTTCTACCCAAAACACCACCCTGGTCTCCCTTTGCCCTCTAGTCATTAATTCTGATGCCTGCCCCCAGCTTTTCCTTGCAGGTCTCCTTATCCACACATGTGATGTGTGTTTCCCGTGGGGGTGTGACTGCCCAGCTGAAGCTGTTCAGGTGCTTTCAGAAAGAACTCCTCCTTTCTCTCCAGGAAACTTTGCTTGCCCCAGAGGTGGATGGACTAGTCTCCTTTTAGTCAGCTGTTATATGAAAAACAAAGTGTACAATTACAGAGAAGTTATGAAGACCTTTTGTGTCGCAGCAGGATGCTAAGGTAATTGTGTGATTAATCTCCTGTCTTTTTTTCAAAAAAATCCTAATCATTTAGCTAGAACTAGGAATTTCAAGTGTCCTTAAAATGTGTAGCAAGGTCTGTAATGATGGATAGACCTTTATGCATGTTTGATATAAGCTGCTGATTTTAATGATGTATGGTACTTCTATTAGCCCTGAAAAGATGATAGAGATGAGGTAATGTGAAATGGGATTAAGCAGTGTTTGCATTAACATTTTGCCTCAAAATTTGTGTGTCTCCTGGGAATTCTCAGCTTGTTGATTTTGTTTTGCATAACTTAAACTGGAAAGTGGCAGTGGTGAAATGTGTTCTGAACAGGTTGTGGTTAACAGTCTTTCTGCTTCTGAATAGTCTGTCTCAAACGGTGCAGCAACCTTTTTAAAAAAATAGAGCGGTCACTCTGCTGGCAGCTTGGTGTTTCAGGGTAGAGTCTCTGAGTGGAGCTGGCAATGTCTCTGAAAGCAATGGGAGATGGAAGTGAATAATGGAGAGAAAAAAAGAAGTTATGTCACTGTTTGGTGTGTTGCTAATCCAAATCTGTTAAAATTTGGATGCTTTGAAGGTACTAGATGTTATTTTTGTGTAGTAGAGATTGTAGGAGTGGAATTGGATTAATGTTTTATCACAGAGGACAGAACATAATCATCTGGCTTGTAATAGCCAAATAGATATCTGAGAAATCAAAAGCACTGAAAAGGTTTATTTTTCTCTTGGTCTCTAAATGTTTATATCAATTCATTGATAGATTATTTTGCTTGGTTGAATTCAGCTCTGATGAGATGCTTTCTATTAGAATACTAATTCTGACTTTTTTTTTTTTTTGTATGTAATGTTATCTGAGAATGTTTGGTATGGTGGTAGTCCACTCAAAAGCTCTGTGTAGATGTGGAATGATATTATGTAAAATGTTATTTTTCAACTATCAGTTAATAGTCATGCACCTGGACATAATATGCTACCTACTGTTCCACAGATATTGTTTAGTCTCCAAGAATAGACTACACCACAGGTTTTCTAATATTCCGAACAGAGATGTCTCCTTTGAGGGTACATCTATTGGGACACTTGCTAAATGCCTTGGATGAGCAAAACCAGCACATGTTAGTATGGGGCCTGCTCCAGGTTCAGCCAAAGCAATTTAGAGATACAAATAAGATGAAAGAGAGGGAAATATCCAAAGGTGATGATATGCCTGTTTCTAAAATATGTGTTTCTGAAGTGGCACATGTGATCATGGAGGTGTTCTGTTTTGGGGAACTGTGGAGCTCTGTACAGAGGTGTGAGGAGTTGTTAGTATCATAGTCCTTAATAAACCATGTCCTGACCATATCTGTAATTAAATAAAAAAATTAAAAGATTTATAGCGTAAAGAATAAGCAAGATGCCTATAAATATATTCTGGGAAAATGGTGTTGAGGTTTTTTTAAAAGTTATAAATAAAGGAGTAAAGAATGAATAAAATTGCATTAGTTGAGCTGTAAAAATCAAAATAAAGCACATAATTCTTGAAAAATAAAGTGAGAATGAGGAAAGACATAAAGCTGTTATACAGTGAGATCTGGGGTCAAGATTACAAGTAATTTGGATCAAATCCAAGCAATGGATATTTTTACATTAACGTATAGATACTGATGTTAAGAAAAAGACCACATGCTTACTGGGAAATGAATTGTAAATTTTTCTACATAACTTGTTAGGAAAGGTGTTTCCAGTAGAAAAAAAGGCAGTATTAAGACTGTCTTAAGTCACTGATGATACCTCTTGTGTGTACAACTCATGAGTCGAACAACCCTGAAGAAAGATAGCTAGCATAATAATAAAATTGAAAGTTTATATTGTGGGTTGAGAGAAAAATAAATAAATAAATTGATTTTCTTAGTTTGGTATAATCACAGTTGAAGGGGGATGTGACCTCTCCTAATGTCTAAGAGGGGAAAGCTAGTGGTGCTTAAGGTAAAGGACAATGATGGAAAAGCTAACGGTTATGTAGTCCTCACAAACACATTTAGGCTGAACAGTGGAAGTTAGAGGAATAGGTGGTGAAATGGCTTTGTGAAAGGAGTCATGAGGGTGCACATCTTCAATATTTTAAGCTGAGGTGGGATCTTTTTGTGAAGGGATTGTGAAATATGTTTGCTGCATCTGATGAACTGGATTGAAGAATCATAAATGTAACTTCATAAGAGAAAGGTAAGCGCTCACTGTAGCATTTTGGAGGCTGATTACACTCCTTAAGATCTAAAGTTAAACTAGCTTCTTGAATAATGTGCTGAGGCTATATATTTTCCACCTGCTTCAGCAGGTTTTGAATTTGTTTGTGGTATTAGTGTCATCTGACTTGTGAATTTGTTCCATTCCTTAAATGGAAAAGTGCCCATTCTCTCCTGTAATTTTTTTTTTTCTATGCTTCCCCTTCCAGAATCACCTTCCTCATCTTTGAGGAAAGAAAGAATAAACTGAATTCTTTTCATTGTGCTTCTTTCTTTGAAAGTCTCTGAATAGGCCAGATTGAAATATATCCTATTGAAAACACTGAAGTTCTTGCACTGGGAGTGATCGCTCCTTACAGAATATTGATGTTCTTCCTTTCATGAGAGAAGGCTGAAGCATTTCTTGTTTCTAAAGAATGTATTTCAATTTCACAGATGAAATACATAATTCCAAGTCTTTTGCAATGCTCTTCAGTACATACTGAGCTTTCTTTAAAATTCTGATTAAAGATGTGCCCTTTAACAGCAGGAGGCCAAAAATAGTCATAAAGCTTCTTTTCAAACTGCAAGGGGGGAAAAATCAAATATGAAAGTAAATTGCAGGACCACTATATAGACTGAGTATGTTCTTTGCAAAAAAGCACTCTAGCTCCCACGTAAGAAAGAAGAGAGCTTTGGATGATAATATTACTTACATAAAGCACACAGCTTGGACCAAGAGCTTTTCATTAAAAGCTTCAGGCAATGTCATGATAATGTTTACAAGCATTCCATATTGTAGTATTCTATTTGAAATATTATTTAATTATGATGCATCTGATAAGCGAGACTTGAATGAGACTGTTTAAAAATACATAAAATATATTTCAAACATTTTAAGAGCAAAAGTGGGGAAGAGCTTGAGGTTTCTTTGCCTGTTTTTTAGAAATAAAACCTCCCATGGATAAGGTTGTGGGTCGAAATTGTACAGCAAAGCAAAATGTTAAAAGCATTCACTGGCTAAAAGTGAAACTAATAACAAGTCAAGTAAATGTGTTCTTTGTCAGAGATTCCAGTCTCTATGTGTGTGGGGGTTTGCTTTTGTTTTGTTGTTGTTGGTTGTGCAATATCAGATAAGCATGGTTGAGATCTAGCCAGTGGGATGTAGAATGAGCTGAGCTACTCTCCGTGGTGGGACGAGTCAGCTGAATAGCTCTGCCTATTTAAACTCTGAGATGGGAGTTCAGAAACCTGGCTCCAATCTAAATACCTGAGTGACTCGATCTCCAAATGGATCTCGTCCCAATAGACAATACTGGAGGGGCATGCAATGATTTAAGCTGATATTATGGCACGGAGGGATCTTTAAGCATGTTTTATTATGGTACTTTAATGTTTAAAAGTTATTGATTGGTTCCAAAGTTTCACTGTGAGAAAGTCATGGATGTTATTCTGGCATTTTTACACTTCAAAGTGGCATTTCAATAGTGGGAAGGGGGGAGGGCGACCCTAAACACCAAATAAACCCCACAAGAAACCAAATTATAACAGAAAGGGAGATAGCAAGATTAAAAGGTTAATGTGTGTTTCTGTGCATTTTTTTTAAATGGTGAAAACTTAATTATGTGAACTTACACTTTAAATGCATGCAGCTTAGGATACGCATACTTGAAAACTATACAGAGGTCTTTGTTCCTTAAATGTACGTGAAGAACAGCATGTTGAATATCAGAGCAGCTTATAGTCGTAGTTTGTGGTGTCCATGTAATACTGATTCACAATAGAGGCTGCTGCTATTTTTATGAAATAGCAGTTGCTGAATGTCTTCTACAGTAAGAGCCAGCCTGCCCACTTTTCAAATTTGAAACCAGGGAACAGCCCCAGAGTAATTCGGTGAGCTATCATCAGCAAAGAGGGTGGGCAGAACTTGTACTTCCTCATCAGTGAGTAGGCAGTTGCATTGAAAGTCTCTTTTTTTCTGTCAGAAAATGTTAATTCAGGAAAAACATCTATTTTGTTGGAATGTATTGGCTTCAGCAAAAATTGTTGTTTGGGGAGGCTGAATGTGCGAAGAGGGGGCCATGGTGAAGTCAGTCAGTTAAAGTATTTACTTGGGATACAAGAAACTGGTTCTGTTTGATTTGATTTTTTTTTTTTTTTGGCAAGCATGTACTCCTGAGCCCTCAGCACATCAAGTGGGTGCTCAAACCCATTGTGTTGATGGCAACCTGGGCTATAACTGTTTTTCTTCTCTTGTGTCTTTTCCTGAGAAGTTAAAAGATATCTCTTTTTTTCTAATGCGAGATGAAAACTTTGATATTTTCTCATGAAACTATACTCCTGTTCTCCAGGCAGCCCTGGAGGATGATGAATGATAGGTATCTCAAAACCTTCAAAATAATCAACATCGTTTCTGACAGCTCTGACAAACAGAATGCTATTAGCTGAGTCCCAAAGGATGAGTTAGTAGACTAGCCAGTCCCCTACTGTGAACATATTTATCGTCATCTTTGTTTTCAAGATTATGAAATGGACAATTCCAGAGGGTATGAGTTCTGCTTCTGCAAAACAGAAGCTCCAGCATTAAGGCAACTCTAGTTACCACTTTGCAAAGGTAAACATGAGTGTCATGTCTAAACAGTTCAAAATCTAAGTTAAAGAACTGTCATGGTGTGGTTTAAAACAAATTAAAAGACTTCTTTCAAACCCTCAGACCAGTCACTGGAGTAAATTTTATTTTTTATCTGGCTCCAGGTTTATGTTGATCACTCTTTCATAATATAACTAAGCTCTCAGTTGATTCAAGAACTGTTGCATTCAAATAATCTTCTTTCCAACTTTCTTTAGCTATTGCTAATTATTTATTTGGTTGCTGTCATTAGTGGGTCAAATTCTGCCTAGCTAGGGTTTTGACATTTGTTTTACTTGATCAGAGTAAAGAACTTAATGCATGAGAGAACAGCCTTTCATTCTGATTGTAACATATGCAAGGGAGAACAAATTTCTGAATGGTCAAAATCTCTTTATTCCATGACTTTAGCTGGAAATGCCACAAGAGATCATTAAATCAATGGATTAGAAGAGATTACCATGTTTACTTGCAATATTTTAGCACTTCTACAGTAGAAAAAAATGAATGGAAATTAAAGGCTAAATGACCCTGCTGTGGAAAAAAAAACAAAAACAAAAAAACCCAAAACACCACCCCCCCCAAAAAAAAAACCCCAAACCTCCCGAAACACTAGAGTTGTTTTAGTCTGTTATACTTACAGAACACCGTCAGGCTCACAGAAATTTGCGAAAGATTTATAAAAAATTTGCCCTTTCAATTTTATTTAGTTATTCAGGCTCTAAAATATTAACAGGTATTTTCCTTTTAGGACTGTACCTTAACCGTCTCCGAAGCTGTATCAGTTTAATACTAAAGTAAAGTAAGCCTTGGCTGAAAGGGAGGGCCATGCAATACTTGCATTTCAGAAGTTATCACAAATACCATCCTTGGAATATTTGTAAACTTAGCAATAAAAATATGAGACTGATGAGCTATTTCTAAGAAATTATTTCTATGGAACTGTAGAATTTTACTTCTGACTTGCTCTTATTTTATACGGCTGATTGATACATGAGTGTTGCTAGTGCCAGTTGGAGTTATGTTTCTTTACATAGAGAAGGATAGGATAACCTGCGGTTATGAAGTAGCAGACTTCATATAATACAGAAGATTTTTGAAATATGTGGTTCATAGAAATGCTGGTTTGTGGGCTGTTTGGTTGTTTTTTTTTTTTTTTTTTTTTTTTTTGTAGGGAAGGGGGTGATGTTGCAATTTTCCAATAGCCTGTTTAGGCTTTACAAATATATTTGTGAAGTAATTCTAACCTGCTCTTACTGAGCATATTTCATAGCAAAATATCATAGTATAATGATACTGAATTATTTTAATGAACAAGGCACAAGGTGTTGTAGATATGAATAAAATTTGAAGTTTAACATAGGAGACATCCACTAGGGGATCATAAGTACCATTCAGTGTAAAAAGGCTCCTCCACTCTGCCCTATTTTCATTATTCTGCCTTTGAATCCTGGCATCAGAACCACCTTCCTTTTAGTTGAGTAAGTACAGATGTCTCTCCCATTGGAGCCTGTCTGTCTTATCCAGCCAGAAGGCTTGCTTTCAAGTTACATGAGGCAAGAGGTAGTCTCTCTCCCTATGAAGTTAAGTGAGCTGTCAATCTCAGCCCCTGCTGACTGAGGAGCAGGGAGCCGAGATCACAATGGTACAAGAAAGCCGTACTTCTGATAAGCTTGGATGTCAGGAAGAGATTCATTAGAACTAAAATGCCATTCTTAAAAGCACTGCCTTCAGTGCAGCGGTTGCTTTTGTTCTCTGCTAGCCTCGTGCTTTCACACCTTGGGATAGCTAGACCACATATCCAACAGCAAAAAGGATTTAGCCTTCATATGTAGACCAGAGAGACCTTGTGAGGATAAGTCACGAAAATTGGTGGAACAATAAGTCTGCTGCATCGCTCTATCTAAGCGAGGTTAGAATTAATGCACTGATGCTCTTTGGTAACTCAGTCTTGGTGGCTTTTAACAGGATTTCACGGTTTGCTTGAGCACGAGTGTTTCTTGCAACCTTCGTTGTTTGTTAACCAAATTAGAGGTACAATGAAGAGACTTTTCCCACTTCCTGATTTGTTTTATGCTGTTCAAATACCTCATTAATAATCTTTTAAACTGTCTTCACACCATCAAAAAAAAAAAAAAATCAGAGTATATCTGTTGTATCCAAGAACTTACAGAGCACGTGTAAACTGCATTTTTAATATCTTTTCACTTCTACAGGGTTTATGGAAGGGTAGATTTCAATAATGAGACTTAATAATAAGACTATCTCTTTTTCTATGTGCCAAAATAAAACAGTAACAGTACAGAGAAAAGCATATTTTAGTTTTGCACCCATGACACAATATTTCCTACTAGGGAGTTGTGTTTTTAGCAATGGAGCTTTGAGGTGCCTTTTAATCCTGCGTTTATAAAATGGCTAATTCTACCTGTGTTTAAGTCACAGTTGTGTAATGTGGATTCAGGACTCTAGTTTCCTATGTCCCACTTTGTGGAATACTATTATCTTGATTTTTACAGAGATGGTACAAAGATAAATGCATTATTGATTGTGGAGCTGCCCCACCTTTGAAATGGGCATTTCTGACTATCTAAAATGGATTTATACGTTCTGTGGCAAACTCCAAACTTTTCAATGGAGTTTTGCATTGCTTGTAACTGAGGAAAACTCGAAGACTGCACATAGTAACCTTGTTTCTATATACTACGGAATTGCTGATCCTGCTATATATGTAGTCGCAAAACAGGAATGCATCCAATAACCTTGTGATTATGCTTAAGCACAAAGAGCCTTTAGTTTCTTTGTAGTGAAAGAGCAGAACAAGCTTGCAGCAGTTTTGGGGACAGCATCTTGGGAAAAGCAGGAGTATGAGAAACTGTTTGCTGGCAGGCTGAAGTTGTTCAAACACAGCTGTCTTTGCTGGAGTTCTGCAAGGGGTGTTACACCTGTGAATTGTAAAATTCGCTGCTGCTCTTGCCATCAAGACACCTGCTCAGGCATACAAATAATTGTGAATAAATCAGCCTTGGGAATTTGGTTTTCTCTGCTGTTATCCACTTATTTCTTTCCCAATGAATTAATTGCAGCACTTGGAATCAATTCTTTCCCAGCCACGGAGAAATTATAGCAATATCTCTTTCCTCAGAGTTTGGTACTTTTATATTGTAAGTATTGTGTTCAACATCTTTTTTTATATACTGTGATTATGATTTCACCACTCTATGTATGTGGATGTCCAAGTTCTCTTATAAAATTAGGACAACCTATCATATATACTTTGCAACAACAAAAAAAAAAATCCCCAAAACCCAAACAACTGTGGTAAGAACTCTAGGAAGGAGCGGGACCAGCCTAAACAGTTTGAGGGCTTTTCACTGGTTAATGTCAAACACTACCAGAGAGATTCTCCTCCTGTACTTATGTCTAACTCTCATCTCTTTTTTTGCTGTAGACAGTCTAAAATGCTCTACAGAGACAACTGCTTGATTTTATCACAGTAATCCTTTACTTTAGGGCTTACAACCAGGATAGACTTTTTTATTGCCTTTTTCTTATCTGGAAGACACTGGATGTCATAGTACTAGGAGAACAAACTATTGTAGAAATCAGAGTTTTTCCCTTAGACTGATATTCCTCAGGATAATTGTATATATTGGAAGGTCTTATTTACATTCTACTTTCATGTGGGTATTTTTCTAAAAACATCCAGAATTCTCTGTTGATATGATAAACTTTATACTTCATAATGATTTGTTTTAATATGAAATTATTCTTACTCCAATGTTTATTTAAAGTACAGACCATACTCAAGGGAGTTTCTTAAAGATGGATAATTTTTAATATCGTCAATTCAGACTTATAACAGTGTAAGCAAGCAATACTAAAGTACAGCTCAGTAAGGCAGGGCATTTTATGCTCTTGCCCAAAAAGCTATTAAATTCAGTAGTTAGTGTTCTTTCACAGAGCCTGCCTTTTTTTCTGTTCTTTCCTGTCTGCTTTCATTAAACTAAAGTAACAATATCTTTGTGCTGAGAATTACCTGCATGGAGTGGGAATTCTGAAAGTGACTTTTTTTTTTTTCTTTAAAAGATGTTGTCAGGTATACAGGATTTTCAGACAATGCTGAGTACCCGACTTCTAGAAATCACCCTCTAAGTGATTTCAGATTGGGAATCCAAAATCGCTAGCAGTGCTTGGAATTGTAGGCAGAGTAATATAAAATGATGTTTTATTTCATTTAGACCTGAATGCTGTCAAGAACCAGTCACTGACATTCACTTGCTGCTGTTATCCAAAATGTTGATAAATGGTCATGGAATACACTTCTAAAGCCATTTATCTGAAGAGAGGGGTTAAGGATCTGATTTTGAGTTTTGTCTTTGTTTCTCGCTATCCCGCTCTAAAACCGCTTTCCCCCCATCCCTCCCTTCTTGGGCTCAAATTCACTCATGGTGCTTCTACATCCTCCCCCACCGAGCAGCACACCTGCTGTGCTGGGGTAACCTCTATGGGCTGAGTGTAGATATTTGCTCCGATAAGGTCCTCTCCACGGGTTGCGAGGGACAGCCTGCTTCACCTTGGTCTCACCACTGGCTGTAGGAGAGTCTCTGCTCCGGCGCCTGGAGCACCTCCTCCCCCTCCTTCTGCACTGACCTTGGTGTCTGCAGGGCTGTCTATCTCGCATCTTTCTTACTCTTCTCTCTCACAACTGGCATGCAGCGTGGGTTGATTATTTTTTTTTTTTACCCTTTCTTAAATACATTGTCAGAGGGTACCACCAGTGCTGCAGATAGGCTCAGCTTTGGACAGCGGTGAAGCTGGATGGAACTGGCTCTGACATGGGGGCAGCTCCTGGTCTTTTCTCACACAAGCCACCCTTGCAGGTCCCCAGAATCACAACTTTGCCCATGTAAACCCAATACAAATATTCATTAATAACTTATACTGAGTAGCATGAGGCTTCTGTCTGTCTGTTTTCTATTGTGACACTGAGGAGCAGTAAAAGTGAACTGCCGAATACCTGTGTGACCTGATGTTTGATATCCACACTTAAACCAGAAAATCTTTCAAAGCATATTTTTCTTGCATTTCCCCACTTCATGATAACTGTTTAATTCCCATAAATTAATTTTGTGTCACTGAAAAATATGTGAAGAGAGAGGAACTGCTCTGATTAAACACCAAATCTCCTGTAACCTTAGCAAGTAAGACATACCTAGTTAAATTAAAGTTGTAAGTTTTCCTTTGGTTATAATCAGTTTTAAAAATGTGTTTGTATTGAACTTAGGTTTGACTTAAGAACTCATAATAATTAAATTTCTTAACCTGGTGTTGTAACAATATATATAACAACTTCTTGGGTCATGTATTTTCTTCCATCTTACAGATTTCATGAAGCAAATTAATTTTTTTGGCTGGGAAAGTAGATAAATTTAATGATTTCTAGTGTTTATTAAAAATATTCTATAGCAGAAGGAAGAAATTATTTGAAGTTTTAAAATCTTATTAAAGTAAACCAACTATGAAATTTTGAAAATTAATATACTACTTCCTGTTAAAACCAAAGTGCTTTAAATCAAAGAGTATGTTCTTAATATTGCAGTCACGCATAAGTACCCATTAGAACAACAGCACATTATTACCAATTACTCAAGAATAATGGAAGCTTTGCAAAGCTTTTAGGTATAGTAGCAGAAAGTTTCATCAACTATGACAGTTATGGATTGCTAAAAATACTTGCAAACTGGAAACCGAAGGTCACACCAGCTATTTCACTGATAGTTTTGGAGACTTACAATAGACTTGCTTCTGTAAAATAATGTTTTTATAGGATATGCATCACTTCCTGCTCCAGTTAGGAATGATAACCTATATTTGATTCGTCGAGTCTGTTAGAGTAGGTATGCTGTTTCACTGAATATTGACGTGGATGCCCATGCAGTTGCGCTGCAGTATGAAGCAGTCCCTTTGCAGTGCTGCGAGCAGCTCATACAATGACACTTCTGCATGCGCTTACTTTTATTGATTAGTACTAATCCTTGGAATTTACTTCACTAGTCCAATGAGCTTGCTCAACAGATATGTATAAATCTCTGAAGCGTGCCCTGACAGTAGAGAATTGGTGACAAGTATCTTGTACTTATTAGAGATTTTAATTATTTATTATGGGACATGTGATAAAGTCTTATACAAAACCTCTTGTTTAGTTTTGCTATAGGAACACCAAAACTTAAATTCTCCTTTGTATATCTCGCCACAAGATCTTTATGATACAAAGCCTTATGTTTTTGTATGTGTCTCTGAAACCCTGATGTGAAGAACAGCTTTCTGCTGTGGAGCAAAAGAAACATTTCCTTTTTTATTTCATTACCTTTGTCTAAATATTCCAGCAAATGTCATTGCAGTTTATGCACTGACGTATGCATCATGCAACTGCCGTTTGACCAAGGGACGAATAATAAGTATGGCATTTATACTCAGGTCTTCTGTTTGGCCGCAAGTGAAGATTACCAGTAGCAGCACAGAATTACTTACAAAGTCTGTTAGTCATCCTTTTATAATTTTGATATTTTGGCTAAGAATGAGTTAAAGTGTTTAGTTGGACTTGAGGCAAAACAAGCATTTAAACCAAAGACTAAATTGGCCAAGAATTCTGGATTTCTTGAAATCTGTAAAGGGCTCTAAAAAATGATGCTTGTTTGGCTCATATTTCAGGTGTGACTGTGAAATAAAATATTTGCAGACCCCTGAATAGTTCCACTGTACAGTCTATATCCTCTGGTGAGAGCATATGACTAAACCACTTTTAATTGCTGCTGTGGGATCTCCATAAATCACAGTGATGAATGATAGTAAACAATTGTCCACAGAAATTCTAAGCATACCATAACTTACTATCAATGATCAAAGCAACAGCAAAAGATGCAAGATTAATTGAAAAATAAGATTTCCCAGGACTCAGTATGACTTACTCTCTAGCCCAGATTTCTATGAGAAAGGAAAAGGTAACATTATTTTTTTTATCAGAGTTCACTCATTATAAGTGAAAGCTCCATCTCTGCTTGTAGTCCTCAGATGAGCTAAAGAGACAATGTTCTTGGACTTTTAGCCTGTCATAGTGGAGAACATGTGGAAGAAACTCTACATTTAAAAATGGAATTGGGAGCTTGACAAAGAAATACAGAATAGCTTAGCTAGATATACTGATTACTCATCTTCTTCGCTGGTGTCAGTCATCACACCTCATGCTATTCCTACTTATTGATAGTTTTGCTGGGGCTGGGCAGGACAACATCAGGCGGGGCCACAGACCTCTGCCTTGAGATGGGCTCTCCCATCTCAAGAAAGTGCTTCCACAGATGCATCTCTGTCAAAGCTGAAGAGAGGGGAAAAATAAATTGTTACCTGGAATATTGCAGCATCTGAGTTCATTAAGGATTTTTTCCAGTACACCCTCAAATATAAGCTTCAGTGCCCTTAGCTCGTTTCAAAACAACATCAGAACAAGCAACATGACCAGGCTATTATACTAAATATACTGTTAAATAGAAAGTATCCACTGGCTTTAGTAACCTCTCTCTTAGTTCATGGATTTTTGCCAATTAAAAGGAAATGAAGTTAATAAAAACTGTACATATAGTAATAAGCAAGGTTTTTTTCTGTTCAAAGTTAGTCTTCAGATATTTTTCAGACCTTCACAGAAGCCAAACACAGTACACTTGAAATGAAAATGTATTTTTCCTTAATGTGAAGAAAATACAACTTGAAAAAAATGTCAGTCTGCAATGATGGGATTCTTTATGGAACACTGTCTCTTTAATGACCAGCACGTACAAGAACATAATTTTCAAGAAGCAGCTATAGATAAGAATTCTCCCCATCAGATGTCATAATATACTATAAGCTTTACTCATACTAGTTATAAAATATGACTGATCAAATAAACTTTCAGGTTTGCACATTTTGTAGATTTGATTACAGGAACTGCTAGGTATGCCAAATCCTCCTGGGTGGTTGCAGAGGTTACTATACCTAGAATAGCAGAAGGAGCTGTGTCTTATGGTTTAACACACTGCATAGTACTCTAATCTACTAAGTTCTGCCTTTTATATTTACTTCCTTGGATGTTCAGCAAAACACTTAATTCTTCTTACAGATTTCTATTCAGTTTGGCAAGTCTTTACAGTTATCAATACTTTGTAAATACTGAGATGCACGTGTGACTACTTGTGCTCTCTGTAATGGTGAGTCATGTTCTAGCTGTTTATTTGAGGGCTTAGTCAGCAAGTGTGTACTGGAACTTGTTACTTTACCAGGAGAGAGAATAAAACTGTAGTATACACCTAGTGGAAAATGAAAAAGCTTCTAGTTTTGCTCAAAGCTCCTATCCAAACTACTCAGTACACTTAATAGTGTAAGATGATGGATACTGCATGCCTATGGTTGCTAATGAGGAGTCTTTCTTTTAGCCCACAGTCCTTTAGCTCTACCTTTTTAAAGGGTCTGATTAAAGTTAAGTGTTTCACTTGAAATATTCAAGGGGTTGTGAACGTACAGGGTCATTTTGGAGATCAGGCAGCGTTCTATTCCTTTAGTTTTAACTGTTTCTGCAACATTAAAGTAGGAAGAGCAGCTGGGCAACAGCAGAGAGCTGCTGGGTAAACAACTTCATGATTAGTAGCAAAAAAAAAAAAATTACTATAGAAATAAATCCATCCTAGTTTGAAATAATTTTACAAGACCAGACCCTTGAGATGCATTTTAAATTTGACTACAATTATTTCAAGACCATTTAGGAATGTGGCAATTTGAATACCAGAAATAAAGCAATTCTATGCCCTACTGTGGAAGGGCAACCTTTATGAGACGCGATGTTGCCATTACTCAAGAGCAAATTCTCGTGTTTTAGGTCAATTCTAGGAGCAATCATACCAGGCACTAGGTAGAACACAGGAAATGGATCCTCTAAAATCTTGTGAAGGAATATAATGCTGCTCACATGAATTTTTCTGCTGGCTACTATGTAAGCACTGCCCAGGGAGTATGTGTAAGTTTCTGTGATTAAAGCAAACCTTATGTTTGTTGAAAGAGACTTTCTTTACCGATGCATTTCTTTTGGTGCTGATGTTAATACTATGCTACTGAAAAATCATTCTGCGTAGCTGGCTTCTAACATGTTCTAAAAACAACTGCCTTTCGACCATGGATTTTTCTGAGTTCTTAATTTATACTTCTTCAGTTTCTGAGCCTTTTGAGAGTTGTTTGATTTTTGAGATCCAAATAGTTTCACTGTGGGGTCCATCAAGCACAGCAGCTTTCCTAATAAATGCGAAGTTTATTTTGACTGCTATTACACTTTAGGCTGTAACTTTTGCAGAACTATCTATTGTAGCCCCAAATTTTGTTTTCTTTCAATAGTGGTAGGCCCATTATTATATATAGACAGCTGGGATTGTTTTTGTTACTTGCATCACTTCACACTGATGTTCAATTTCATCTGCCAATTTATAATACAGTCAGATTCATAAAGTCTTTTGCAAGTTTTTTGCAGTCATCCTTCAACCCTTCTATTTTGGAGAATGTAATTTCATTGGCAACCTTTGCCGCCACTTTTTTTTTTTTTTTTTTTTTTAACTTTTCCAAGTCATTTGTGTATTTGTAGCTTTGAACAGCATGTAACCCAGCACATGTGAAACCCTCTTCCACAGCCTTTTTCTGCTATGGAAACTCACCTTATCCAATCTTTCAACAAATTGTGTAGGACCTTCCTTTTATCTCATGACTACTTACCAAAACCTCTTAAACAAGCTAAGTAATCTTCTTGAAAGCCTTGTAGCTGACAGTATCGGTCGGATCTCCGTTATCGATGAACTTGTTAACTATTTTAAATATTGCTTCCAAAGCCTAATGATCCTCTCTCACTTTTGACAAGCCATTCTGACTTTCTATCATACTGAATGATGTTTCTTTTGATGTGTTTTGGGGTTTTTTGTTTAGTTTTGGTTTTTTGTCCTTTTCTGGTAGTTTCTGCTATCTTTCCCAATCCTTATCTTTAACTCCTCAGAGAAATATTCCAGTTATGAAGCAAGTGTGTGTGTGTGTGTGGGAAACAATTCCTGGTGGTGTTGTCTTTAGGGGGTGTGCCTGGGTAAGAATATTTGGAGGATGCTTAGAATCAGGCGTAGATAATCTGATGATACACCAATGTTTTTTGATAATACTACTCGAGGATTTCAGGCAGCTTTTCTGGTTTTTATCAGATGCAAGGTCAGAAAGGGAGCCATACCTCTGTAGGAACCTAAGCAGCAAAGGAGTTGTGGTTCTTTCTGTATTAGGCACCAGTTGAAAATGTTGATTTTTTTTTTTTGTTTGTTTGTTTTGTGTCTGTAGTAGACTTTGTGGGCTAAGGTCTTTGTTCCCACTTTTAAAGAAATCATACTTCGTACCTTTGAAGAATATTGTGAAAATACGCTTAAGATTTATGCTACTTGTATAAATGGAAGTTACATAGATGACAAAGAAGGATTATTCAGATATTTGTTTGCGGAGTGGCTGCTATCTCATCAAACTAAATGAAGAATGTGCCCATATGATGTACACTGGATTTTTTTCCTCCTGTTTGGTGGTCATAGCTAGTTGCTCAGTAATCCCAGTAGTGATTATCTATTCTGCAAGTCTGCCTTCGGATGACAAAGTAGAGAGCTGGGGAAGCTGAGAATGCAGGCTTGTCTGACAATCAGCAGCAAACAAATATTTTTATGTGAAATGCTCCATGTACTCTTGTGAATGTCAGTGCAGAAGAACTTGACCTTTATATTTCATTCATGAGACAGAATGCCCTTAGCATATCAAGGGAAACAATTGGATTTGCTTCCAGATAAAAGGAAAAAGTTGGTGAAGACGCTAAACAGAGAGTCACAGTTTTGTATAAGCTGATTATCAGTAAACTGCACCTCTTCTGTTCTCTTTACATGTGTTAGTCTTGCTGAAAGATAACATACTTTGTTTTTTCAACTTAGGCTAATGAAACCCAAATTTCATTAGCTCTAAACTCTTACCATCAAAAGACTAGAAAACAGCTATAAAAAATAAAAGTATAACCTCCTGCATGATCACTATGAAAAGTTTCAGGTTACGAAATAAGTGAACATGTAAAAACTGACATTGTGCTTACTGGCACACAACAAAGACCTTTTTAGTGTGCGATGCACGCTATGCTGGGGATCCGATTCATCAAGGCTTCTTGCGTTGCAAATCCAAACATGGTTTTCCTTTTGGACAAAGTTGCAATGCTTTGGCTAAAATTGTAGAATCGGTTTTCAACTGTTACTATTAAAAAGGGTCAAGTTTCAGTAGAAAAGTTTTTGCTGTGTAACGCACCATGCGAGTGCTTGAGCTAATAGGATAGAATGTTGTGATCTCTCTCACTTTTCATTTGTGACATGTGCAATGAAAGCATTACAATAAGAGGAATTATCTGAGTAGTTTGAATGTTTTTAGGTAGAGAGGAAAAATGAAATAGAATCTTGGGTTTAACCATCGTTCTATTCATTAGCTGAAAGACGGGTATTATTTCTTTAGTTCCTGGGAGCTTTTTTTGAAAGGAAAGGTTTTTGAAAGAAAGGATTTAGACACTCAAATCCAGAAGAGGAATCAGGGATGTGAATCCCCAGTTAAGAGCGACATTTCTCTACAGCTTACGTTAAGATGCCTAGGCACTAGAGAAAAATGAAATTTAAGACTCTCCTTTCCTGAAAAGCTATTTCAAGGCTTTTCAATAGTGTAAGCCATATCTGAAATTCACTGTCCTAAGGACAGTTAGTTATTTCAGGAACCTTGAGGGAGAACAATTTCTGTTCTCTCCCCCACAGGAGCAGAGGTCTTTCTGAGGTTGCTAATACATTTGGTGGCTGAGATGAGTCAGGGGGATTGGAAAAGGGCTGTTAAATGACTCTAAGGTGTTTGGGGAGACTGGGAAGCTTTGATGGTCTGTTGAGGATATTGAATCTCTCTCCCTTCCCCCTGCCCCAAGCCCTGCTGAATTCTTCATTTATCCCTCTACAGTTCCTCTCCCATAAACCTGCCTACTTCACACTTGCTTAAAAAGCTTGCCTGCCATAGAAATGGGAAAAGTGGTTTGGGATGAGAGCATGGTTTATTGCTGTTGCAGCAAGGAGGACCGAGTCAGTAATGTCACTTACAGCTGGCAGAGCCACAAAGGAAACATAAGCTGAACCCCAAACAAACAAATTTTAAACATACTATTGTCAAATGGTTCCCTGTACATCTCCTGGAGAAACTGGTAAATAAAAAAAACCAACCCTTTTTTTTTGGCTACTGTGTTGGGGAAGTTAAGTATCTTTGCCGGTGCTCCATCTTCTGTAATCTGGCTGGTGTTTTTGTGTGTGTGTGGGGGGGTGTTTGTTGTTTGTTTTTATGGTGCTTGCCCCCGAAACAGAAAGAAGACGTATATTTCATTTCACACTGTGAGCCAATATACAAAGTATTCAGCTGGTGAGCAGGCTTATCTGTTCAAAATACTTGCTCTCAGTGCCAAACGCTTGGTGGGATCAAGATTTCATTGGTGGCAGACCAGAAGCACCATAAAGCATGGACAGACTTCCGCAGCAGAATCCTGAGCATGGGAGCTTAGCTAACTGCAGAGCCAGTGATGCGCTAGTATCTCCACGTTGGAATTTCCAAGTCTTTCTAGAGATCGGGTCTTTTACTCTATGGTTTATTGAGTTGTTTTTGTGTTTTGGTTTTTTTTAAATTCCTACATCTTTATTTCTCATGGTAATAGACAGAGAAGGACTTGTAAAACAGCTGGAATCCATTAGAAAACCACTATCTAGAACTGATTGTAGGATAACCTTATTAAAATCACGTCTCTGGCTGGGGTTGTAGGTATGTGATGTGACAGTCCTTAAGAACTGTTAAGGAGAATCCAAAACAATTATCTGTTCTAAACAAGTCTGTGCTCCCTTTGATTTATCAGCTCCATGCAGTAGAACATGTCTGCTCTAAATAAGCACAACCTGAGGTGATCTCCAAGTAGATTAACTAATGAGGTTAAGGCAGGCAATGATGAAAACATGACTGTAGAAAGGAGGCAACAAAGTAAACATAATGCAAATAGAATCTTCTCAGTAGCATATAATTCAGTTTAGGTCCTTTGTTTAAAAGAAAATGGAGCTATTTGTGTGACTAAGTAGTTACTAGAGCTAAGGAACTCTTAAATTTTTTTCTGAATCATCTCTATTGCTCATTCACAAAGATAAAAAGTAAAATATGGAACTCTGTAGTTTCTGCGTTGGATAAAACTGAGAGATGAATTAAAGATGCAACTGTCTTGATTTGGGTTAAGATAATGAGCTTAAAGAATGATAAATAATATATATTAGCTCTTGCGTTACAGAAATAGTAGAGAAGTAAAGAGTGTTTCATGCTGAGAGCTTATTCACTTAGAATAAAGATATGAAAGTGCATGGGGAAGGGTGGGGGAGGAAAGGGCTAAATTTCAGAGCTCATAGGAGACAAAAGACTTCCCTAATTGACTTTCCTGGTTTTCATTCAAATGTGTAGTTGAGTATTTAGGAAGAGGAGGTTTTAATAAGAGGTCCAATCACACTGCTGTGGAGTCAGTACAGTTCTGTACTTGGAGGAGGACACTATCTTCTCTGGGAAGAAAATGCAGTTTTAACATGGTATAGTGGAAGTTTTGGGCTTAAACATTTTAACATTAGTAATATGGCTAGGATGTTTATGAACTTTTTTCTTAATTTAGAAGGAAATACAATGTTATTAACAGTTATCTCATTCTGCAGTTCCACTGTTGTGCCTTTTTTTGTCAATGATTTTCAGTGATTTTCAACTTTTAATATGCTTTCCTTACATCTTATTATTCACTCTACTAGCCTTTGGTATCAGGCAACTCTTCAAGTCTAGCAGCAAACACCAAAGCTAAACTTGGAAAAAGTTGGAATTTGGATTTAAGTAGCAATTCAATCTTAGTTTCTATTTTTATATACTTTTTGTGAGGTAAAAATACAATGGTTATCACAACTGGTTTTTGACTATATTGGTAGGATTTAAGCAACTTTAGGAGAAAATGTAGAGGCTATAGGTTGCAGCTTGAAGAATATGCTTTTTGTGGAGAGCTTTGAAAAGCTTTGTACAAATACTTATATTTTAGGGAAATAAGATATAAATAGAATGGAGTTTCTATTGTAGACAATACTATTCCTAGTCCTGGAAGAGAATCTTTTCTTAAAATATATTCTTGAGAAAGGTGCCATTAACGAGGTACACAGCTCTTTCTGCCTCCCTCCAGTGGTTGGAGTGGGGGGTGTTGGGGAATATGGGGGGAGGTGGTAAACCCACTCAAGGTTTTTCTTCATATGAATTAGTTGGCAAGCAAAAGAAGGTGTCTTAGGTAATGATTGACAACCTTAAATAGAATACTAACTTAATGGTGTCTGAAGTGCAAAAGGGTTTCAAACTCAACATTTTTTGTACTATTTTTTCCTTAAGAGATACTATTATTTTTAACTTTAATTAGTACAACAATTCTACTATTAGTTATCTGTAAAATATAGACATATTTGACCCTTGGCTGATCTTGTAGGCAGGCCTCATACAGCCTCTTTTTTACTATATTCATATCCAGTATTTTGGTCACACAGATCTTAATTTCCCTGGCAGCTGATTTAATTTTATTGGATTTTTATACGTACTTGCTATTCTAGTTGATCAAACTATGTCTTGTTGCCTATTTAAAAAAAACCAAAACCCCTCTGTTTATGGACAGTGATGTTCATATGCTGCGAAAACGACATACTGCAGTGCAGTTTTTTGCCTGTCCATATCAAATAGGACTTGAAATGCCTTTTTGGATCATCAACTGTGGTTCCCTAGTGATGCAAAGCATCAGATTACATGAACCTTCTTATCTCTAATGTTTTGCCCTCTGTGGGGTAAGGAGATTTCTCTTAGTTGTAGTGATAGCCAAGTCTGGACCTCTGTCATCTTTTGGTTTTCACTTTGACAGCAACTTCCATTTTCTGAAGAGAGGGTCTTTGTGAACTTGTATAGGTAATCATACTGAGATACTCACAGTAAAAACAGTGATTCAGCAATGCTGCTTTGTTCATCCTATGTCGCAAACTTTGTGCTGTTAAGGATAAGATATCTCCAAAGGGTTTTATCACTAAAGCCTTGAAGAATGCTTGGCAGATCAAATCACGTTATGCATTTTTCAATTAAACAGTCCTGCTTAAGTTATGTGATAAGTAGCATGTGCATATTACTCTTGAGTATTTCTGATCAACGATGCTTTGAACAACTCCTGGTTTTCCTCCCATTGTGACATGTTATCATATCACATTTACCACTTGGGGAAACTCAAGACCAAAACTAGAACTTTAATAGGATTTTGGTTTGGGCATTTGCACTTAATTAAAATACTCAGATGAAGCCCAAGAGTTCTTCTATATGAAGGCATTTCCATGCTTCAGTGGAATGAATCTTCCTGAGAAACTCATGTTCTGTGGTGTAGCTGTTTATAGCCTCTGGGGTTTGTAATGCTGCTTTACTATCCTGCATGTCGCTTTGAGGTCAAAGAAAATGCCTGCTTCATAGTGGCGGCAGGCAATACTAAAGATATCTTGCTTGAAAAGATGCCTTGCATCTAAAGGACTTTAGCTAGTGAGACTATAGGAGCAGTTGTATGCAAGTTGTGTGGAGAAAATTTGGGTGGAGGGAAACCTTTACCGTTTTTCTACAGTAATTTGAAAATGACTTTCTTAACAGAGAACCAAGGCTGAAGAAATTTGAGATGTAACTGAACTGATTAAAAGACAAGTGTGGATTTTACTTGGGCAGCATTGTGGCAAGCATCAAATTCGAGTATGACTGCTTCAGTAAGACCCTTTGTCCTTCTATGTCTTAATTTTTCTCACCTTATGAATTAGGATAATCTCTTTGTATTTTCAAGCATTCTACATTTTAGTGCTGGGAAGCACTTGAATTACTTCCAAATAGTAGTAGAAAAAACAAAATATGTGGAGTATGAAAGAACATAAAGACAAAACCTGATGTCATTATTTGTGTTCCAACGCTCTCCTTTTAACAACAATTTTTAAAATTTGTATCTCAAAAATTCAAGCTAAGGAGAGGAACATTAGTGCTTCTTTTTTTTTTTCCTTTTCCACCCCTGATACATTTCTTCTGATTAATGGTATCTTGCTATTACACGTTTTGTTGTTTGTTAGAGGAATAGACCAAGTTTTATATATCTCAGTGGATATCTAATTGCATAGTTACTTTCTTTTTTTTTTTCTCCTCCCAGAATGACTAGTTGAAACCCTTGGGGTTTTTTATCAGAAGTTTTTAAGCAATGTATGCTCATTATGGTATTGGGTTTGTGTGGCAAGGTTTTGGTACCGGGAGGGAGGGCGGGCGGGCTACAGGGGTGGCTTCTGCGAGAAGCTGCTAGAAGCTCCCCCTGTGTCTGATAGAGCCAATGCCAGCTGGCTCCAAGACGGGCCCACTGCTGGCCAAGGCCAAGCCCATCAGCGCCCCTGTGATAACATATTTAAGAAGAAAAAAACCAGTTAGAGAGAGCTTTTGCAGCCGGAGAGAGGAGTGAGAAGATGTCAGAAACTCTGCAGACACCAAGGTCAGTGCAGAAGGAGGGGGAGGAGGAGCTCCAGGCGCCGGAGCAGAGATCCCCCTGCAGCCCATGGTGAAGACCATGGTGAAGCAGGCTGTCCCCCTGCAGCCCATGGAGGAAGGATGGGGGGGTGTAGAGATTCCACCTGCAGCCGATGGAGGACCCCACGCTGGAGCAGGTGGAGGCACCTGAAGGAGGCTGCAGCCCATGGGAAGCCCATGCTGGAGCAAGCTCCTGGCAGGACCTGTGGCCCTGTGGAGAGAGAAGCCCATGCCAGAGCAGGTTTGCTGGCAGGACTTGTTACCTCGTGGGGAACCCCATGCTGGAGCAGTTTGCTCCTGAAGGTCTGCACCCCATGGGAGAGACCCACGCTGGAGCAGTTCGTGAAGGACGGTAGCCTGTGGGAGAGACTCACGTTGGAGCAGTTTGTGAAGGACTGTCTCCCGTGAGAGGGACTCCATGCTGGAGCAGGGGAACAATGAGAGGAGTCCTCCCCCTGAGGATGAAGAAGCAGCAGAAACACCGTGTGATGAACTGACCGTAACCCCCATTCCCCGTCCCCCTGTGCCGCTGAGGGGGGGAAGGTTGAAGCCGGGAGTGAAGTTGAGCCTGGGAAGATGGGAGGGGTGGGGGGAGGTGTTTTAAGAGTTGATTTTATGTCTCATTCCTCTACTCTGTTTTGCTTGGTAATAAATTAGATGAATTCCCTCTCTAAGTTCAGTCTGTTTTGCCCGTGACAACAATTAGCGAGTGATCTCTCCCTGTCCTTATCTCGACCTACAAGCATTTCGTTATGCCTTTTCTCCCCTGTTTAGTGAATGAGGGGAGTGAGAGAGCGGCTCTGGTGGGCACCTGGCCCCCAGCCAGGGTCAGCCCACTACAGTTCACAATGGAAATTCACTTGAATTAGTATAGAAATGAGTTAGCAATTAATTGTGAACTATGATTAAAATATTAAAATGTTATTTTCACTCTTTAATAGAAAATACAGGTCACCATGAACATAGCATAAAAGGGATGGAGACTATACAGAGAAACTAAAAGAAATGCCCCGTAAAGTAATACCAAACGAAGTTTGTGTGCTTTTACTACTGACAGAAGAAATAAATAATTCTTATGACACTTATACTACAAAACAAAACCAGATTAGCTCTGAATAGTTTCAAGATTATTCAAATTTGTAGAAATTTGTAGGCATAAAATAGAGTAAGTTCTAGAAATAAGCCAGTTTAATGCATACGTTCTAAGAATGCATTAATGTGCGTAATATAAAACTGACAAGCCTAGATGTGATACAGCTTGTATAACATTTAAAATACATTAAAAAGTTAAATTCTGTTTTTAACTGCTCGGTTAAATAGGCAAATGTTAGAACTTCATGACTTTGTTCCTCTAGCTGTTGATGCTAGGTATGCAACAGTTTTATTAACTTAGTTTAATTTTTTTGCTTCAGTTAAATACACAAGTAGTAATATTACATGTTGTAGTATGCATTGTGTTACAATCCATGCTAAAGCAGATAAGTTCTCTGATTTTCATGGCGTCACATATAAATTCAAAATTATCTTGCAAGAAGTCATACTGTTGGATGTTGCTGAAGAGATCAGGATTGCCAACAATGTGAAATACAACATACAATTGTCTTTCCTTTAAATTAGCATGCATGTGTGTGGCAAAAGTCTTCAAATTAGCTTCTGGAAGCAAAAAGACATTCATAATACAAATAGCCTTTACAATGTTAGGTCTAGTAGGTTTATCTCTGAACTGCTGAATGTGTTCCCGGAGTTGGCTGACTTGCTCTCGCAGTTCAAGAGGACACTGTGCTGGTGCTAGACAAGTGAACTGTAAACCCCTGGCTCAGCTGGCTTCTATGAAGTTCACTTTAGTCAGTGTTTCAAGGAACAGGCTACTGAAGTGAAGAAGTACTTGTAATGCTTAAGAGAGTCTTTCAGAAATTAGAGTGAAGCCTGGAGATTTAAGGAGAGATACTGTTTCAATTGACCTACACCAGGGTAAAGTAAGAAGCAGGCCGGTCACCCCTAACATAGCTTGAGGAATATTCTGAGCAGTGAATTTTTAGGAAAGGAGATGAGCTGCACTTAAAAAGTGTAAAACACTAGGTTATCCAATGGATTTTGTGCGTCTCTATTATCTAGACTTAATCTCAGAAGCTTGCTTTGCTACTTGCAGGCAGCCCACATCTTTGCATGCAGACAGTATTGTAAATTTTGAATTATTTCATATCTCGTACACTTAATGAAGTAATTTTACTTAGATGTTGTAGATGTGGAAAGCAGCACGCTATTTTTTTTCAAACAGTGCACTGACATTAGATTAGTTGCAAGAATTTTTATATAAATCCCCTACCTATCAGCATCTGATAACCAGACAAAGCAAAGTTATATGTATGTGTGTTGGGAGGGGGAAATAAAACTTTTAAATACAATGAAATCAATTGGAGCTGGAGGATTTGGCACAGGCAAAAGCAGAAAGTAGTAATTTGGTTTAAGAACAGGAATTCCTTTATGTAGAAAAATTTTTGATTGTGCTAAGTTTTTGTTTGATGATATTTCCTAAAATTATTTAAATTTAAAAAGGGAATCATAATAGCATATAAATATATAAAAAATATCAGCAATATAAAAAAATAGAGTAACATTATATGTTTTACCCAAGTGTCTTCAGCTATTCACAGCAGCCCATCTTCACATTGCAGGTTAGGTGTTTGCAATGTAGCATTCTCTTCACTGCTGTAAACAGAGGTGTTTTATTCATGAATATGGATCTTATTGGTCAAACACACCACATGCAGTTACTGCTCCAAAGAGATTACTATTGACATATAAAATAAGAAATAGTTTATAGTTATAGACAACAGGACTACAGGGAAATGATTACATTATTCAATATTATAGTCAGTGCACTATGTGTAACAACAGCTTACTGCTGTATATTTAGGCAAGTGAATATTTCAATAAAAATGAGGTCTCAAAATTCTTCTTTAAGTCCCTGTGCTGTATAATGCAAGTTCATCCCTATAACGTCTTTCAGAACTGAACAAGCCTGTTAAAATTGTCTAGATGAAATTATCCTTTTCTGGTAAGGTTTAAAGATAGAAATGATCACGCTTCGCTTACCTTGCTGCAAAAAGCACTGCTAAGAAAGAATGAAGATAGCCTTGTGTGGGTTTTTCCTCAGCAAAACAGGAAATGTTACTTGGAAGAGATGCTGCTGTTTGTCACTGAAATGTTCTTTACTGAAGTTCTTCTGGGTGGGCACAAAACCCTTTCTCTGGTTGCAAAGATGTTACCCTGCACAGATCTGTAAGAAACACAAGTGTGCGACTTATTATGCTCAAAAGTATCGATTCTGAAATAGCTCCTGATGCTAGATAGGTGTAGGTTGGGGTTTTTGGGGGGATGAGAGGGAACGGTTTTATTTTTCAAAGCATCTAGAGAAGGGAAATGGCATTCTGACACTGACATTAGCATTACATTACAAATAGTTCTCAACTCAGTGAGAATGCCTTCCTAAAGGAAGTAAATCTTTAATGTTCCTTAAAAGAGGAGCAGAACATTGTGATATCTTTCAGAGGGAAAATATATGCTGAAATAAAATCTTCCTATTTCTTTGGTGAGAAATGGAGAGATGCACTTAAGCGATGTTCCTGTAACATGTGTCAGCTATGGAAAGAAAATTTACAACTCTTCTCTGGAAGCCTCAAGATATCACTACTATTAAACAGTAAATAGAAAAAAGCAGACTCAAATCTACTTGATTCTGTTGCAGTAAAGCGGATTTAAAAGAAGAAATACATGATAGTAGAAGTCCTTTGTGCAGCTGGGTGCTAACAGCTGAATACCATGAAATTGCAAGCACTGTGGAAATGACAAGTTTCTAAAAACTGACCCCATAAAATATACAATACTCCAGAAAATTTGAAATGAACAGCAACTTTTATTGTCTCCGTATATTATCATTGGTAATCCAGGGATATTTCACAGATGAGACAAAAAAGAGAGTGTTTGCAACATAAAACTGAGATGGTGCTTAATAATGAAATCTCGGTAGGTTTTACACATAAGGTATTTATTTGTTTCTATGTTACTTTCTAACATTAACAGCAAAACTGTGGGTGCATATATCCATACGTACATATATATGCACGCACATACAGATATATAGGGCCCTTATTTTGTCCAGCTAAAGGAATCACTATTTTCATTCACCAGCAAAAAAAGTATCCAATTTGAATTACAAGAGCAAATTATAGCTAATTTCATATTCGTTAAGTCCCATTCATCTTGTAAGGGAAGTTAAAGGAATTTGTTTCTTTTATTACGTATATTTTACAGTCCCTTTGACTTTCCAAGGTAGTGTGGCAAGGTGATGATGTGACTGAGTCAAGACCTATATATCACAGCATGTTCTGATTTAACATTTTTTAGACTACTATTAGTTTGAATTGAAATCAATGTTCTCACCCAGATGTAAATAAATTGACCTTTTGGGCTATATTGTATTAACAGAATCTTGCAGTTTCAAGCAAAATATTGTTTCCTTCATTCCTGCATATTTAGTTGTCAAAATCCGATTATGTGTTCTGTGCATGAAGAATTCATCCTGTGCATGAAGTTTTCATAAAGTTAGGAATCAAACTGATTCCATGGACATGAAAGCATATAGAGGAGCCATTTAGTTTTCCCTTTAGGATTTTGCTTGTTTGGTTTGGGGGTTTTGTTAATGATACATTTAGCCATTTTTTAAAGGATCTTTAGTGCATTCATAATAAAAGACACTGTAATTGTAAACAACACAAATTAAGTTGTTCCTCTTGTCCTTTGAGGGCTTTGATAAAAGGAGAAGGGAAGACCTGAATCTACAATTTAAAGAGGAAGTGGTTTGGTTTTTGTTTTGTGGGAAAATGGGAAGAAGCCCTATTGTTTCTCATTTAGAATTGTGAAAGGTGGAAATGATTTAGGACTAACATGATGGAACCACAGTACAGAACACCAATAGAAAGGACTTGATCCCAAAGATTTTAGAAAAGTGTAAGAAATAAGTGGCTATTATTAAAACTTGTTATGAAGAACTTTGGGATTTTATACTTATTCTTTCTTCTGTTGCCTCAAAATCCTTTCTCAAAATCATTAAGAGTTCATAGCAGATGTTTTCCTTTTGCTCTCCCATATCAAATGATAACTCTCATTGTTTTTTTAATTATGTACATTCCTTTTAGTATTTGTGTTTGAATTTTTTTTTTATGTTTCCATATTGAGGATGACAAATCAGTCTTTAAAAGATAGCTTAAACTTCTACAACTTTCTTGTGATAATTTATTTCCATGGAACTTGGCGGGGGGGCGGGAAGCGGGCGAGATTTTTCCAACAGCAGTTGAAAATATGGAAACAAGTGTCGTGGTTTTGGGGTGTGTGGTGTGTGGGGGGTGTTTAGTAGTGGTGAGTCTTCCTTTTTTTGTGTAAAATTTTGAGGCTACTTAAAAAAAAAAAAAGGGCATAACAGATGCAATGCTTACAGTCCAGAGAGAAAAGAATGTTAGCTCTATAGAAGTATACTACAAAGAATTTTCAAAAATATTTCTAGGATTTGGTGGGTTGTTTCCTCTTCACAGGTAGACTCCAGAGTTTTAAGCAAATGATCTTCAGAGATACCTGAATAATTAGGTCCTCACACTGTATGTTATCTATGTCCCTATACAAAGATTTAGTCACTTCATGACCTGTTAATGACTTGCTGAAACAAAAATGTGCTTTGCATTTTGTGTCATGAAGAGCATTCAAAAGTAGTAAAGCATTTTTTTTTCTTTTTAATATAAAGTTCTAGATGCTGGGTTAGAACATGTTTTATTTCTTTTCCTAATTCAGGCCATGGGGTGCAGGCAGGGAAGAGTTATTACTAATAAAGTTACGATAGTGAGTTGAAATTTCTGTGCGCCTTGATATTGAAAGACTGCTATAAAAAGAAAGTATCTTCTCTACTTGTATGACAATCTAAACCTCAAGGAAAATAGCTGAAGTTAAACCCCATAAATCTCATTTAAAATTATGATGTCTGAGAGTAAGCAAGAGCAGCTAAATGGGTGGATGAAAAATGTCAGCAGTAGGAATGTGGATAACAGAGATAAGGGATGCAAACCTGGAAAAATTGATGAATTGTTAAATGTTTAGTAATCACTAAACTTCTGATAGTCTTCCTATTGCTTACTATGGTAGTGTTTAAAACAATCTACAGACTCTAAATTGAAGGGAAAAAACCCCATATCCTGACAAGTACTTTGGTGGTTTATCACTTTTTTTGTGCTATGCTGGGTAATTGCTGGGAATAGGATAGCTTTGATCTTCATGAGTACTTCGTTGATGCAAGCAGAATATTAATTATGCAAATCCTCTGAGTAGTCAATGACAATGGGCCCTACCCATTGTGGGTAGATGCAGAATTGCTTTATGATGCCAAAAGCTTGATGCATTTCAGTATCAGTGGCTGAGATTTCACTACTAAATTTTACAGTGGAGTTACTGGCAGAATCTCCTTTACTTTCATTTTGCAGTGGAAATATTTTCCTTTGCTCCTTCATGGAATGGCTCCAATATATTATCCTGTTGCTCTCCCTGGTAACCTTGTGTGAGATGCTCACCCTCCTGTCTTGCTTTACGAAAAGGGTGTAGATAAATGGTGATTCCGTAGGAGCCAATTAGTTCTAGTCTTTCCCTGTAAGTGCGGTGTCTTCCCAATCAATGCCTGGTGCACCTTCATCCCATTTGTTCCCTGTGTTAGCTGCACCAGCTCACAAAATGTAGTGTTTTTGGTCAAGGAGGTAGCCAGAATTCTAGCCATGGAAAGTTTTATAGCAGTTAGCAATACCAGAAAAAAATATACGAAGAAGGAGCAGGTAAAGTCCAGGTCCCTTTACCAAGTCTGTCGCAAACAGTTCCAGGAGCCACTACCCAAAACTGTATAAACTAATCCACTCCACAAAAGGCTGCTATCCATGGAGTGGTGAGGTTATGGAGCAGTTAAGAGTCACCAATTTTCAGTCTATTGTATAATTACAGCTACAAAAGCAATCTGGTAAAACTTAAAATTTTAACTTTGGCTAAAAGTGTGGTAAAGACTTTTGAGAGAGGGGCAGAAAAAAAAGATTTTTTTTTTTTTTCCTGTGGCATGAAAACCCAAAATACATAATATTAACATACAGAAATGCTTTAGTTGAGGCATTTCTTTCAAAATTTATAAATAAGTTTTTTAACTTTTTTTAAGTAAATACCTTAACGACATGTTTCTATTTCTTTAAAAAAAATTAAGTGGACCTTTGGAGTGTCAAAAATTACTTTTTATTGTTTTAATGAAGTGAATGATTAATTTTATTGGTATTTCATTTTTAAACCATTTTTAGTAATGGCTTTTTAATTTCATAAAAAACCCTCTTTCTTCATATTTAGATTTTTTTATTATGATCATGAAATTACTTAGCTTGTTTCTCTGAAATTGGCTTTTTATGCACATTCATGTAACAGGAAAAACTGTCTAGAAATGTTAAGAAGTAAATTTTCTAAGGAAAAGCAGAAAAATGTTTTTCTGCTCTTTGCTAGAGTCAGTAAATGATTAGCTCTTGCTCTTGTGAAGAACAAATCTCCCTCAGATAGCACAGAATGCTGAAGAGCAGAGAACCCTGGTGTGATGCAAATTGACCAAACAGCTGCTGAATGTTGAATTCTAACAATACTTTAAACAGCTGCTTTCTTCTGGGAGATTAATATTAAAAACTGCAAGTAGAATAAGACTTGACAGGGCTTGACTACTGAAAATTCTTAGGAAGTTTGAGATTACTTAGAATTACTGAATAGCTAGTAATTTTTTTTAGAGGCATATTGTTCTGATCTGGGAAGGCCCGGGCTGGGAAGATTTGTTGCTATACCTAGAGTGAGATTAAGACACAAACGAGGTCATATGCTGCTAACTGGAGGACTTTATTGAACAAAGTATTTATCAAGAAAGTAGTGATAGGAAAGGGAAAGAGAATAGAAAAGGAGGAAGTTTCGTGAGCAGTCAGGATAGAGTTGTGAAAGATAGTCAGCCCTATGGATCCAGCGGCATCCCGTTGGTCCGTAGTCTTCGTGTATTCCGGTGGTGAGGGTCCCCCTCACAGTTTGACCGAGCAATCTTTTACAGGGTATGCAGGGAGGTTGTTCCCTAGACGACAGCACGTACCGTATCCCTGCATATGCTCTCGACAGGTTGGGGTGATTGCCCCTGTCTAGGCATACCCTCACCATACCCCTGAAATGACGTGATTGTTCTTTGACCCCTGTTGGTCTGCTCATGGCAACTGGGCTCGGCCAGTCCGGTGGGGAGTCTCATGAGGAGCTTACCAGGGTTGCGAACAAGCTTTGAGACAGTTCACTCAAGACGTGGTCCTTCACACATGTACTCAGAGACAGTTGTCAAAATAATACAAGACCATTGTGACATTTGTCATTAGGGGACGTGTAAAGGAGGAATATACGCTCTTAAATAATATGGGGGTTTTCCTCATAATTTTTCAGAAATGTTAACAGTTGATAAAATTATTATTTAGATTAATTTATGAACTTATTAATTTATTTAATTTTGTGTTGGGTTTGCGTGGCAAGGTTTTGGTAGCGGGGGGGCTACAGGGGTGGCTTCTGTGAGAAGCTGCTAGAAGCTCCCCCTGTGTCTGACAGAGCCAATGCCAGCCGGCTCCAAGACGGGCCTGCCGCTGGCCAAGGCCAAGCCAATCAGCGCCTCTGTGATAACATATTTAAGAAGGGAAAAAACAGTTAGGGGGAGCTTTTGCAGCTGGAGAGAGGAGTGAGAAGATGTAAGAAACTCTGCAGACACCAAGGTCAGTGCAGAAGGAGGGGGAGGAGGAGCTCCAGGTGCCGGAGCAGAGATCCCCCTGCAGCCCATGGTGAAGGCCATGGTGAAGCAGGCTGTCCCCCTGCAGCCCATGGAGGAAGGATGAGGGGGTGTAGAGATTCCACCTGCAGCCTGTGGAGGACCCCACGCTGGAGCAGGTGGAGGCACCTGAAGGAGGCTGTGGCCCATGGGAAGCCCATGCTGGAGCAAGTTCCTGGCAGGACCTGTGGACCCGTGAAGAGGGGAGCCCATGCCAGGGCAGGTTTGCTGGCAGGACTTGTGACCTCGTGGGGAACCCCATGCTGGAGCAGTTTGCTCCTGAAGGTCTGCACCCCATGAGAGGGACCCCATGCTGGAGCAGGGGAAGGATGAGAGGAGTCCTCCCCCTGAGGATGAAGAAGCAGCAGAAACAACATGTGATGAACTGACCGTAACCCCCATTCCCCGTCCCCCTGTGCCGCTGAGGGGGGGAAGGGTTGAAGCCGGGAGTGAAGTTGAGCCCGGGAAGATGGGAGGGGTGGGGGGAGGTGTTTTAAGAGTTGATTTTATTTTCTCATTCCTCTACTCTGTTTTGCTTGGTAAGAAATTAGATGAATTCCCTCTCTAAGTTCAGTCTGTTTTGCCTGTGACAACAATTAGTGAGTGATCTCTCCCTGTCCTTGTCTCGACCTATAAGCATTTCGTTATACCTTTTCTCCCCTGTTTAGTGAATGAGGGGAGTGAGAGAGCGGCTCTGGTGGGCACCTGGCTCCCAGCCTGGGTCAACCCACCACAAATTTGTTGGGAGTCTGCAGAGGGAAGCTAATGCTAGATCCTTACAAATGTTTAGAGATTGCGAAGTTGAGTGACGCAGCACATAGTTCCCTATAACTGGTCGTTGAAAGATTCCCCTTGCCTGATTCAGGCATGCAGGGTGGCAGCAAGGGGAAGGGTTCTGTAAAGGGATTTTGTTCAAAGAGTATTACAGAAAGCTTTGAATATTGGTTACGAGTGGAAATAACCTATTTTTGCCTCAATAATTAAAATGCTGACCTGATAATGGAATACACGTGGAAATAGTACATGCAGTTCACAGTTTGCAAGTGCTAAGGTAGTGTAATATGAGAGAAACTGTGAGATGTAATGAATATTTGGTTTACATTAGCTGTAAACTTACAGTTAAGTCAAAGGTCACTTTATATTTAAATTAATATAAAATTCTCCAGCTAAAAATGTTCTCAGGATTGAAAGCTGTACATTAGCAATAATTAGAAAAGACCCAGGAGTAGCTATAATAGACTTGCATAGAAATTGGCTTTGGAAGTTGCTACAAATTTTTTGTATATTTAAAACCTAGCTGTTTAATTTTAAATATCCCATATTAAAAGAAAGATTCTGAAATATTTGGTTTGAACAATTAAATTTAGGGGAAAAAAACACCAAAGTTTTTCATAATAGAGAGAAATCTGATTTTCAGACAGTTCCAGTTGACACTTGATTGTAATTCTCTGTATACAATAATTGAGCTGAAAAACATCTGACAAATCTTAAACGTCATTAAGAATTGAATGAAGTATACCCTGAAGTGATTATAAACCCTCTTCCTTCAATGAACTCCCTAAATAGTAATGAATGGGGAGTTAATCTGAGGGTCTGCAAGCTGTCGATGTTGATTCTTTGTGAATTTATTTTGTTTATAAAGGACTTCAAACAAAGTTTGGGGAGGGAGGGGAAGCAACAGTGCTTAGAAGGAACTTTTCCTGGGTTAAACAACATGTCAGTGCAGTTGATAGAGTGCTCAGTGGCAGGAAAAACATTGCTTCTCTAATGGAAAGATAATGATGTGGAAATTTATGAAACAAAATACCGGACATTTAAAGCTGGTTCTTAAACCATATCTATCAAATCTTCCAGGTTGGTGCAGGCCATCCCACTTTTCATATTCATAGCTATTTGAAATTCAGTGTGGATGTGTTGATATCTTCTTGGTAGAGAAGCATAATGTTATACCCTGCTATTAAGGCATCTCTCTGTTCCCAAGGGTAGTGTGGACCTTTTAAATATCTATTTTCATTAGAAGGAGGAATTTGTTAGTTAAATTGCTTGAAGTTCATATGGGAATGAAACTCTAAAAGCAAATGCTGTCGGGTACAGATATTTTAGTGTTATTAGTTATTGAAACCTTCTCTTAAAATCTAATCTTTACTTTTTCATTTTAATTAGGTGCACTTATGTTGATTTAAGTAGCTGAAAAGAATACAAGGAACCATATAGAAACTGAAAAAGATTAAGATGTTTCAGTAATGGGAGTGACTTGGGTAGTACGTCAGAAGGTTTCTCAGCCCTTCCCTATGTGATTTAGTAGGTAGGACATATCTAATGTGATTTTTGCTATCTCCTGAACGTAAATCCTGCTACAACAATGTTCTGTGGTAGCATAGCATTTCTGGTGGTATTTGCTGCTTTATGACGTTGCAAGCTAGGCAAGGAAAGAGGCAGATGCTTTTGTTTGAGTGACAGTTCCCACAATGCCCAATATTACTCTATCCAAGTAAAATGCAAGCTCTCATAAGTCTTCCATTAAACATCCTTCACAGACTAATCCTATTTGTTCTTTACTAATTATGTCTTTTTAGGATAATAGATTTAAGAACAGCTCTATCTGAATCTTTTAGAATGGTCTGCATTTCTTCACTTTCTCTCCTGGAGATCTCCTGTCCCATTTCTCTGTTACCATGCATCAGATCTGCTTTGTGCAGTCAGAAAGCCAGTCAAATACAATGACTATAGAATTCTGTGAAACCCAGCTTTAACAACAATAACAAAAACCCCAAGAGAGCTGGGGATGTTATAAATAAAAATGAATTAGTAATTTTAACTCATGGACAGTTTATACCCTAAGGTACTTCTTAATTGCATTTTAATTTTTTGTAATTATGAGTGGAGGGTTTCATTTTAAGCTTACATTCCACGTAGAATAATTTGCTAGGCTGGTAACATGTAAATACTTGAAATTCATGACTGTACACTTGTCTTTCACACAAGTATATAGGAGCTGGGTCTAACCCACAGTGAAATCATTCTGGTGATCTCACTGGAATTCAGATGAATGTCTGTATTTGTAGCTGGGATAGATTTCAGTATATTTGAACTAAAATAGTTTTTCCATCAGTCATTCTTCTGTAACTGACTTTAGGTAAGACACGAACAAAAAAAGTGCTTGGAATTTTCACTTTACCTAGCCTCACACAGTCTTGCAGATTACATACAAGGACAAACTGGATTATGAAAGTTGTATTTTTTTTTTTAATTTTTTAGTTCTCATAAACAACTGGTTATTCTCACAGGAACAACAAGCATCATTTTGTTCCCTAGCTCATCAGCAGAAAAGCCGACAATTAAAACACAGAGCTGATTTTTTTTTTTTCCTTATTCTCTAAAGACCATAGGCCAGGACAGAATGGGAACTAGACCTTCACACATTTATTTCAGTGCTTCATAAAATGAAAGTAGTGGCCTGTACAAAGAGGCTAGCTGCAATCATACATGACTGCAAATGACTTTTCTCTGCCTCGAGCATTCTAGTCTGTCCACCACTAGACTTTAATCCTCTAGCTTGCTGACTTTTCTCTCAAATTCCCAGAGCAAAATCCATTTCTGTATTATATTTTCTGAGGTTACTTCAATTTCTGTGTATGTCCTGGTTGGTGCAGTACCTGTAATGCTCCTCAGCTATCTAGTTTACATTGTGACATATAAAAATACCTACTGTCCTTCCTTTTCTTCACCCTTTTTGAAAGCCTATCTATGAATCATTACTGAGTCAAAAACATTCTGAACTTTTTGTTTGATATTCTTGTTTCTTCAGCCAATGCAACTTTCTATCAGTACAGCACATTTATCTTTCACTTGTGTATTTGAATACTAGCAGAACTTTACCCACTGACAGGGGAATGGTTTTATGCAAACCTTAAGTATGAAACACAGCCTGAGTGACAGGGAGAGCCACACAGTTTGCTTGTTTCCTATCTCTCATCACAGGCAGCTTTTCTTATACAGAGGATCTGTAATGACACTACAGCAATCTTTATACTCTTTCAACATATCCCAGCTTCAGGAAGAAAAAAATAGAATTATAGAATCATTTAGGTTGGAAAGGACCTTTAAGATCAAGTCCAACTGTTAACCTAATGCTGCCAAATCCACAACTGAACCATGTCTCTAAGTGCCACATCTACAACACATCTTTTAAATACCTCCAGGGATGGTGACTCAATCACTTCCCTGGGTGGCCTGTTCCAGTGCTCGACAATCCTAATATCCAATCTAAACCTCCCCTGGCACAACCTGAGGCCATTTCCTCTTGGCCTATTGCTTCTTCCTTGAGAGAAGAGACCAACACCTGACTGGCTACAACCTCTTTTCAGGGAGTTGTAGAGAGCAATAAGGTCTCCCCTCAGCCTCCTTTTTTCCAGGCTAAACAACCACAGTTCCCTCAGCTGCTCTTCGTAGGACTTGCTCTCTAGACCCTTCACCAGCTTCATTGCCCTTCTCTGGACACACTCCACCACCTCAACGTCCTTCTTGTAGTGAGGGGCCCAAAACTGAACACGGTATTCGAGGTGCGGCCTCACCAGCACCAAACCCATGCTGACTGGGCCTGATTACCTGGTTGTCCTCTGTGTGCCACATGGCAGCACTTAAGGTGATCTGCTCCATTACCTTCCCTGGCACTGAGGCCAGATTGACAAGCCTATAGTTTCATGGATCCTCCTTCCGGCCCTTCTTGTAGATGGGTGTCGTATTGGCTAACCTCCAGTCAACTGGGGCCTCCCCGGTTACCCAGGACTGCTGATAAAATGATGGAAAGTGGCTTGGAGAGCACTTCCACCAGCTTTCCCAGTCCCCTTGGGTGGATCCCATCCGGCCCCATAGACTCGTGTGTGCCTAAGTGCTGTAGCAAGTCACTAACCATTTTCCCTTGGATTATGGGGGCTTCATTCTGCTCCCTGTCTTCCAGCTCAGGGGGCTGGGTACCCATCGAACTACTGGTCTTACTGGTAAATACTGAGGCAAAGGCAGCATTAAGTACCTCGGCCCTTTCCTCACCCTTTATCACTGTGTTTCTGCCCACATCCAATAACAGATGGAGATTCTCCTTAGCCCTCCTTTGGCCCTTCTAATTTTCTCCCTGCATAGTCTATTCTCTGAATACAGAGAAAGAAAATGGAATAAAGACGTGGTAAAAATGAAGATGTGTAAGGAATAGCAAACTAATATACAGAAGAAATAACTTTGTTTCTACCTATTTCTCGGTTCAGGAATTTCTGATGCTTATTGATACAAGTATAGGGGTCTGTTGATGAAGGAAATAAGCTTATTTCCTTTGAGTAAAAAAAAAATAAATATATATTTGGATCAAACTTTAAAGACTTACTAAAAAGGGTGTGTGTTTTCTTATTTCTACTTATTAAATTAATTAGACTTTGTCAATCACTGCTGTCCAGTTGTCTGTCTTACAACTGCAATATCTGTTTCCATTGTATGTATCACAAGACCGCCATGTTGTCTAGTTAGCATCATATTTTGCTAAAAAGTCACAGGAATTCTTATCACTTGTATATAAATTAAGGAGGACATCATTTTTCAAATAGATGTTAAAATGTCTTTTCATTTGTTATTAGAAAGTTAAATATACTGGCAAGAGATCTCAGAAGAAATATTAGCAAGTGTCATGGCTGATACTGCTTCTGTATTGTGATACCATTGTAGGCTAATTGAACGTGTGGTACATATTTATGGCTATGTGCTGGATGTCATAGAAGTGGTGTGTGAATGTTATCGTTGCAGTACAGATTTGTAACTCATTCATCCAGAAAATCCACAACAATGAATAACACATGACATAGCCAACAGCAGATTTTCACTTTCATGAGGAAGGCTTTTCGTGGCCAAATGTTAGGACTATTTCTTCAAGTAAGCTTCTACATATTATACATATTATCATCTGCATCACAGTCAGAAACTCCTGTCTCTATTGATTGAATTCCCTTGGTGGTAGTTCTAAGTTCTCCAATATTAAGACCAACTGCCCAAAATTTATACAGGTAGGAGATGGAAAACATCCAAGAGCGCTGAGCAGGCTGTAGGATTTGAACTTAAGCAATGACTATTCTGTATTGAAGAAGACTTCTGAATGTAAGCGTTTGAATAGAAGTCTTTTAGAGTGATTAATGTTATTGGAGGGTGTATCTAAAAGGCAGCAGCATCAGTAATCTATTTTGCCATTCACTTCTGTACAATTTATAAAATTATTACCTTCTTGGAATGTTATCTACTTCTTCATGTAGTCATAAAAATTTATCATGTATACCTTTCAGTTGCTTGTGTAAGAAAAATAATAACAATAAAATATGATTTGTGAAGAGAGTAGAAGCCACATCTTCATTTTTAATGATCTTTTTATTTTCACTAAAGGTTATGTGGTATTGAGGGTAAATTGTCTGCCTTGGTTTAAGAATACGTGCTCTGTCACCTAGCTTTCTCTTTCTTGTTATCTGCTTAATGAATGAACCACAGCAAATATATCATCCAAAGGTATACTGTATAAAAGCAAGACCTTCCAGAGAACGTTAATTCCACAAAGGTGAATTTTACTATTTCAATGAAAAAAATCTGCTTGGTGTTTTTTGGGTTGGTGGTTGGTTTGTGGGTTTTTGTGGGGGTTTTTTTGGTTTTTGTTTGTTGCAGTGTTTTTTTTGTTTTGTTTTAATTTTTGTGTGGTTTGTGTTTTGTTGTTTTATTTTGTGTTTTTGTTGGGGTTTTTTTGGGGGGTAGGTGTGTTGTTTGTTTTGTTATACTATATTTTTGTGAAAGAAATATTACATCCATATGTTTACTGACAATCTGTACAAAACTAGTATTTTTTAAGAAGTAAAATGCAGAACTTAGCAGTATTTTTCTTATGGCAGCTTATCCTTCAAGTGTTCTGGACTTGTGGGAAGAAAAATGAAAGTAATAAAATATAGATAATGTTAATGTACCTTTCATTGAATATAGGTAGATAATATAAGTACTCAACCCATTTTTAAGTGAACTTGCCCAAAGGTATTCCTGGAAAGTACTCTTCAGCAATTCTTGTACCCGATGAAATTATTTTAGTTTCAAAATCAGAGAAAGGGGATGAATGTTTAATTCTTAAATTATTTCTCTTTGGTTCACAGCTCAGTTTTTATTTCCCAGTCCTACCTAGCCAAGTTTCCTGCAGCCTTTAAATGGTAAACTGATTAAAACCATCTCTGGATGAATTTCCAGAGTGGTAGTATACAAGTAAACTTTTATCAATATAATTACAGGTAGTCCTGGCTGCTGGCAATTTTAATGGTATTCTTATTTTGTTTTCCATATCACTGTACTGTGATATTTTCTTTAAAACAAATTAAAATACTGAAGACAAATTTCCTAACAAGAACAGTAGAAAGATTGTTAGCAATAAAACTTAGTGCTACAATTCTTAAGAACACTATAGAACTGAAGAACATTCCTGCACATAAACTTTAGTTTTCTTACCTGTTGTGTAGATATTTCATCTAAATTGCTAATATATGATTCTAAATCACGTCATCAGATATGTTTGCAAATGCATGATTTGATTCATGTTGTTTGTAGTGAATTACTTTCAACATAATATCTTGAAAAATCCACGTAAACAACACACTTTAAATTTCGCAGAATTAAGAAAGACTAGAGCAAAATGGAGTTTGGATTGAGATTGTGACCTGTGGACACCTTGTGCATGGAATGGTTTGGGTTGGAAGGGACCTCAAAGACCATCTAGTTCCAACCCCCTGCCATGGGCAGGGACACCCTCCACTAGACCAGGTTGTCCAAAGCCCCATCCAGCCTGGCCTTGAACACTTCCAGGGATGGGAATGTTGTTTTGGGGGCACATTGTTTTTCTTTCTTGCACAAATAAGTATTTAAGAAAGAGATCATGCATAAAAATGAGTAGGAACTTGGCTTTTGCATTTGTCGCAGATCTGTGAAGGCAAACATTAAGGAATATTTAAAATAAAAATGTATCTGGCAGAGTTTGCATTCACCTTAAAATAAAATGTGGAGGGTTATGCTGGAGCCAGATGACTGGTTTGTGCAACACTAGGATTTCTCATTTCTGGGTAAGTTACGAACACAGTAATCCAGAAGTTTTGGGCATCTTTGGTGATTTAGCAGTCTCAAACTGGACTGTATTGCTACACAGATTTTCTATCAATACCTACTGTGCAAGAATAACCTTGAAAATTCAGGTAATAACAATGGGTTTCTTCCATCAGGATACTTCTTGCATCCTGCTAAGAGCTAGGATGAAAGCATTGATGGTGGTATAAGGGACAGAAGACTCATATAAGCTATGCAAGCTGATATGTTACTGTTAAGAAAGGATCGAAAAATAGAACCTTTCAAAACTAAAAATAGAAAGATCTTCATAAAACACAGCATGTGGCAACTTCAAGTCTTCTGATACAGATCATTTAGCAGACTTCAGTGATATACCAATTGCTTTCAACCTCAGCAATCATCTCTTCAGACATGAGTTATAAAATAAATGAGTATTTTTCATAAGGGACCTGTGTGAATAGATTGACATCTCTGGAAAGTATTAGCTTATCTTTTTCAGTAAGTGAAATAAAATGAAAAATTCAAAGCCATGGGCTCTCTTGGGATCCAGTACAGTGTAGAACTCTTTCTTTACATTTTTTTTTTATTAGCTCTCTACCTTTCCTGCTATACATAATAGACTATTTCTTTCCATTCAGATAAAGTAGATAGATATACATGAGTGATAACTGAAACTGCCATTTGGGATGTGTGAAATGTTCAATATGAACTTTAAAATCCTGTTAATTAAATTCACATTTCTGGAAGCAATTAGGTATTAAGTGTTTCATTAAAAAAATAGTTTTGCTATCAGAGACTTTAACTGTAGAATAATATATCTTTTTTTTTCCTCGCTTTTTCAAGTTTTGTTGGAAGTTAATTGGGTTTGTTGGTACGACTTTTTCATTTCTTTGTCTAAATAACTGATGATAGCTGTAAAATTTGTGTGTTCTGTGGGAACTGTGTTCTTTAGAACTATTTGAAAAAATAACTGGAAAAATATTATTTTTTTTATTTTAAAGATGAAAAAATATTTAATATTGTACTGCATGCTGCTAATGGAAATGCTTTTAATTTCTATTAAATAATAATTGATTGCACATTCTTTCCAAGAAAGTTTTGATAAAAGGGTGAAAAGTTCTGAAATTTTTTTTAACATCTTTTCAGAAAAGTTGGTATTCGGAAACAGCAAAATTACATACAGTTGTGAAAGATCTTTAGAGGTTAGAGAGGGAATCTGTGTGCTTTCTGCAGTAGTGAAAACAGCTGAATTAATGTGTCTCTGAGATTATGAATATGGAAGTACTCGGGAGCTGAGTGAACTTTGCTCTCTCCTTAAGACTGATTTGTGCACTGTATCCTGCATCATCACCCTATGTAAGGGCTACTCCAGTTACAGACTCCCCCCTGCCCCACCATGCCAAAGTGTCAGCCCCTCCCATTGTAGCCTTTGTGAATGAAGCAACCATGCCGTCATTTCCTACACCTTCGCAGCTTCGTACCTATCACCCGCTATGTCTTGAAGGCTCCCTTCCTACAAGCTCTAGGTTGTTGGAGTTTTTAATCTGTTCAAATATCAAAAGGATAAAAAGCTACTGGGGTCAAGGATTCAGTTCAGTTTTTAATATTAAAAAGTCTATCAACTATCACAGCAAATAGAAAAATAAAAAAAAGGTTTTTTTATTATTATAAGAGATCAATCTGACTTCTAGCCACAGAAAGAAATCTAAAAAGAAAATGGGAAAAGCATGGAAAAATCAATTGGCTATAAATCACTAGATATTGAAGAATTAAAGGCAACTAATTTGCTTTTGGAAAGTGATTGTGAGAAAACAATAGCTTAGAGTAAGTCATATCACAACTTTCCCCCAGCTATTTAAATTAAGTAATTTTATTTTGTCTTCTCATAACTATTTAAATCCCGAGTAGCAAAAGTAAATGTTGATGGAACACAGTAACATAGCAAGGAACTGTCCATACTGTAGCCTGGGAAGTGAAGCAGTGTGCTTTCCCACCTGTGGAAAGGTTAGTGCTCTCAGTTTTCATAAGCCATTTGGGAGATGGCTGCCTTTCGTGTAACACTGGGGAGGGGGGAGGGGATATCAGAAACTGCTAAACTTCTATTAGTCGATCGTTCCAGTTGCTCCTGTCTTCTAACACATGCAGAAGGTAATTTCACTTTCTTAAGCTACACTATAATTGTAGCACTTTAACCCCAACAATCTTCTTTCTTAATTTTGTTTCATCTTAACTTTGCTCCATCAGTTTGTTGTTATGCTGCTTCTCACTCAGTTCTAGTACTGTAATTTTTGAATTTAATTTGGGGCAAACTCTTGCAAAGTACTTTTTCTTAAATTGAAGTAATTCGATTTTCATTGATGGCTAGACATAGTCAGACTGGTGGATTTAGTTCTCATGTCTGTATTTAAAGGCAGCCTAAGGAAAAACAATTTTCAAAGATTAGTTTACCTTTATGTTGATTATTAGCCTTGCTCAAGTTAACAATTGTCTCTCCTCTCCTACAAAGGGAGTGCAGTACAGCTGATCACCATAAATTAGTCTTCAATAAATTGTTTTCATAGCTGAGTTTTGTTTAGATGAGAACTGCAGGGTTTTCTTTGTTAGCTTATTGCATTGAAGGTTTTGTTTAATACAAATCTGGTTTCTGAAGTTGGCATTGTAACAAAACATGTATTTCCTCAAGTGGGGATAGAAAAAGTGATATCATTCACTGTGCAGATTATTCTAAATATAATGAATAACTAGTAAATACAATGAAGTTAAACTCACTTTGAATCACTAACGATGAAGAGTTACATTATGTTATGAAAAATGCAAGTTAACAGCGTATTTTGAGTGGTTCCACTGTTTACTTTCCAAGTATACTATACAGAACAAATTTAACCATTTTCTTCTGATAATTTCTGTAAAAGGGCATATTTGAAACAAACATAGTTTCAGTTGATCTTGGCTTAGTTAATAACAACTAAAATTTTTGGAATATTTGGGACAACCATCAGTTTTTGCTTCACTGAGAATGCAGACCCAATTACTCTTATCTCTAGAAAAGACCTCTTATATAGGTCAGGATTGAAGTGCAGTGGTGCAGCACAAGGTAGAGTTACTAACAGAATAATAAGAGTTCTTGTATCTAGAATTTCATTAGCAAAAAACCCGATTATCATGGAATTCTTAAAGTTTCAGGATCAAATAGAAAGGTAAACACAGAAATGAGGAACACAACCAAAATGTTTGCTAGTAAATATTTAGTATCTGGGAAACTCATTTGCTTAGACTTTTCCTGTTTGTGTCTTGAAATTGGTCACACTGGTTCAAGTAGAGGTTTCAACGTCTGATATGGTGAGCATATAATTTCAGCTAAAGATCTGCTTTGGCGGGGGGTGGGGCAGGGGAGGGCAATAGACTTTTTTAGCTTATATGTTCTGTTCTATTGTTCTGGTGCTTTAAGTAATTAAACTCTCTTTTAGATAGTGTTAAAGCTAAATTATGTTAGTAATTATAGTACAATGATAAAACCCCAGGCTATTGATCCTGGTGATATTTGTACTTATCTTTTATTCAGTGCACTGTTTGAAAATGATTTATTATTGCTTCAGGCTACAGTTAGTAAAATGAAAGTTCTGAAGTTAAAATTTCCATTAAAACCCTTTGGTGATCCACAAGCCTGTAATCTATCTTTGCTTTGAGATCATAATCACGCATGTGAATGAATGTAACCGAAAAGACACTTGACCCCACTTTTACCAAATAGGTGGTGTACAAAAATTCTTTTTCTCGTGCAGTCTACGTGTAAACAAAATTTGGAACTTCAGGAGAAAAGAGGGGAAGTTACTTAATCACTGGCGGTTCCTATAACTTAATTTGTGCTGGACAAGGGCAGTGGGAATATGCATTCATAATGTAGATGATTTGTCAGTTGTCTTGCCATTGGATATGTTTATCTTACCTCATCAAAACTGTTGCGTATTTTGACTCGGCAGTGATGGGGTTAATTTCAAGCATGCGTTCACAGTTATAGCGTTTTACTGCTTAGGTGAAGGAAAACACACTCAAGAAGTCGGCTGTATTTAACAAAAGAAGTATCTGAATGTATTCTCAGAAATGGAAATTGATGGGCAAGTTGGACCAGTTTTTTGCCAAGGGGAAGATTCAGGTCCCAGTGTACCTTGTTTTCTGTAGACAAAAATGTTTGGGTTGGTTTTTGGTTGGTTGGGTTTTTTTAACTGTGTGTCAGTGAGAGGAGAGGGAGAGATAAGGATAAGTGAAATACTGGAAATACTTGGCAGAGATCAGACCTAGGATTTGGTTGAACCTAAGCTGATATCTAGATGTTTTCATTCTTCATTTTGCTCAGATAATAAACTCAAATGTTACATTTCCCAGAGGAGGAAAAAAAAATGCTGTAACTAGAGAATAGTCAACAACAGAAAACTTTAGTAAAAATGACTAGATTACAAAAGAGTAGAAACTCCTATTTGCAGAACACAAGGCAAAGGGAATATAAAAAAAAAATAAAATAAATGAAAAACTCATGACTAATAGGTTCAAATACTAAAATAGACTGTATTCAGAAAACCGGAGAGATTTCTGAGGCCTTGTACTTCAAAGCGGTTGTCGCTCCCAGGGAGATACTGGAACTGCTCCTCCAGGACCTCTCCTTATAGCTGAAATTGCTCAGCGCTTCTGGGGTCCAAGGCTTCACTTGCTGCCATAGTTCTGGAAAAAATACTGCAGTTACCATATTACTGTTAGTTATCAACACTGACTATATAATGTAAAATACAGAAAAAGATCTTTGACTTCAAGTAGGAAGAGTAAGATTTGAAAAAGGGTAAGTGGGTCCTAGTTGCGCAGAGGTGCAAGCACAAGGAATTATTTAGTATAATTGAAAAGTGGCAAGTTCCAATTAGTTCATTCCAGAAATCTTCAATTTCTGAAAGCCCTATGAGTTAAATGGTTTCAGATGACTGAAGGCTTTAATTCCACCTTAGCTGTAGAAGGGAGTCTTATAGAGGATCTGGAGGATTTGCCTAGAGAATCTAGAGGCAATTCATAAAAGATAAGACACCTGGCTGAGGTTTTTTTTTTGTCTTGCAAGTGCTTTGATTAAAATCTACTGATATGATTCCTTTTATCTAAGTTTGTGCATTTAAAGTTCAGGTATCTAGATTAGGCTTGTCTTGCAGACTTCTGTAAGCAGCTGTAAGAGAGGTCCAAGCCAGAAGGCAATGCCTTCCACCTGAGGTCAGTGACAGTAATTTTCTACTGAAAGTGAGGTTTAGGCTCCTTCAGTCTTGTTCACCTATCTCTTAATCAACTGAATCTCTCCAAAGTGAATTATTTTGCACCACTAAGCTGTTGGCTGTTTGAGGGTTATCATATACTTATGGATAGTTCTCATTTAAGTGTCCCTATACTAATCTTGATTTTTCTGAAGTGATTTAAAATACTACTTCTGATGACTTGTAAAGTAAGTTGACAGGTTTACAAAACACGCATGTTGAAAATTGCTATGTAATTATCAACTCTTTTATCACAGTTTTAATCAGATTATCAAAATTTGTCACTTTGATAAATTAATAAAGAATATTTTAATAAAAATTTTACTTTTGTACAATATTTCCTTTTTACTCAGAAGGAAAAAGATCTTCTACATTTGCTTTTTTCTCTAGTTTTTATTAAAAAAAAAAAAGTGTATTCATGGTTCCATGTACCATTCTGTTTCCTTGTAGAAGCTTGGGCTGAAGTACTTTGAGTAGGGGAGAAAGAATGTCACCACATTTTCATTGGATTCTTCATCATGACACATGGAAGTAATGCCTGTTTATTTCCTTTATGAAGATTATGTTCTAATTTGAGTTCATTGCACTATAGTTTGCATGAAAAACATGGGTAGTAACTTTTTTTCTTTTAAGAGGTGTGGGGGCAGCATGCACAGCAAAAAATAGCTAAAGAAACAATGAAATTAGGCTTCCCTACAGTGATGGTCACTGAGACCATTCCTTCTCATATCTGATGAATGGAAGAAATAGTAGCCTGAACTTCCCTCCTTCTCTGCTGTAGCTTTTTAATCTTTTCACTTGTTGAGAGCTTTAGAAAGAGAAGAAAGCCATATGGATACAAGTTTAAAATGTTCACCAGAAATGGTTTGCTCTTTTCAAGCTTCACTTTGTTTTCCTGAACTTGCATTCTTCCACCTCTGTACTTCAGACAAAAATCACAGCTGATATCTCAAAAAGTCTTATGGTCATTCCCACGATGTCAGTGTTGCTAAGCATTGTCATTACACGGGTGTCACAGAAGCTTTAACAGTAACAAAGAATGAACACATTGAAATAGTAGGTAAAGGTGATTTAGGTTGGGGGTTTTTGGTTGGGGTTTTTGGGGTTTTTTTCAGTTTACTTTTAGATTGAAATTAATGACTTGTATTTCTTTTTGTGACAAGCTAGATGACATACTCTAATAGCTCTGAGAGCTGTGCTAGGCATGAATAGAATTAAATAAATCCAGGAACTGTAACGAAGCCTGATGGGAACAATGTATTATTGCTTTACCAGTATACTGTTCCTAGGGATAGCCTTTGGCTTATATTTATCTGCTTTGAGACGCTTTATTAGTTGTTCTTTCATGTTGTAGGTGTTAGTTTGGTTATTATGAAATAACAGCAATGTCCATAGCTATCTTATTAATTTCATTATTTATTACCAGTTTTGACAAGAAAAGTAAATGAAAAATAGGTGGCTGAAGAACACAGACTGTGAAGTAAGCATTTTTCCTTCAATAAAAGTTCTTCATATCCAGATACTGTAATTTGTTTTGAGGTACTTCATACCTATAGGGAAGAACTAAACAAATAAAGTATTTTTTAAGCCAATCGTGAATTTAAGGCGGCAGTGGTTCCTAAGCAGGAAGTTGCTTGTAGCAGGAAGATGGGGAAATGTTTTGAAACGGCACCAGGTAAGAAATGAAGCATGGCTCAGAAACTTCATTATTTGCTTTTAATTATTTTGACCCAGTGTTTATATCAATGATTTAATAAAAAATATAATATTTAGCATAGGTTTGTGCCTTTATATATGAAAATAGAGTACATCTTACTTGGTGAAAATTCTTAAAATGGAGAAGAGAAATCTAATGATGCAGACCTAATTTGGGAGGCTACGTTGATGTTAATACTATTTTATGATACAAAAAATTAGAAGTAGGCAATAACTTAACCAAGATACTTGGGGTTTAGCTGATTATGTAGGGGTTCTTTGCTTGTGAATGTAGGGTGAGGGTTTTTATTTTTATAGCAGAGATGAGAATATTTGGAAGTAACGTGTCAAATGTTACCAGTGTGTGGGTGAAGAGCCTGGGAAAAGTAAATGACTAATCAGCAGAAATGCAGTCTAGTATACCAGGACATACACTCACTAGAAAAAGAGTCCAAATATGTAGGTTTCAGACTTTTTAAAGATTCATTAATACAACATTTGCTTTTCAAAGCATTTAATTGGTTTAACAGTGCAATTGATGTAACAGCACAGAACTCGAATTCTGTATCACTGACTTAATAGCAAGGAATTTTTTTTTTCCTTCCCAAGAACTGTCCTACATTTTGCACTCAGGTCCCAGATGAAGAAATTAAGGAAATCACTTCAGTGAGTGAAAACTCAAACCAAGTTAGTTTGTTGTGGGGGTTTGGGGGTTTTTTTTGTTTGTTTGTCTGTTTGGTTTTGAAGTACAAGAACAGACATTGGGCCATATCTATCTTCAAAAACCTGCAATGTTCTTTCAGTTGCCTGATGCCTTCTTACTCCCTAAGTGCTCATTCCTGCATTACAACCGTGCTTCAGTCCCTGCTGACAATCCTCCACAAATTTCTTCCCCCGTCATCATCCCAACTCCTTCCTAGTAGCATGCCTACTGGTGCATCTGCGCTTACTCTGATACTGTGGTATCAGACACCATGTGTTAGATACGCAACACATGCATGTGTTGCTCTTATACGATTTCTGAAATTGCAGAACTTCTATAACACGTGGGAAGTAAGAAATCAAAAAGTAGCATTCTTCCTTTACTGAAGGGGAGGTGGCCCATGGTGGTGTTGAAGAACTGGCATTGGTCAGGTGTTGCATCTTTAACTGGAGAGGATAATGCTGGAGCAATTCTCTCTTTGTTCTCCCTTGGTTCTCATAAGGACTGTAACCTTCTTGCATATTATCTTGTCATCTCTTTTGTATTATCTTCCTATTGGACTGTTTCAAATGTATTGGATGTTCTTGTTCCTATTTATATCCTGTAAAACCACTTCTACCTAGCTCTAAAGGCTACATCCCTTTAATGACCAGTAACTAATCTTCTTGGATTGTATTTTTACCCTTGGAGATCTCTGCTAGAATCCTGGGCTTCTATTAGGGATTTCTGCTGAACTAGTATTATTCTTGTCATTTAGAATGCCTAGTGAATAACATCCCATGTTTACCTTCAGCGGGGGTAACACAGTGTCCTTTTCTAGCTTTTGTCACACTCTTGTTTCCCATACACACTTTCTGCCCCTCGTCATCAAATTATCAAATTTTATTGAATTTGGATGTCATTCTGGCAATAAGAAGCGTCCCTCCAAAAAGGGTTTAGAATCACTATGTTAGAAGAGTGTCATAGGAATGCTATTCCCCATAACAAGCTGCTTGCCTGTACCCCCGAACATCACTGTCATGCAGCGGAACCTGTGGCATATGGACACACTGCTTCACTGGCATGCTAGGGGAATAAGACATCTTTAGACAAAATAAGAATATGGTCTGTGTGTGACTTAGAGGATTTACTCTATTGTTTTGTCATTTCCACAGGTGTGCAATATATACAACTTGATTATTGAAAGTAATATTATCTCCTTTATTATTTTGTTACACTTTATTGAACAGTTTTCAGTTGCAGCTAATGAGAGAAGGTAATCAATAGTTCTCAGAAAACTTGAAATTGATTCATACAAGGCTCTTTCTATAGTAATTTATTTTTTGAAGTACGATAAAATCCATGACAAGCAGCAAAAAGCATTTGCAGAATTAAATCTCTGTATTAGCATAACTGTAATAAGAATTTAATGTTGGCTATAGAAGCATAGTCACAAAATAATAGTGGTATGCTGGATACATTCCCCCCCACACACACCCCCCAAATATATGTGTTAAAGGTAGTTGAATTTTTATAAAGAAAAATAATTGCTCAAACTTTGCTCTACCAGTGATGTCCTGTATGAACACTAATCAGTCTTAGTGAAACTTATTGTGCTCTGCCTGATCTCAAGCAGACCAAATGAAATACTCATTAGATGTGCATTATCTATATTGTTCAATACATAACTATCGGGAAGAAGTAGGCAAAGAGGTAGCAATAGTGTTTTTCTATGTCTCTTTAAGCAGTTAAAATGGCTTAAAAGGGAAATAGAAAAGATACTATTTCCAAGAAAGCTTTGGATATCTGTGCTACACTGCATGAGCTTCTGATTCTGATGCTGTTGCCATAATGCATGTGACTTTGAGTAGTTCCTTGCCATGACAGAAGCATTACAATGTAATATTAATAAGCTATAGAACAATTCTCTTATTCTTTGAAACCAGTCTAATAAAATTCTTTAATTCCTCAGGTTGGCTACTTACATGGTAAAGCATATCAAAGACTAACAACAGCTGAAACAGGTTTTCAGAACCTCCCTGTTTTCTTCTAGTCATCAAGACAGATAATCATGTAATGTACTATGGTGACAGTCTGTAGGTGGATATCACTGTCGTGTTTAATGATCCACAATTTGCTTTTTACCTTAACGTATAAACTGGAGTTTGGGAAAACTAGCTGCGTTACTTTCCTTGGGCTGCGATCTGTCTGCTCTCAAGGCAGAAGGCAGACCTCTGGGAACCGACAGCTGCTTGGAGAAACAAGGCCCACCAGAAGAAGCCTTAGTGATGAAGTTGTAACATCTTCAGTGATTTTCAGATGTCAGAAAATGGACACTGACATTCAGGGGATTTATCATTATCAGTCAACGCTACGTGGCCATGTCACTATACAGAACATTGTGCTGTCAGCTACCATCAAACTAGGGTAAAGTTTCATTAAGATTCTTATCCCACACAGTGGAAGTAACTATTGTTTTTTCTCCTGCTCTGGTAGCGATGGGGCAATACGCAGTTAATATAATGGTGTATTTGAGCTTTACGGTGCTTGCTGAGTCCAAACAGTGGAATTTAATGTGAGTAGTGGTAGCTTAGCATCCTGAATATTGAGACTTTTCATATATAGGAAGAATAAGGAAATAGCACATCCATGGGGAAATGTGATATCTTCACAAGTGGGAAAAGGGGGGGGAAATAAAAGATATTCTTAGGGAGGATGAAACTGTATTGACAAATGACTGCATATATTTATGACACCAGAAAGAACAGTTAGTAGGATGATCTTTGGCATGACAAATAGCTCTGACATTGGAAAAGAAACATATTCATGTCATAGTGGACGTGCTGATTTAGATTGTTCCTTTATAAGAAATCTATAGAAGTTATATTGTGAAAAATGTAGCATGCTTGATCAATGGTTATTTTTTGTACCTTTCATTCTTTAATAATTTAAAATGTGAAATGCTCAGTAAATTAAGTCAGTGATTCCTAGAGTATGTTCTAGTTGAGTGGATTTAATTAACAGTTGTTATTGCAGCAATGTCAGAAGTCCGTGAAACATCACTATAAGGAATTTGCGTTAGTTGTCTGTTTACTCCAGAGTCTTCCAATCACTCAGCAACAATGTACAAGTGGTTATCTTCCCAAAATCTGGGAAATGTTTAATCCTGGTTTTCAAGATCATTCAGAAATGCCACAACCTGCTGATCTTGCTGGTGTATTTACACTAGGAAAAATAATTGTAAGAAGGTGGATATCAGTTGCAGACAGCTAACCAAAATGGAATGAACAATAAACCTGTCAAAACCATGTTTTTCCAATACGTATAGAATTCCTCTACGGAGTATATAAACATAGATGTAGCAAAATTGTAAAGATAGATGTGTATGTTGTTTAACTCAAAACTTCCTTTCAGAGAGTAGCAGGCCCCTGCCATAACCATTTAGCAGAGAGAGAGATGTCAGCCCTGGTGCTGAATTACCCAAAGCAATTGGGTTTTCCATACTGCCTATGAGCACCGTAACAGTAAGCGGTGAGGATGACTGCTCAGCAGCAGCTGCTTTTGCCTCTGTGCTGCCTTGCTGTAGGCCAGTCTGATTCCTTATCACCAGAGCTCTACTTGTTGGCAGGGATGAGACCTCTAAGAGGGGATGAGCGACTGTACACCCTGCTCCTGCCATCCCTGAGACTTTATTCCTCTGGGTGGTGGAGCTACGGTGTGTCTGGGGCTCTGCTCGAATGTTCTAAGCAGTTTTTGCTTCTCTGCACCCCAGAGAGGTAGCCCAGCCTTAGGCTTTCCCTGAAGTCTCTCTCAAATCAGTTTTCATACTGAGTATGCACCAGACAGCTGTGAAGTTAAGTAAGTTTCCATGATTTCTCCCAAGCAACATAATTACAAGTTAGTTAAACACCTTCCACTAGAACTGAGTGAACAGTCTTCTCAAATTTCAGATGCCTGCATTAACCCCCCCCCCCAAAAAAAAAAAACCAAACCCAAAACAACCCCCAAACACTCTACCTAACACCCTCAAAACCCAAGAAAAAAATCCAAATCTTGCTGGATAGATGATGAACTGTTACAACCACACACATATTATTTCAAAGTGATTTTTCAGCACAAGGAAGAAAGGGAGCTGGAAGAAGTACTGAAAAGTCGTAGGAAAACAATGTGTTTATTTGCACAGGAGCACGTACCTTGTTCCATATATTTATGTGTGCGTGTATATATTTTTGTTGCTATCTGAAAGCACCTGAGGCAGTCAGCGTAGTTCTCCCCCAAAGGCAGTTATTCATACCAGCTGGTTTGTGTGGGTTGGTGGACGACTGGGCAGGTCCTTGCGGTGTATCAGGGTGGGACACGCAGCAGGGGAGGGAGAGCAAAGGGGTCTTCCCCCGTTTGGTTTTGTGAAGGCCTTTTTACCAGCCAGTGTGGTGTTGCTTTAACATCATTGTCTTGCATCCCTTGATGGGATTATTACTAGGTTCGTGTTCCAACATCACCTGATCTATGTTAAAATGGAGAAAAGATATAGTTGGATACATACAGATATATGAAAGTATGTAGGTAGATGAGTAATGAGTGAATTTTTCTTCTTTAAGTCAAGGACAACTTTTTGAGTAGCTATCTAAATATAAGGTATAATTATAGCTCAGTTCATGACAGGCTACATCTACTATAATTTGCTAGCATATAACTTAAAATTTCAAAGTTATGGAAGACTACACCTTTAAAAGTCTGAGGCCACTAACCTCATTTTTTTGAGGAAGAGAAGTGTTTGCTGGAAACTCAGGCTGGGGAGCAATAAATCCATCGGCAGCCAAGAAATACTTGGTGCTAGGAATGAAACTGAGGGTCTCATTTAGAATAAGTAGCAATAGGGGGGTGCTTTCACCTGCAGGAAGATTACATCCTTTAAATCAGTTTTCATTCTTAGTGTTTGGGTTTGGTTTTTTTTTTTCTTGTCTGCTAAGAAGCAGGATTCATTCAAGACCATATGAAAGCCCTTCCTGCTGTTTTGATGTAAAGCCTTCTGGAGCTTATAAATCACAAATAACTTTGCTGTTTCACTTCATAGCTCCCACATCCACAGTTCCATGTATTCAGTATGTCATTCAAGGTGGATAGAGTTTCATCAATCTTCAAAATGTGCAATGGGATAAAATCCCACTGTTTAATTTTTCACTCTGTCTCAAAACTTCAGCAACAGAAGAAAGGCAAACCCATAAAACAGGTGTCTATTTTGAGAATATAAAGAGAAATCTTTACTCAGATCCAAAAGAAGCAAAATTGTAATTTAGAATATGAATCATTCTTGTACCTCATCTCAATTTGGTATTTTAAGAGGAGAGGTCTTTGACTTAAAAAAAAAAAAAAAAAAGTTTAAAAAAATGCATCAAAAAAGAGGCAAAAAAATGCAAAATAGCAAAGCATTTGAAATTCTTGTGAAGCTTCTTGTTTCTCTGTTCAGAGACAAGCTGTTTAGAAGTTTGTTTATTTTTCTGTCTGCAAGACTTTTTTATCACTTAAGCTTTAGAGATAGAGGTTATGATCAATGATAGAGCAATATTATGTGTAAAAATTGATTTTAAGCTGAATTTTGTTAAATAGTAACAGTTTACATAAAAATACATATTTTATTGTCTCTACAAATAGAAATAATAGAAGTAGTTAACTTCTGATAACATAACAACCATGTCTTAAATATATTTAGTTATGTCATCAAAGCAGCTTGTGGCTGTCACCACTTAGCATACTATTTGAACTTTGCTGTAACTTAGAGCTCATTTTATTCTTCATTATGTGGCAGAGTAGTATTCATTTTACCATTATCCTCACACGGCACTAAAAATCAAAGTACCAAGTTTTAATTTACTACTAGCTAAGTCTTTTCTGTAGACCTTTAATCTTACATATAAAACAAGTGTTGGTCATTTAGCCCTTCTACAAGTGCATTTTTGCCCTAATATCCCTTTAATTATGATGACAGGCAGTGTGCCATGGATTTGTTTAAAAAACCCAACAAAACAAAAAAACCAAAACAAACAAAAAAACCCCCACCAAAGCCAACAACCATTCAAAAACCATATAGACAAAGCCCCCTGAAGTTCACTTCAGTATGCTTATTTATAGCTAGCTCCATAATGAGAACATACTATGGGGGACAAACATAGCAAAAAGGTTGTTATGGGCTTTTCAAAAGGCCTATAGTTTTAAAATTGAATGTGTCAGGGAAAAATGAGAGGGAAAAGAACAGGGTAAAAAAGACTATGCTTCCAACAGACAGGAATTTCTTCTCATCAAGACAAGTGACTGATGTGATTACTAGCACAATTTTTACAGGCAGGTCATCATTTGATCCCATGATTTCTTCCTGGTTTATAGCACTCCTGAGCAATTACAGGGTGCTGGTAGTAAACTTGCATTCAGCTAAGAAAAGAAAAAGGAAATGCAAAATTTGTCCTATTTGAGAAATTTCCAGAAAAGAATGTATAGATTTTTTTTAAAAAACTCCAATCTCCTTTCTGCTCTGTAACAAGCCTCAGGGATGAAAAAACTTTAGAAAAAGCATATCCAAATTGTTGTCATAACATACTGCTAGAGTTATGTTATGCTTGCTTGCCTGAAGGTCCATTCTGCACCCATGTTTGCTGCCTCCTTGACCATTTAAAAGCAAGTAAATAACCCATTAAAGACCATGTTTTCTCTTTGCACAGGCAAGTACCAAGTATAACACCACCAATTTGTGCACTGGCACAAGAATAAAAAAAATATGATCTCTCCTCTCTTTTCTTTCTATATAGGATTGCTGATACCAGGTGTTAAAGTTAGAATACTTATTTTATCTTTTCAAGAAAACCATGAAACAAAGTGGTTGTACTTTATAAAGAAAGTGTTGTAACTATTGCCTATTTCATAGTAATGATTTAGCTTTCTCATTCCTTTGTACCAAAAGTATAATCTCATAAACAATTATATTAGCTATTTTTATATTTTAGTGCTTCATCTAAAAGTAATTAATGTATTTTATAATTAAAAATGTGTATTATTTAGAAACTGAGGAAAAAAATCTATTTGTGCTCTGTCATACACTCCATCATCAGTAATTATTATTTTATTCACATAGCCAAGAATTCAGATCCAATCCAGCAACAGTTGGTGGTATAATCCATTTTCCATATTAATCTCTGTGACAGCAAACATTCTCATTAAGGCGTCACATCATTCATTTGCTCTCTCACCCATACATGTTAAAAATGCTTGTATCAAGTGAAATCTCATTACAAGGATCAGAACAAGTTTTAAACACAGATTAAAAACAAACAAACAAACCCCCCCAAACCAAATAAAAAACACAATCAAACCCCCAAAATTAGATATGAGCAGACTTTTACAGCCATTAGCTCCTCAATTACATATTTTTCAAGATAGTTTGTGAAATTTCTCAGGATGGGAAAGAGGAAAATAGTGAGCGCTGTTCTGCTACAACAATTAACTAATGCAAGAGGAACAGAACAGGCGTAAAAAATTTTACTTAAGTATTCAGCCTTGCTTTTGAGTCACAGGAGCCAGCACCCAGAGCAGGACCCAGACACCACTCCCAAGGACTAGTCCAGCTCTAGGACTGCCCTGATTCTGCAACAGAGATTAGATTACTTGCTTTCAGATTTATTTTTTTTTTTTTTTTACTTTTAATGTTAGAGTGTCAAAGAAATTCAACCTGCACAATGTATAGGATGGTTTGTAGGTTTTATTAATTTATTTTTGGAATGTGTGCTAAAGTCTATCAAAAATTCATAGTTTTTTGTTGGAACAAATAGCTCTCATCTGATGTTTTTTAGAACAGTCATGTGGTAAGAACTTAGTGTTATAGCATTACTGCTCTTTATAACAGTTCTTGGTTTGAGTTCATTTTAAGTTTTGTAAAATTAATATTTTTTTTTTCCTCCAGTTAGTGTTAGACACTTCCTGGCAGATAATTTCAAAAGATAATAGTCCATGGTACAGATAAACAACTTTAACTATTGTTCTGTTTTTCAATATACTGCACACTGCTTTTGCTTCAATAGCATCAGTTTGGCTTGAGTTAAAAAAAGTTAAAAGCAAAACCAACCAATAACAGCCTGCAGCAAATAAATTTGTTCTTGCATTTCTCTCTTCATCCTTAAACCAAACAAAAAACCCATACAAAATATTACATCACCACATTTTTCAAAAATTTAAGGTCAGAAGGTACTATTGGATTACCTAGTCTGTGTTTATGTCTATCAGAAACCGTTGTCTGTTTTCCTGTTCTGAGTCAAATATCTTATGAGAATATAAGCAGAAACATAAGATCAGACACCTGTCTGTAATTTACACTTTGCATTGTAATTTCCTTAAAGCTACCCAAGACTTCAAAGGATGGGTTATCCAATACTTTTCTGACAGTTTGCTCTAATCATGAGCCAAATTCAATTTCTGTGTTCTGAGCTAGAATCTTGAAGTCTATTTACTTCATTCGGTTTTGACTTTTTTGTATAAGAGGCAAAATAACCCTGAGTCTGAAAATCAGCCTTTCCCTCAGAGATAACCAGTGCTTGGTTTTAGACTTGAGTCAAACATTTCAGTACTTATGATGGTCGTAACTGTTTCCAAAAGCTATCTTGATCAGTTGAGAATAAGATGATGTCAGTAAAATTCAGCTTGGGGTTAGAGTGTTTGAAAATGAATGCTTTTAAATTATTATGATTATTATTATGATTTAAATTATTATGGTATTATTACTGATAGTTTGAGATTGTATGTCTCCCAAGTGAAAGTTCCTGCTGCCACCACAGCTCTAAAATCTGCATGTAACCTAGAAAAGGTTTCATAACATAGCTTATTCTCTACATTGGTTTTGGTAGTCTCCAAGAACCAAAAGTATCATCTTCTCTGCTTACATTGCTTAACTAGACCCATGTTTGTTAGAGATACTGTATACACTAGTTATTAATAACTTTATCGTTGATAACCTACAGTGCTAGTTCCTGCCTCTTTTACTCAGCTTCTGCTCAGAAAGTCAGTAATGATTTTAACATTTGTCCTGCAAATCATCCGGCCCACTTCCAGTGTTGACCATCCACATAAAACTGGCACCAAGCCTATTATCCCTCTACTGATATTTTTGAACTAAACCAAAATCATTTCATGTTTACTAAGACCTTCTTTAATGGTAGCAGAATGACTCTTTAACTTGGTTTTGTAAAAACACTGACATTTCAGACCCAGTAACCAGAAGGTTATGATTTTGAGGAGAAAATTGTTCTTATGAGGATTAGGATTATTGGGTGCTCCTTTTACACCAACTAAACCGTCTGGTATGAGTCTGAGCAGAAAGGTGCTGTCAGAGTTGAGCATTGCAAGGAGTCCAGGTCCCAGGTCGGGTCTCCGATGGTGGAAACCATCAGCTACACAGAGCTGGGGGACAAAGCATATTGTTGCTGCAACTTCACCAAATGACCGTGAGGACACAGAAAGTGGAGAAAATGTGCCCTCTGTCAGAGAGGGGTAAACAGATCGTACGCTCAGAGAAATTAAAAGTCAGGGAAATACGAGACCCTTCCCTTCACCCCAATCTTAGAGAGCAGTTGAGTGCCGTGAGGGAATATTAAACACTGTGCTGTGCACCATTACGCAGGCCACAGAAGCTACTCCTTGTCTATGCAGCATTGCAACTATCTCAATTCATGCAATGTAATTTTTGAAAATGAACACAAAAGAGCACTCAAATACCTGTTTTACCAGAATTCATATTTTTTTGTGGTATTACTAATATCAGCCAAAATACTGTCCTCAAAATATCTTGAAGTAATTTTGTGGGTTTTGGGGGTTATTTTAAAGGTAAAAATAGTTTAATAGTGTTACTGAAGTCAAGGGAAAACTCCTATTTGATTTCTGTAGGATTAGGATTTCACCAACATTTATTTCTTTTAATATGTTGAATCACAATATGATGTTACGTGACAGTTAGCAAAACTGCAATCTGCAAAAATCCTCTTGTGTCTGGAAAAGTAAAAATATAAATTAAGTTATTCTGAAAATATATTAATACATCATTACTTAAAATTACTCATCTTGTTTTCTGTAAATGACCTTATTCTAAGATATAAAAAACCCAAACCAAAACAACAACAAAAAAACCCCCAACACTTAATACCATGTAAGGACTTCATGGATGCTTTATTATGGAGCCATTGGTTTTATTGTGGAAACTATAGCTTGCTCATTGATAGTAAAAGGCTAAACAAAATTATTCAACAAGACTATTTGTAAATATAGCTGCCCAACTGTGGCTCAGAATCAAGGAATGGACTAAAATTAATTAATAATAGTGACATAATAAGACATTGCCTAATGCAAAAGATCATCGGAAAAAGTGAAAATATCATGCTATTTAAAAGAATATTTCTGTACAACATCATAAATTATTTTTTTACAAAAGAGTTTGCAGTTTATCTTCACAAATTATTTTCTAACTGATTTAGAGTCATAATTTTAAAACTATTTTTATACTGAAATTCCCTTAAGGAGGCAGGCCAGAAGTTATATAAACTATCAGTGAATTTCAAAACTAAGTGGGTGGCTATCTCCCTTGTAAACCTCCTTTAAAAACATAGATTTCTAGCCCCATTTCACATAGAGAGAGAGAGGGAAGGCAATTAAAAACAGTCAGAATTTTTTTTTACCAAATGTACCTTTTTATGAACACTTTGTTTAAGAAATTATGATAGAAAAATATTTTTTGGTAATGAATGTTTCCTATGGATGATGATAATGAAGCTAGTAAGTCATGTGTTGTTAAATTCCACCTGCGTTCTAATGCATGGTATGAATGGAACAACAAACATTTTCAAAATTTCTCATTTTCCAGATCATTTAGTTACTCTTCGCAGGGTACAAAGTAATTAGGCTCTTTCATAAAGGTCTCTGTTTCTTAATACACAAAAGCCTTTCTTTATTCTGTGCTGTACTCCAGGTTGCCTGCTAGTACTTATCCTACAGAACTCTGTGAGCTCTCAAAAAGTCCATTTGGCCACTGAAATAAATCATGAGCTCTGAGAACAGCAGTTGGAGTTACTGCCACCATAACATGTAGTAACTTCTGAAAAATTTTAATATTTTAAATCTTTCTTACCTTCAGTGATGCAGCTTCAAAGGACAGGGCAATAATGCAAATACTTTAAATATTTGAATATGTTGCTTGAATGCACCATAGGTCTTGGAATCTGTGAATATTTTTGTTTTGTATCTGTTAAGCAGCACTTTAAGTTATTTGCACCTTTTTTTAACTGTACATAAAATTGTATGTATTTTAAAAATTTAAAATGAATGTGTACCTATCATTAATATATGTGCAAATATTTTATGTATAAGTGTACACATTCCTCGCTCACCTGCCCCTTCCACCCACCTTGAATATTTCTGTACTTGTGCCACTTTACTGTTTCCTCAGGTTAATTTCTTGTCTATAGGGTGTATTTTAAGGTGTAATAGAGACAAACTATCTTAGATGAAGGGGAAAAGTAGCCACAGCAACATGACACATCATGTTACTGAAATTGCACAGTTTCCAGCCTAGCTTGCATCAGGATAGTTCAATTATTTTACAATATTTTGTCTTACATGCTATAACCTCAGTCTTCGTGCTGTCATCTGGATCCTTAGTCCTTGAGAAGAACGGATGTGTTTGCTTCTTGTCTTCCCCTCAATATCATCAGTGTGAAAAAAATCTTTATATGTTTATGCATAGCAATATGATAGATATCTATATAGAAGACACTTGTATTCATGAAAAGTTTCCCATTCTGGAGAAGGTTATTTTTTCCCTGTATGCTTGGCTTACCAGGTGGAAGGTGCACACTTTGTTATTTCATGAAGATATTGTCTCTTTGTGTGGGATAAAATCCTGATTTATAAGATTTTAATTAAAAACTATCCAATGTTGCTTTCTTATTTTTCTATTTGCACACTGTTTTTCACTGTAAGGAAATCGAAGTATAGAGGCAAAATTGTCCTGTAGCATGCAAAAGTGAGAGGGGACCCCAGCCTTCGGTTAAGTCCCCAAAAGTAGGTTATTTTTTCAGAAATCTTAAAATCAGATATTAATATATATCTAGTTCATAAAGAACTCCTTCAGTATGGTTTTTTTTTTCTTTCTCCTGATGTGTGAAATTCTAGTTGTTTTGAACAATGATATAAATAATGAAATATAGTTTCTGTTCCCTGGATAGCTGAATACATCTTAGGATCCAAATTGTGTCTCAGGTGTTCATCACTGTAAATATGAGATTAATTTATCATAAGTATTCTGCAAAATTAAATTAAACTATGCTCTTCTCACAAATTTTTCTGTCCTTTAGTAGAGTCAGTCCTTCAAATGTCCTCTGTATAGAAAAACACCATTAAAAAAATTGAACACAGTATTAATAAAATTACAAAAAGCTTTAGCAGAGAACTGAACTGTTAACAATAAAACCCCAATTGATTTGATTTCCCAAGCAATAATTACAAATGGAAGACTTTGGTACTTTTACATACAGTAAACTTGGTTTCTTTTACTACTGCTTTTTAGGCAGGAGAAAATTGAGTGTATATCACATTATAATGTATTTCATAAAGGGTTTTTTTTTTTTTACATAATATTAAAAAGTTGATCTGATTGTACAGTATATTTAAATGAAAATATAATATTTAGTCCATGTCCTGGTTTTGGCTGAGATAGAGTTAATTTTCTTTCTAGTAGCTGGAATAGTGCTGTGGTTTGGATTTAGGATGAGAATAGTGTTGATAACACACTGAAGTTTTCAGTTGTTGCCAGGCAGTCGTAGTCCCTACACTCAGTGAAGGACTTTTCAGGTTCCCAGCCCTGCCAGGTGCAGAAGAAGCTGGGAGAGCACAACCAGGACAGCTGGCCCAGCCTGGCCAGAGGGATACTCCATACCATAGCACGTCATGCTCCTTACATAAACAGGGGAAGTGAGGTGGGATCGCTGCTCAGGGACAGGGTGGGCATTGGTGGATTGTTGGGTGTTTGGGGTTTTTTTCCCTTCTGCTTATGGAAAGCAACTGCATTTATGCACCGCTTGTGATGGTGGTGGTGTTATCCTCTTCCTTTGTTATTCTATTAAAGTATCTCTATCTCAACCCACAAATCTTTTTTTCCATTCTCCTCCTCATCCCCTTGGAGAAGGAGGGGTGAGCAAGCAGCCGCGTGGTGCTTGGTTACTGGCTGGGTTTAAACCACAACAAATAACAGTATTCTTAAATATGACATTGACAGATTAAACTAGGCAATGGTTGTAGACTTAAGTAATCTGTTTTAAAAAAAAAATATTTCAATCAATTTTTTGTTAGAAATTGTAACCTATGTGACAATTTGTAAACTGTAGTAATTTAAATGCATGGGGTTTGAGGGGGGTGGTGTTTTTGTTTTGTTTTATAAAATGGCTGTATTTTAAAGTGGAGATAAACTAAAAGTGTTAGAATCCTCAGTGTTCAATTTTGTCATTGATGTTCAAGAAAATGTTAGCCTTGTGTTTCTCTAATTTATTGATGACAAGGTTTGTGAAATACAAATAATGTAAAAAAGATATAGTTTAAGTAAATAAGATTATAAAAGACTAAAGCTAAATAGTTGCAGTACAGCTGGTATTATCTAGTAAAACTGAAAGCCTGATGACTTTAAATACACAGTTTATATCTGTGGATAATGTTATGGAACTAAGAAATCGATTGTAGAAGGAATTACAGTAAGGGAAAGAAGCCAATCAGTGAGTTTCATGTAATATCCATTTGAGAGTTGATTAGACAAGTTATAGACTGGCAGTTGTAAAACAGATTGTTCTAGTTAACATGCAACCTTAAAAGGAAGTGTTATTTGTACTAGGGAGATTTTATGTTTTCCTCGTGCACTGGTGAAAGCAGCTGTGTACGTCATGCTCAAGATGCCCAGTTTGGGGTAGGACGTTAAAAAGCCTAAGAATGAAATAGTCTCAGCCTGTGATGACAACATGAATTTTAAAGAAGGAGTATATCCAATTTTGTTAAAGGGAGTAATGACCATTTAGAGTAGACAAAACCCCCGTATTTTCTATGACTTGGATATGAGTATATTTTTTACTTGGAATGCGATTATTTGGCATACAGTGTACCACCTAGGTATTATTAAACTTTGTTTCTTTCTTAGTTCTTGGTTTTAATTTATTTGACAAGAAATCAAATTTGCTTGTGTGAACCTGATAAAAAATTTCCAGAGAAAAATCTTGGCAATGTTAGAACAGGTTGCAATTCTGAATGTAAAAACTTTCTCTTTTTCTTACATACACAAACACAAGGAAAAAAAAAAAAAGAAAATTTGTAAATAAGGTTTGTGTTTGTGTTTCACATGTGGAAGCAAAGTAGAATGCAGAGTTGTTCCATTTTTGGAGAGTGTCTTGCACTGTTTTGCTTCTGGGGCTTTCTCTTTATGCCTTTGACTTCAGAAACTCTGGAAAGAGCCTGAGCATTTGGGGCGATCCCAATTCATGGAGCAAGCAGCCTAGACGCCCTGAAATCTATTCTCAAACTGGAGCAGATTTCCACTTCTTTCCGCTCCATAAAAATGAGGATCCTGAAAACTGCGGGTCTGGAAACCTTAAGAGACCTGGTTTGAAGGATGGTTCCCGGCCCGTCCAGGCTCCCCAACGCAGAGCTAGAGCACCCATGGCTCCTGGGCTCTGCTGCAGGGTGCTGCTAGTGCTTTTAGGTATCTAATTTATTTCACAGTGGGGCACTCATACCTGCCGATCCAGAATGCTCATTTTGGTTAAACTGCATATACCTGAAGCTCAACAAAATGAAATAGTGCACTTAATTTCATTTGACACGCCTGTCAGTGTTGCAGCCTGCTTCAAAATGTTGTCGTCGTCTTAACTGGTAAATACACACAACCAAATTGTTCAAAGCCCTGCTTCTTTGAAGATTCATGCTTGTGCATAGCATCAGAAAAGTAGTAGTCTTGCTGAAATCAATGGGACTGCTCGCTGACTTTTATCCTGGCTCCACTGAAGATGATTTCAAATTTTCCACTGACTTCAGTAGGCCAGGCTGCTCTCAAAGTATTTCATGTGCTGCATGCTGGGTAATAATACAAAGGGATGCCACCCTTGTGAAACTAGATGGGCTTCTTATCATAGAGTGTTTTGGTTTATTTTCCAGAGATACTGTGATGTGTAGCATTCAAATAAACCTATAGAGGGGAAAGTCCTGGTGCAACTTCCATCTTTTTAATTTCATAACCTGTAATTGAAGCTTGCTTGTTCTTTCTCTTTAACGATTTTGCTGTTAGTTTTTTGTACAGGGATTTGTTGCCTTGTGTCCCTCTAGTAAAAGACATGTTCCCTACCAAAGGAAATGATTTTGACATCACGTTATGGCCCAACTGACTTTGTATTTCGAATTCTTCAATACAGAGTTCCACTTCTTGCTTTTATACCATTGGTACTACTTGTTCCCCCTTTCTGTGCCCTCCTCTTCAACCAGCCTAGTAGGTGAGGCTTTGTCCAAGTTCTTCTAGATTTGGACTACGCCTCACTTGTCCTTTTTTATTTCATCTCTGAAAATGCTGCATCTGTGCTATCACCTCTGAAATATGCCTTTTACAAGCACAGTCTGGACTGTGGATTTGATGTCATGTTTAAATCTCCTGAGACTAGGCCTTGGTCCCCTTCCCATAAATGAAATACTGTTTGCAACCTAGCTCAGGTAATACTTCCCTTGCAAGTACTCTTCCCAGGAATAAGACTTTTTATAAATGCCTGTGGCAAGCAATCCAATTCAGTTCTTTATTGGATTACTTCAAGTCCTCCATCAGGCAAGCAGTCATACTGTAACATGTTGATGGTTTATTCTTTTTGCATAGATATACTGTAAAGGATATTCTATTCAGGCTGTCTTCTAGTACTGGTGACCACCTTATCATCCTCAGCTTATTGTGTGGGCAATGTTGTAGAGTTTTGATCAGGTAAGCAGTAGTTTAATCACAAAAGTTGGCTTGCAATTTAACTTCTAATCTGGTTTTGCCCCAAAGGTGAAAACTGAATTTTTCACTTTCAAAAATTATGTAGCAAGTTGTATATTTCTACCTGAATCATAATCACTGTCTATCTCTGTCATGTCTCTATCAGTTACTACAAAGAAATGCTAGTTATGCACTACTGCTGATCCTAATGTAACAAAATAACTCTGAGCACTACATCATTTTAGCATTCCGAGACAGGAGTCTTATTTATAGTTTTCCTCATCAAACACTTCTTTTCAGCTCACTAGCCCACAAGCTTCTGTATGTACCTAATTCAGAAAGATAGTTGATCATGCCTATAAATAATTTATTTCATATTCTTTAATCAGAATAATTTGATTCTCCTCCCACCTGCCCCCCTGCAAAATCCAAGAAACAACCTGCTAGTAATTTTGTGAGTACAAATTTACGTTAGAGCTGTCTCACTAGACGCCTGCTGTGCCCAAAGCAGTCTTAGGTGCTGTAATGATGCAAACTTTCTGGTGGGAGACAGGACTCTGCATTTGGTTCCCCAATGGAATCCACGTGGGAATTGTTTCTAGTGCAAGCTTGCCTCCTACATGTTTAGTTCCTTAAAGTATACCTTGATAAATATTAAACTATGCCTATGGAGATTCATCTTCCTCCTCTTTCACGTGGTGATAATTGTGCTCAAATCTCACAGTGCTCATTCTATGCTTCTTAAAAGTGCAGGATTCTGTGTTAAGTAAACTCCAGGTATTCCTTCTTTCATGGAATTCTTGCTTATCGTAGGCATTTGCAAATGGACATTAAAATTAAACCCTTGCTTAATATTTCTGGAGCCCAGCACTGTGTCGGGGATTCCACTATGCCTGACTTCACAATCTAGTTAGAAGGTGACTGGCTGTTGTTTAGAAACATTGCTGAAAGAAGGTAGTCAGCAGCTACTATCTGCAGTGCAAAGGTTTGCTTAAAAGCCATTTCATTTCAAGTGTAAATTGTTAGTTCTGCTATTACTGGAGAAGTTATGAAATCAGAATGTAAATTTTTCACATTTTTATTGATGGCTGTGGGATATTCTCTTTGCCTTTATGATATTTTCCACAGTATATGTGGAAAGATAATGTTCATATTTGTAATTGGTTTGTCTTTTCTTTCTGGTAACTTTTAGCTTAAGTTTGTGAATTGTTCCATACCCAGTGGATGTCATCATTTCAAACTTCTACCTGGACAGTTAAACTAACTTTGCTAATTAGAGGCATCTTTCAATATTAACTCTGAAAACCTGATGTAGCACAACCCTAAGCACCTGTCTTCCATTAAAGTCTTTAATGTTTCCAGTACTGGGTGTTTGGGTCAAAACTGCTTCCCCCTTGGTTTTAGTTATACAGGAAATATATAGATCATCTTTTGTTACCTCTTTAGCTTACTTTATTCAAAATTGCAATCAAACCTTTTATTGGTTGTTCTAGTGTCTCAAGCACCTTTTACATAAAGAACCTCTGGTTGATTTCTAAGTAATTTTAAAACAGATTTGAAAACAAAATCTCCATTTTATTTTTCCCTCATGATTTTCTTATATTTTTCTTTCCCATCTTTCTGACAGCTCTTAATGTTGGATGAAAGCTTGCTTCTACATCTATCACAATATATTTTTCTCTAAAAACTCCACAGCCCTCCACAGTACTGTACTTGAGTTTTCCAGATTTTTCTTTAGCCTTTTTCCCCCTTGTTAAACACATCTGGTGGTAGTAGTACTCACTGCTCTGACGGAAGATGTCATGCTTCGTGTATCTTTCAGTGGGTAAGAACATGAGAAGACTATTTGCTTATAGTGTTACATGATCTTTTTAACAAAACACATGTTCCCAGGCAGGGATGCTGTAAGTGCAGCTAGCATTCTGACCATGTGCATACAGGTCGATTTCCAGGTGCCTCTTCTCTTTATATTTTCTGTAGTGAGTAAGAAGCTGTGAGGCTTTTGCAGGATTAGGACTTACTCTAATCAGAGTTCTCGTTTAGGTACAAGTAGTGATACTCCATAGAAGTGAGGGGGGACAAAAAGACAAATAATAGAAAGAAAATACTAAACCAAGTGCATTAGTTCTTTTTCCCTTTTTCATTTAATGTCCATATAAATAGTGATGCATACGTATTATGGTAATAGTTATAATAAAATGCTGTAAGTAGACACAAACAAGTATCCTTTAATTACAAATTAATAACTTATCTTTTTCTTTTCCCAAATTACCATGAAGATTTAGGGGCCTTATCATTGCCTATCCCTTACAGAATTGGTGCTGTTCTATGCTTCTAGTGGAAATTCTTCCCCAGAAAATAAGAGGTGCTGCCAGTCCTCACACTGAATCTTAATTTGGTTTGGCAGGATGCTGCAATGCCTTAAACAGTGCCTGAGGCCTTTAAATCCTTTAGAGGTGCACATACATGTGACATGTATACACCATTTGATTTTAGTTTATTGACTCTGGGGAAATGTGCTGCAGATTTATTACCTTCACTTAGATGCTTCTCTATCTGCAACTGGTCTGTGGGTCAGAATCAGCACAAAGTTATTTTAACAAATCAAAAGATTGTGGTCTGAATTATGAGGGTGGGAACCAGATTATGCAGGGAAAAAATAAGTAGCAAAATTAAAAGATTTAACAAGAATTCATCTTGGCTGTTCTGGTATGTCTCATCCAATGTGATTGAGACCTGTCCTAAATAAATACTTTTAAACTTGAGGATGTCTACTGCCCTTCAATACTGAGCCCTAAGGTTTCGTTGGGCAATTATGGAGCAGCTCCCTTCTAGCCTCAGCCTGTCTGCCTAGGGTTCTCTCATGGATTCTGGGTTCTCTCTCCTATCTCTTTTCCAAGAGACATTTAGGAGTCCTTTAATTTCAAGCTTTGCATCCATAGTGTTCAGTTGCTAGGAATGCAGTTCTTGTCTGGGTTTGTGGGGGTTTTTTTTTGTTTGTTTGATTTGTTTCCTCTCACCAGTAATAGAGAGGAATACAGAGGCAATACAGAGGCAGCTGAGCCATTCTCCATTAACAGAAATAGAGAATTCAAGGCTTATCTGGGAAATTTTACTTCTTAAGAATAATTTTAATACAGAAATAATACCATATGTACATGGTTTACACACCATATATAATAAAATGGATAAACCCCACAGCCTTTCCAAGCCACTAATTTTCAACATGGTCTTAGCTCAAAATGCACCAGTACTTCAAAATTTATTCCAAGGAGCTGATTGTTGCAGATGGTCTTAGTGGGCAGCAATAATGTATCTAGGATTTTTAAAGTGTATTTCCATGATGACAAACATTAACAAGCAGATTAATCCATGGCTTAATTGTAAGAGGTTACCCAAATAGCATGCCTTCAGAGCTGTCTTTCCAAGCACAGCCTGCTACAGAACAATTATTTTGGCCAGCACACAGGAGAAACTGGAGGCTTCATCTCATTTGTGATGCTGGGATCAGCCTGTGGTGATCCTACAACCCTTGCTTAATTAATCCTATTTTGGCTTTAGACTTGTATCTCTGTTTGGCACAGCAAATACAGCTGTGCTGTGAATATTACTGGCAGCAGACATAACTCTGTGCTATGCACTCAGAAGGTTTTCATGCTGAATATTTATTCTTTTGACTCATTTCATAGTTAATATGTGCAGGCACTTGTGACAGGTTGCTACTTGCTGACTGATTGGCACAATTAATTTCCATGTTCCAGTTGAGCTACAATCCTGAAATACAGTTTGCTCATTCATTATGGGCCATTGCATATAAAAGGGGGGGGGGGGAAATCTCATTTGAAAACTGACCTTTCCATCAGAGACTGTCAGGCCTCTAGCTGAGACTTTAAAATATTCAAGTACCCTTATACATGTTAGTTGGGTAGCAATTTTGAGAAACGGATCCATATCCTCAGTAGGAACTAAGCAGCGCACAGCACAATTCAGATTAATGAATTAGAAGATCCAGTGTTGTTAAATATACAGAGAATTCGAGTCTCTGTTCTACTTTTTTTGTTTTGTGCCATCCCCTGTAGAGCAGTATTAAAACCATTTTTTAGGTGCTACATCATGACTCTAAGCAGGGCTTACTATTTCAAACACAATCTTGTACTAATGCAGCTGACACACTGATTCATTTCTGTTCAACTTACAACATAGACAGGGCTTGTCGTATTTCTCCTCATATAATCTTCATTGTTTCCAGATTTTACAAAGGAATAGTAATGCTATTTTGCAACTACAGGAGTCATGTTTGTACTGGTGCTTCTTGCATAGTGAAAACAAGAACAAAATAGTGGAAACAGTAGGGAGAACGTGAAAATAAATCAACACATGCTGTTTGCTCACTGCTTCCGAAATCAAGCATCTCGAGTTTAGGAGAGGATGAAGTAGATGGCAGTTGCACAAAACCCAAGAAACTGTCAAAAAGTTGTCACCTGCTCTGAACTTCTGAAACCTTGATATAATTAACTGGTTTTCTTTTGCTGTCTCTTTTTAATAACGCCTCTCTATTGAAGATTCAACTGACCAGTGTTCTTGTGAGCCAGACAACACAGTACAAGAATAAAAATCCTTTCTAATGGACGCTGCAAAGTGTATGATTTACCCATAGTATTATTTGCTCCATGAAAATGTGCCTACTTCAGCTCACTAGATGACAGAAACAGCCTCAAAACTGCAACAGCTGCAGAAACAAAAAGTTCTAAATGCTGCCTTAGTCACTGAAGCTGATTTTATATGCACTATTTTGGTTATAAACTTAGTATACGTACTGAGAAATTTTCCTTCTAGATCACTTGAAAGAGTTAATTCTTCTATTACTTAATAAAAAATATACTTCAATGTTTAATCTACATTTCTCCTAATTAATATAGTTACACAGAAAATGTAATATAGTTACACAGAAAATGGCATAGATTATGTAAACAGAAAATTATACCCAGCACATGAAACCTAATCAAGATCAAGTGAAGCATAGACCAATGTCAATGTTTAAACAAAAATGTAATCCTAGCGTAGCACAAATGAAATCTCTGCATTGTGACACAACACACAGGAGTGATTAAGGCAGTGTTGCACAAGGAGTTACCATGTTGCATAAAGCCTGTATTGTACTGCAGACCTCTAGGACAGAAAAAACCAGCTTAAAAAGTTGTTAATGAGGTGCAGGCAGCCATTCAGATTTAAAACAGAACAAATATTTACAGGGAATTTTGTACCTAATGAGTAATACTATAGAACAAATAATAATTAAAATATGTAATATCAAATAAATAAATAATATTCCTTCCTGTCTCACCCAGTGGAACCTGTGTAAGATGGTGACTCAGATATAGCAGTGCGGGTAAATGTATGAGATTATTTCACTTTGTAAACTAACAGAATCTCAATAGGTAGCAATGTCTGGGTAACATATAGTATAGGTAACAATTATGCTGAAGTAACTGTAGCCCACATCCCTATGACAATCTCATAACTTTTTTCTTAGAATTTTATACTTACTTCATAATTGTATATTCTGGGGAAATAGTTATCATTTTACTTTTATTGTTATTACTGTTAGCAAATGGTTCAGGGTTTTGTTGTTGGGTGGTTGTTTTTTTTTTTTCTTTTTCAGGAGAGGTAATGTAGAATTGGAAATTCTTGGATCTGAAACAGTCTTTTCAGTCCCAGCAGTCCCAGTCCTCCTCTTCCCAAAAATATACATCAGTCTCAAGGCAGCATGATACCAGCTTCACTTACCTGTGGTGTCCTCTGGCTCCCCTAGGGCTTCTAGATCTTTCCAAATGAGTCAATTGCTCCTACATCTAACTGGGCTCTGGGTTGGAGTTGCAGTTCTTACTACTGGTCATTGGAGATGACAGTGGTATCTCTTTGTCGTTAAGACTAGCACCTAAAAGAAGAAAGTTACTTTGACTGAGAAGCAAGTAATAATAAAAAATGGTTTGAAAGAAATCAGATAAAGGATTGATTGGATACAGTCTGAGGTAGGGTAACAATGTGGGAAAAATTTTAGCACAGTTCTTTGCAATTTTTTTTCTCCTACTGCTCATCTCAATCAACTAGTAATTCTTCTTACCACCTCTTGGTGCTAGGACTCCTAATGTGAGGGTGCTTTTTCCATCAGTTGTTTTTCACAGTAACTCACAAAAGGCATGTCTTGTCTGTTGAAAAAATGATGTATTAGACTTCAAAATGATCAAGGGGAAGAAAGGCTGAAGATGAGTTAGAAATGGACTGCAAGCTAAGCTAAAGGGGTACTGAGAAGCATGAAGTATAGATTGCCACCTCTTGACAGTCTTCTCCAGAGAAAACTGAAAGCAAGAATTAATGCCGTGCTAGAAACTATTGTTAAAGTTAATGGAACAGGGAAGCGTATAATCTGGGGAAACAATATCCTTCATTTGTTGTAGAAACCATATTGAGTGAATCCATGAAAGGAACCAAGAGCACTGAGGTGATGTTTTGCTTAAAAGGTCTTTTGTGTAGGAAAGGTCAACCACAGATGTTTTATACTCAGCACCTATGAATTTTTTCCAATGTCTGGGAGCAGTAAATAGCAGAGCTGATAATTATGAGGTAATCCACAGGTCCAAACAGAAGTGCAGGGCATGCTGAAGGCTAATTGATCAGACCTCAATGATATTGTGTAATTAAGAGTAAAATTAAATATTTAAATTCATTGCGTTACAACTGACATTAATGTGATAATCTGTACTATGTAAGAGCTCCTAAAACTTAGATTTGGAGGATATATCGGTATTAATTTACTAAACTACCTTTCAACTTAAAGCACCAGTCTGAGCCAAGGTCACCTCAGACCTTAACAAAAGTGCACACTGAATAGATTTTTGGGTAGCTTTTTATGGAGTAGTGATGGCGTGTCCTTGTTCCTTGTAAGCATGTTTTAAGTTACTAGGCACTCAGTAGAGATACCAAAAATGGCTCAACGTAACAGGACTAAAATGTCTTATTCTAAGACCGTTTGCTCATTTCAGGGTTCAAACACCCCAGCAGACAAATATTTGCGTCGTCCTTTTAGATAAGCATAGCTATCCGATACACTGATTGCGTTTAACAGAAATAAATCATCATGGTACAAAATAATTATTTAAGGAATTGTATAAAGTATTATTCATCATTAGTCTTGACTCACTACAGTTATGCCCCTTTTCCTTGTGACTGCAGTGGGTACAATTATGTTGTATAGAAACAGCTTTCAGACTGGCTATGGTCTTTAATTTCTAAACTTTTCTGTTGGTTTCCTTGCGGCCCAATTCTCTGAGTCTTCTCTCATTTTCAAGAGAGATAGTTAAGCTTTTTCCATCTAGTGTTCATTAGTGCAGATAATATTTGGACTAGCTAAAAATATGTATTCTTATTTCCTGTGTTCTTTTATCTCTGAATTTTCATTTATTTATTGTGTTAACATTTTTTTCAAATTACATGTATTAACTTTCTGCCTACTCCCTTCACTCTTTTTAACATGTTTCTTTGCTTTCCCCGTCCATTATATTTTCCTATATTCTTGTTCCAAATTTATTTAGTAATAATATATTTTCCTGCATAACTTAACTTACTGTAAAGACCAAAATCCTCAAAATACTTGTGATGTAACTTTGAAATATCTTTAGGAACAGTGAGTCTTACACAATTTTGGATTCTGCACATACACTGACTAAACACGTAACTTATCTCATACAAATTGATGTAATGAGCCATGTTTCTGAATGTTAGAATCAGATTTTTCATTTGAATTGACCAAAAAACATGAATGCAACTGCAAAACTTGCAGCTAGTTTGATAGCAACTCCCCCAAAACCAGAAATAGTTTTCCAGAATTCTTGTCAAGCTTGTTTTATAGTAAAAGCAGGAACTCAAAAGCTGTCATCTTCTGGTGATCTAAGCAACGCATCTTTGTAGTCTCTGAAAGCCGCTTTCACTAACACAAAGTCATTTCCAGTGGGAGGGCTGTTTGAAAATGTTTACTGTACCATAAAAAATGGCATCCCCTTCCTTGCCTTTTTGATTTGTGACTTTTGATGAGACATTGAAGATGGTCTCATCCTACTTATGGCTGGAATCAATTGGAGGACTTCTCCCAGAAACAAAACCATTTTGCAATTTTGTGGTATTAGAGTTACAGTGCAGGAGTTAAGAAAACCCAACCAACCAAAAGAACCCCCAAAATCCCACCAAACAAAACAAAACAAATTCTTTTTTTCTTGTTTTCATAAATTCATTGGCATTCTTTCACACTGACATTAAAAATAAATATATTCCATTCAGAAGTACTATAAGAATTAAAACTATGATGATTTGTAGTCAGGATGGAGGCCTTCACATTGATATATTACATGTACTTGAGCATTTCTACTGGAAATCTCCAATTCCTTGGTACTATAATGGGTTTTGATTAAGTTACTTTTTATTTAAATTGAAGAACTAACATTATCTTCATGTATTTTGGGGCTCGCGCTTTACTAATTATAGACAGTTAAGAGGCTGGTCATTTGTTCTTTAGTTGCTGTGCCATATTGGGCTACAACAAATAATAATTTTTTGGACAGTCCTCACTTTCATTCTTCCAGACTAATGACATGATTAAAAAGAAAAAAAAAATTGTGTTTACTTTTGCTTTCAAAGGCTGTGCTGTGTAGTACAGTGCTAATGTCAGGTATTGCTCAAATATACAAAACTGACATTGCAGAGACCAAGATTATCTGTTTAGCAAACAGTATTATGTTCTTGGTAGGCTGGGTTTTTTAATCAGAGAAAATAGACTGTCTGGTAATATTTTAAGTTTTTAGATATTTCTTGACCCATAGAATCTTTTGTGTCCTGAAATGTACAGTGATTTTTGCTGGTTTTGGAGCTTTTATCAAAGCTGTTGGAGGGAGACAAGTATATAGTTTTCCACTTTCTCTGGCTTATATGATAATGTTTGATGGGAACTAGGCAATAAAAGAATTAAACAGAGATAAAATATGCAATTACTAAAGCAAAACAGCAAGCAGCAGGTAAGAAAGATTGTAACAAATTGACCTAGGGCTGGAAAGCTTCCTTTTGCTTTTTGCAAAACGTAGTATTCACTGTAATCCCTTTTTCATCTTTCTAGTTCTAAAAATAAAGAGGGAATTCATAAAAAGGCATATTTTGGTAACATGATATAAAATGAACTGGATAGTTATGTGCTATATCCGATATTGCTGAACACTGTAGATGCCACTCAAAGGGCAAATTTGTGTTCTCCTCAAACAAAGCTGTAGCAAATGAACCTGGGGAGACATTTACTTCTAAGATTTAACTGGGTTTGCTTGAGTAAAACTTTAAATCCAATTTAAATACTCCAAATGAATAAAAGAGGATTGAAATGGGGGTAAGAGGGCCTGTTCCTTTTGTTCCCAAGGGAGAGCAGTTAAACCTTTGCATAACTAAGACACAGGGTTTTGCAGCAGAGGTGAAAATGTGTCCTGCAATCATAGCTACATTATGTAGCTGAACCGTATTCCTATTTGATTTGTACATCAGCACTCCTGCAAAAACAAAAATCCCACCATCTGTGGCTAAGTCCAAACTTGTCTCCTAATCTACTCTACCTCTTCACTTAAAGAATATTTGAAAGGCAATTAGAAGGAGCACATCCAAATCCAGTACCTGCAAGCTATTCCCTCTCTGGGTTTTTTAATAAGCATTTTTTTCTTACTCTTTCAAAAACTGTTCTTCAGGAGAATACAAGAGGTGTTTTGCCCAGCTTCCATAAAAATTGACTGTCTTCTCATGTGCATTTATCTGTACGGTACAGGGCTTTTGCCTCTGAGATTTGACAGTGCTGCTTGTTAACTTGATATTAATTGCGTTTTGAACAGAATAAACTCTAGGTTGAAAACTAAGTTGTATATTATCCCAGGGATTGCTGTCAGAATTTCATTGTAAAGGACCCTAGGAAATTCTGAAAATTGATTGGTCAATAGCCACGGCAGCTTTCTCTCAGTGTGCATCAAAGCTTTTCCTGCATTGCTTTCATTGTTTTAGTAACTTAAAAATAACTGGTGAGAACAGAATACAAAGCAGGTATATGAAATTACGTCAATATAGCTGACCTAAAAAGCGTGCATTTAATAGAAAACAGAAGATATAAAAGGAATGAAAAAAGGAAGAACAACATGGGTCAAGCATTGGAGAATGGAACCTTGTCAAAAGCTTTCTGAAAATCCAAATTAATTATATCAATTAGTCAATGCTCAGATTATTGCCTATAAAAGCCCTGTGGATTTTTAGCATGTATTTCTTATTTATCTATGCAACTATTTATTCTGTTCTCTGTTATAGTTCCCACCTATTTTCCTGATGGATATCTAATTTACTATTCTGTAGTGCCCTGAGTCATTGCAGGAGTCCTTTCCCAAGAGCTGTATCTCTCCAAATCAGTCTTTCATTCCTTTTGCCGCAGTGTCTGATTTGAGCAGTAGTTTATATGCCACAGTTGGTAACTCAGCAACTTCATACTAGATTTTTTTCACTCTTGAACAAATTGCCTGGTCCTGACAATTGTTACTGTTCAATTTATTAATTTGCACTAAAACCTCTTCTACTGATGCTTTTTTTTAAAAAAAAAAAAAAAAAAAAAGTTTCTCCATCTCATCTCTTGTGAAGAAGGGAACTTTCTGACCTTCTCCATAGTGAACACTGATGAAAGGATTCACTTACCGTTTCTGCAGTGGTCTCACCTTTCTTTAGTGCTCCTTTTGTACTTTGATAATCTACTTGCCCCACTGACTCTACAGTCGTCCTACTTGTTCTGCGTTTGAAAACATTTTTATTATTTTCTTTTAGCCCTCTGAAAGTTTCATCTTAAAGTATTACCTGGCTTGCTTTACTGTAGTTTTACATTTAACTTGGTAGCTCTTTTTTTATGTAATTCACTTTCAAATGAGAAAACACTTTTAATGCTTTTGGTCTGTTCCTTTAATACGCAGGGCTTTTTAAATTAGTTAGGTTATTTTTTATTGTTTACAAATCTTGATTCAAAGATTCCATTGTGTCATCATCACCACTCTTCAGTCACCTAACAGACATCTGAAAGGTGTGTACTGTGTTGCGGTCTAAAAATCAATGAAATGGAAATTTGGAAAAACCAAAGAATCAGGAATCCATGAGAGATGTGCATGAGTTAGTGATCCCAAATCTTACTTTGGGTCATGGTGATATACAGAATTAGAACTTTTATATTTTTGTCAAATTTTGAACAATAAATGGGCACTGAACAAAGCTATTTCAGGATTGCACTTCCAGGTAGTTTTTGATGTGCGTGACTTGTTCCTTTTATTTCAATTTATCCTTGATAAAGTCCCTCTTGGTACCATTTTCATCTTTATAATGAGGCATATCCTTAAATTCTTGTCCAGATACAGATCCTCGTACCTGTTATTTTATATGATGAAGTCTGACATGAATTCTTTCATCTTGTATATGCCTGTAGTACTTAATTTCAGTGGCATTCTAAAATCCAAGTTTTTTCAGCTTTATATACTGTTAAGTACATTAGTAAAGATTTAGGTAGGAGAGTAATTATGAGCCGCTACAAATTTCCAATGGATTTTTTTAAACAAAATTTTTCTGGTGATATTCTCTGGCTGCACATGTGCAATGTTTGTTTTATCCATATTCCCAGTTTGTCTGCAGTTGATATTACGTAATGTTTCTACAGTTATCTTATCGTAATGTAAATGATCATTGTAAAAACTAAAGAATTTAACAATATAAAATGGAAGACATCATAGTAACTGAAGGTGAGAATGTTTCAGTAGAAGTACACCTTGTTGACGTTTAAAAGCACGCATTTTTTTCGTATTATTTTCGTTATATAGCTAAGCTAAATTGATTCTAAATTAATGCTATGAAAAACTGATTTACCTCTTCCTTTTTTTCCTTTTTTTTTTTTTAATAGCAAGATATAACAGTTTTATCTGGGAGAGAAATATCATCATTACCATCACTTTTTTGTTTAGATTTATGCCTATGCAAAGGAAAGTGCATGTCATAAGCTCTAGACATCATTGTAAAATTACTTTTCAGGAAATTAAAAAAAAAAATAAAAATCAGCATTTCTCCAAATCTACAGCCCAACCAATCAAAGCCAGTGAAGACTATGTTGTCTCTCAATAGTTATTTGAAATGATGCATTGGTTTGAACGATCAGGGATGTTAATTGTATGTTTTACAGTATTCCTTTCTCAGGCGCTTTTCTTATTTTTGCTGTATTTCTTAATCAGAATAGAATTTCAAAATAACCTCAATAGTTATCTGGTTTTGAAAATTTCCTTACACTCAGTCACTGAAATTGTTCATAAACTTGTAAGAATGAGTTGGAGCAAATGGGCTCTCGGCAAATGTCATTGAAATCTCAGGGACTAGAATCTTAAGGACCAAGGAAAGAACAAAGGAATTATAGTCAGAAAAAGACAGAATAACTAGATCTCATGAAATGAAGGTCCTGAATAAATATAGTGCAGAGTATGCCATGGATAGATTTTAGTTGGTATATGTAGAAATACCTGGGAATTTTGCCTTTGGTTACACCACATGTGAATTATTGACTCTTTCTTCACTTGTGAAATAAAAATCATTTATAGTGTGACATTTTCTATGTAAGTACAACTGGAGACTGTCACGTATACCTGCTTACAGTCCCATACAAGAATAAATGTGCAATTAAAAGTAATTTATATCAACAAATCCTCTATGGGACTGAAAGAGAAGCCTTTTACTGCTCAAGAACATGGTCTATTTCTTGAGCTAGAGGTAAAGCTCTGCACAAGCACAGTCTGCAGGAAACCTCTCATACCTGATCTGCAGTTCATTTCCTATCCAGCCCCAGTCTGCTGCTATTCTCCTACCAATGTTCTTGGGCTAAGATCAGCATTGATTTACATAGTTTTTGCACTTCCATCAACTGCATGGCGAGTAAAAAATCTATGCTGAACTTAATCATTCAATGGAACTTTTTCTTATGGGCTAGACATAACATGGCTCAGTTCTCCCATATCACAAGCTTTAAATAAAACAAATGGTTTGGGGATATTGCTAAGCAGAAAGAGGATTTTTAAAAAAAAATATTTTTTCCCCCTTCCATTCTAGCCTTAAGATGAGAAAGTAACCTTTTCCACCTCCTGTGGATATTACTTCCCATCCTTCTGTATGGTTTATTTTCCTAGCCAGAAGAAATGATTGGGAGGTGGGGGAACAATTAAATCCTTTTAAATAAAAAGAAGTAATCAGAAAACCAACAAAAGCCCCCTTGCTTCATTTTGCTTGACCTTCATGTTATAAAGTAAGGACAGTTTTTCAGAATTGATACTCAATGGGAATTTTTCTGTGAAAAAGAAAAAGCTATACTTAGGATTACCTGAACCAAACACGATACACACCAGACAAACGCATGGCAACTTAGCATAAGGCAAGTTTTAGTCCAATCTGGGCAACCTTTCTTTCAGGCACATGAAGTTCAAAGTGTAGTCATTGTATGCCTTGATTGTTTTTGAGAATTAAAAAGAGGAGGGGGGGAATAGCAGTGAAGAGCACAATACTTTCATGTCTGATCTTTAGGAGGGACAGAGTCAACGGCAGTTTTAAAACCATATTAAAAGACAGTTTTTACATTATGCGGCTTCTAGCTGAACAAATCTGTTGGATGATAATGAAAATCATCAGCATTAAAATTTTTCATTTGTGTAGCAACTTTTTATGTCATTTCTCCTTTCCAAATTTATGCTCATATGAAATGCAGCTAGTTCTGGGGTGGGAGGCAGAATGTAAATACATAAAACACTCAGGTAAAGAAAAAATTATACCGGAGATGATTTTTTTTTTTTTAAAAATCTCTCATGCAGGCCACTGGGGTTTAATTGTCATTACCATCGTATTGGAATGTTGCTGGGTAACTATGATGAACTGCCACTGAAGTGCACCAGAGTTTGGTGTCATACTGTTTTGTCAATATTGATTTGCCTTAGATAACAGTGTATTCTGAAACCCAAGAGGAAATTTAGAGGTGTAATTGAAGGGGAAGAAATTATACAGTGAGGAAAAGTAAGTAGTATATACATAAGGTCTATACATTTAGTGAGTAGGTATGTTTTATATTTGTTGTTTTATATGTGCCCGTTTTACTGATGTCTTGCTGGCTTGCTCAGAATAATTAGAGTCCAGAATTTCACTTTGTAATTCCTGCCTGAAGCCCATAGCTTGAAGCTGGTTTATACATGAAGAGACAACTGGGTTCTGCTGTTCAGACTAGCTATTTTACAGAATAGTACCGGCTGTGGGTGACAAGTGAGCACAAACATGGAATATTTCTTGTGGGAAGCATTGAAGTTTGCTGGGTTTTGTCACGTAGTCGCTTAACAGAAAGAATGAAAATGAATGTGCACATAACTTCTATGGTTCTTTAGGGGCATCTGCTTCTTTCCAAACCATAACCTGACTAATTTTAAGATTTTTGGAAATGTTGTTATCCTCTTAAGGCAGTGAAAAACATGCCATCGCTTGTACTTAAACTGGCAAATTTGTTTTGTTGATGGAAACTCTTAATGTGTGTATATTTTAGTGGTATCTCATACAATTACTCTCATATGATTAAGCAAAAAGGAAACAGTATGATCATAGCTATTCTATAACACACTGAATAGGAATTCTGTGTATCCCTGAGCAACAATATAGCCTTTTTTTTTTTTTTTTTTTTTTTTTTTTGGCGAGGGGGAAGCTATCCTATCAGATATTATAAGAAATGACAGTGACAGAGAATCCATTGCAATGACTGCTAAATTGTTCCTATGATTAATTTTGTGTGTATTAAAAAAAAAAAGTGCCCTGTGCTGCTATTTTGAATTTGTATGGCTTGACTTTGTTTTCCAGCTCTTACATCTTTGTTGTAGCTTTGTGTGCTGGACTGATGAACTCATTATCAAAGTTTTGTTGCTGCTGCAGACGCTCACAAACTGAGATCGATTCACAACTTAACCTTCTATTTGGTAATCTAAATAGCTTGACGCCCTTCAGCCTTTCATTATATGGCATATTTTCCAATTCTTTCTGTATAGGTTGTTATTCATTCCAGTGAGGCAAGGGAATCTTGCTAGAGAAACCAAAAGAAACTGAAAACTGCTTAAAAAATAAGTCTTATCTACCTCTCCATCACCTCTTCTCCTTTCATTGAAAAATAACAATAGGCCAAATTAATCGGTTTGTAGTTAGAATAACATCAATTTTCCCCAAATTATTTTAATAATTAATTGATCCATGGCTCATTTTGGTGTAACTTTAGCCAAATATATTATAACATGAGGATAATGTATACAGTACTTTCAAAGTACTTGCTCTCTATTCTTGCAAAACCTAATATTAACCCCTGTTAAAGGAGGGTTATAGGGGTCTCTCTTTTTTTTTGGGAGGGGGGAGAGAAAAAGAATGATATCACTTCATTTTTTGAATGAAAGGTCCTAATTTAAGGAAAGAATTCCTGAATGCAGATACCAAATAATTAGAAGAGACTACACATAATTCTGATAGAGTTACTTGAACTCAGAAAGATGGTGTCCTCCATGTTTTTTGTAGATTATCCGTAGCCATCTGAAGGCATAAGGAGCTGCACACTTAAGGACAGTGTTTTTAGCTTCTGGCCTACGGAGCTGGGTGGCTTGTGTCACTCCTACTGGGAGTCCATGAGTATCTAACACACAGGTTTCCAGATTTTCACTGAGAGAATGTTGCCTCAAAACTATGTTTGCAAAGCTTCTGTTGGGCTCCTGAGGTTAACGTAAGATATCGCATTACAGCCGTGTTGCCAGAAAATCTCAAATGAAAAGAGAAGTTGCGGTCCAAAGCTGAAATGTCTCTATTTTTAATTGCTGTACTTATCCATTTCTTTTAAACAGTGCTCTATGAGTGGGCTGGATACATTTCAAAATCTTTCAATTTCTTTTTATTTTTCACAGGGGTTATGCTTATATTTATGGCTGGATAAAAGTTGGACTGTAAAATACAAATTTTTGTCTCAGAAAACTGTCTCCTAGCATGGCCTGTGGAAAGAAAACAGCAGGATGTTCCTTCCACATCTTTCTAAAAACTTTCTGTAACACTGTCACTGTGGCAACATGCTATCTATGATAAACTCCACAAAGTGTTCGACTCATAGTAAAGAAGAGACTCCGAGTACAGGAGAGCCAACCAGCAACTTAATTTAATCTACTTCACTATAAACAGCAGCTGAGCAACTCTATTTTAAAATCTTTCCTGTGTATTTTTCACTGCATAATGATGAGAAGTAAAATATACAACTTGTGTCTTTCTTTCAAAGTGACAGACTAAAATAAAGCAATCCTCTTAATGAAGACTTTTCAACATGTTATTAGCAAGACAAAAGTTAAAACCTATTTTTTATTAGACTTCTTGTTGATAAGTAAAAGTTCTCAGAATAAGTGTTTGATTTTGTTGCTCTTTCTCTAGAAAAATGTTTTTCTTACCTGGTTGGGTTTTTTTTCCACACTTTTGACAGCAAAAGGCTACTAGCTGACTCTAAACAAGAAAACTAAGTGTGGATGTGAAACAGTAAAATATAATGATGCAGCAAATTTACTCCTAGTGTTTGTTCTGCAAAGTTGCTGTCAAAGTACGACAGTTGTCAAGAGACTTAAAGCAGTATTTTCTTTGTATAAATAGGAAAACCATATAAAAAAGATATCATGTATTCTAGGAGAGTTTTATTGCTAGGATTTCAATACTTTTCCTACTGGCAATTCTACTCATCCTTTCGCAGCATGGTGTAACTACCGCTGACAATCTTAAATACAAAATACACTTTGTATTAGAACAGAATTTAAACTATGTATAATTTCAAATTTCAAGATAGATTTAGGTACCTCACAGAAATCTGCTGTTTGAAAAGTGAGAGTGAATTCCAAACAGGGCTTAATTACAATAGATATATTACAGACAGTAAGCTTTTTATTGAAATAAAATGTGGTCCTTTAAAGATCCCCTTTTCTATAAATGACTTCAGAATGTTCTAGCTGTATTTTTGGCTCCTCCTGGGTTTAGTGCTTGTTGTAGATTACATTCTACTCTAAAAATCGGAAACAGTAACAGAGCTAATGGTAGATGTTAAATAGGAACCAGTAACATGCAAAAGCAACCATTGATCTGCTCCGCTCTCCTTTAGAAAATAACAATAGAAAGTTTCAGAATAAATGAAATCTAGCTAGTAAGCAGCACTCAATGCCTGTTAGTCTTTGTATTCTATTCAGAGCTATATTGAAACAGTGCAGAAAAGATCTACAGTTTTGCTTATTTACAGTACTACTGTAGTACTTGGGGGTTTTTTCTCCACTAGAAAATGTATTATGCTGTATATATTCTAGATGTGTATGTATTATTTCATGATGTTAACAAAAACTAGAAGGAAGGGTTGAAAGAGATCTCCATTATTCCCTTAAAATTATGAGTGGTTTAAGAAATTTCTGCAATCTCACATCTCAGGCCTCAGCGGTTTTACTAATGTGACGCAAATGTCAAGTGAAAAGATTGAGTAAGATGTGTCATACACAGATCATCCTCAGCATACTATAAGTCAGATTTACTGTTGGATGTGGACAGAAAGACACTCCTTTTTCTACATTATTATTATTATTATCATCATTGTGACTGCTAGTATGGTTGTGCCTAAAACTTAACCATGTCGGGAAATTTACAAGTGCAGAAATAAGAAAGATTTAGAAACAAAAAAACCCCAGCCCTCTTTAGGAATGTTATTAATCAAAATAGGAAAAAAAAAAAGTAAGAAATTGAGAGACAAAACAGATCTTTCATTGCAAGAGTGGGTTATATCATGTGTTTTTCAGCAGGAGGTTTTGGGGGGGGGGGGAGAGGATAATGGAGGAAAAGTAGCTTGGTAAGGCTTATTGATATAAAATATATTAGTGTAAGTTTATAAAAGACAGGATCCAGTTCAGGTAAGGGGAAAACAAACTGACTTCTTGTTGTAAATAAACTACGCTTCCCTTCCAGATCTTGGGGAAAAAGGGATCCTAGGCTGTGAATTCTGTCATGCTGTTTTGGGTTGATGTTTGCAAGAGACTGCAGATACCCTAAGATTAGATTTAGAAACAATTAGATTTCTGCATAAATGACTCAAAATAAACTTGTTCTTAAATTCTATATGATAAGGGGAAAAAAAATAAAGAGAATGAAGCAGGTTGAGGTATGTGCAGGTAAATAAACAGTGGGAAAACCTGAGTGGTTGAGATAGGGCAGACAGGATTGAAGAGGCTTGTCAGAATTTGTTGTTTCACCTTTACAGCAGAGCACTCTGAGTGGCCCATGACATAGTTTTGGTGAGTGGTATAATTTTTGGAGGAATTCAGGGATTTTTCAGCCTGCTGTTGAGTCCCATATCCCAAGGTTTCTAGTTTGAAGTTAAAAAAAAAAAATCAGAAAAAGCAAGCTTGTGTTTAGCTGACTTAAACTTTACCATACAAAGAAATGTTTGAAGGACTACAAACAGGGCAAAGAAAGAAAAAAAACAAACCCCAAATAAAATCCAACAACCAAAAAAACCCCTAAAAGCTGAAAATTACTATGTGAGAAGGAAAGGTGAGGAATTTCAGCAAGCAGCCAAAATGCACAGATGATGATTCAGAAAGTACAGACAGCAGCTGATGTCAGACCTTGCTTGAATTGTTTTACGTTGCTATTCTGGTAACTTCAGATTCTCAGCTGCTCTTTCTTCCCAATACCTTTCCTAAGTCTACGTGGCAGGGGTGAGGGAAAATCTGTATAGGTCTTACTGTGTCTACACAATATGAAGTCTTCCCTACCCACTGCTCATCTAAAGGATGTTTTTAAGGGGTTGACCTCAAACCAGTTCTATATTCTTTTTCTTCTGTTGAAGTAATATCTTCCTGAACTGCTTTATGGGGCTGCTTTGCTAGATTCAGGCTCTGTTTGGATCTTTTCTGTACAGTTTCTTTCTCAAGCTCTGTTTGCTTAGTGAAGGGTAGTGGCTAGGGCCTTATAGCAATTGTTATCCCACTAGATGTCTCCTGTAATTTGGGGGGAGGGCAAGGTGGAAGAGGGTTGAGGAGGTAGGTATGAAACAGAGTTAAATTGCACCTGTTTTGTTCTCTCTGTTAAGCATCCCTTATGAAGCTTAATTTTAGGTCCTAAACATCTGTCAGCCATCCCACTTCTATTCTCTCTCTAAAACACTCTTCCTTCCCTCAAGAGGTTTAACAACATCTGCAGGGCATCTTTCCCTGGCTTGGGGCTCCCCAGTGCAAAAGAGACATTGGCAAGGTGGAGGGGGTACTGTGGAGGGCCACTGAGATGACTGGGGGGGCTGGACCACAAGACAAGCAAAGAGGCCAGAGGAACTTGGTTCATTTAGCCTGGAAAAATCTAATCGTAGTCTGCTACAGCATAGAGGGGGATTATATAGAAGATAAAGCCAGACTCTTCTCAGTTGTCCGCAATTAAAGGGCAGAAGATGGTGGTCCCAATCTGCAATAGGATGTAGGGATGTCAGGAAAAAATTCTTTGTGGTGACTGACCCTTTTGGACAGGATGCCCAGAGATGCTGTAGAGGTTTTCAAAACACCTCTGGGTGAGGTCTGGAGAAACTTGGCCTACCTGTGAAGTTGCCCCTGCGTGAAGAAGTCAGCTGCACTGGGTAGCATCCTGAGTCTCTTCCACAAGTAAGTTTTATATGATTCCAAGTAACCCACAAATGTTGTTGTTCCTTGGGGTATGATAAGGATGGACTGCTGAAAAAGATATTAAGTGTAAAATTTGATATCCTGGTGGGCAGAAGAGTGTTAGGTGGTTGAACTTTTCTATATATATATACACACATATATATGTGTGTGGAGAGAGTAGAACAGAAGAGGAACTTTGATCTTGTTAAATTAAGCTTCTTAAAAATTAAATTTTGTTTATTTTTTAAGAAGTTCTCTTAACAGTGGACTAATGGGAAAGATAATTAACCCTGGAGTTACAACTAGCAATAGTAATCCATAGTTCCAAAGAACTACAACTTCTTTTGGTTTTGTCCCATAGCAGAAAGCAGCAAAGTTTAATGCTTCGTCCAGAAAATAAAACTGGCTTTTCAGATAAATAAATGAAAGCTGTGAATTTTGATAGGAAAAATGCAGGAGTACTTGGGGGTAAAACTAATCCTGTTCTTTGTTTTGTAATGAATATTGATAACACGGTTATATGAGAAGGTTCAGAATGAGAGGGGACATCACACAGTTGAGGAGGAGATTGCTGGTGCTCTTTGACAGAGAAAGGAATTTGCAAAGGAGGTGGGTGCATGGCATATTGCTGGTACAGAGTTAAAAGCCCAGAACCTCAGCTTAGTCTGTCATTGGTTGTTCCCATATGGATGGCTTAGTTTGTCAAGGGAAAGCAGGAGCTCTCTATTCCTAAGTGTAAGAGTAGAGTGAATTTATGGTGTTTGACCTATTAGGAAACAGAGGTTCTCAACAGGCAATGTCATATACATGAAAAGTGAATGAATGTAGCAGGTCTCAAAAGAGACCTGAGCAGGTCTCTCAAACATATAATAAATCTTGTTCACTCTATCTACACAACTTGCTCCAAATATGGCTTAAATAATTTAAAAACTTTTTATGATGCGTCATAACTCCTGCAAAGTATAGAAGCTGACTAGTACCCAGAGTTCAATTGCTTTTTCTTAAAAATATGTGTAATTTTCTTGGCCACACGTATTCATGGTATTACTGTGATGCATAAAACATAAAAATAATCAGATAATGTTAACAATTAAGAAATTTGGCACCCTGAGGCTTCTGTTTCATCTCAAGTTCTTAAGAAAATCTGAGGAGATGCCATCAAATCCAGGAAATTTACTGAAGGAAGATATTTTATATCTCATACTGGCAATACAAAATATCTGAAAATATTTATATATTTTTATGAAGCTGTTTATAGAAGCTACTTTGACAGGACTTATTTACCACTATTTGTGTGTTCTTGTCACGCTATGTAGCTCAGATTTACTTATGGCAGCTTATAGGTGTCAGTGGTGGGAATCAGAGGAGTTTCCAGATTTTGCAAATTCAGGTTACAAATGTCTTTTCCAATTCTCCCTTCCCTCCCATCAATCTGAGTTTCAGGAGCAAATGTTATATATATTCATATATGGCTGATGACAATTTCAGAGCGTGACAGATCACCATTTCTGGTGACCAATATGAAGTGAATATTCTCTGAAGCCATCAGGCTTCTCTATTCTGCTGGATCCAGACATTATCAGATCTAATCTAGCTAGTAAAAATAGGTGGAAAAATCAGTTAACACCATTTAAGATGAATATTGCCTACTTCTCCAGGGCAAAAATAAGGCTTTCACCACATGTTCCAATGTAACAATGTGCAGTCATCTGGAATGCTGGGTGCCAGCATGCAGCATGTGAACTGCCAACATCCATGATAACCTGCTTGCTTAAACCAAATTTCTTAAAAAGAAATGTGAGACTTGCCAGCTTCTGAGAGCAAAGTGTATTTAAAAACCTGCTACAAGAACAACTTAAACTAAATTTTTCCCCAACATCATTTATTCTACTTCATGTCCCCTCACTTTCTATGTTTGTATAAAATATTCTGCTTTGTTTCCTACACACAGTAATTTATAGTAGTTGAAGAACTTCCTTTGACATCAACTGATTGCCTCAAGCAACCATAAAGTACTTGTGCACATATGAACCAATTCCAGAACCTAAGACATTGCACATAAGGATTTTTTCGTTTATGAATCCATTTGTCAAAAGTGATGACATTACTTAGACTAAGCCAATAGTGCTAATTCTCTTCAATTCTTTTTGGGAATAAGATTTTTGTCTTCTGTGTTCTGTAAACACTATTACTTCATACATTAGAGCAGTTAATTTAAGCTTAGGTGAGAGATTAAAAACTTGATTTGAATGTATTGGAGCATGCATAAATGCATGCCAAATAGTAGTTATTGTATTGTTCTAAATTTTAGTTTCTATTTTATTTTTGTAACTAATCTTCAGATGTTTCTGTAATCTTCCTTGTCTGTGGATTCTCCAAATCTAGAGAAACTAAGAATATACTGAAATTTTTCCCTCTAACAAAAATCTTCCATGTACACGAAGTTCAGGGAGTTAGATGATAATCAAACACTCAAAAAGGTAGATAAATATTTGACTGTATGACAGTCGATATTTGCTGACTTAAGCTATTCCCAAATATCACAGTGTTTTAAAAAAAAAAAAGTATATTTTTTGACTAATTTTTTTCTTGCCTAACTCAAGAATTTATGACAAAGTAGAGTCATGCTAATCTCTGTAGTACAAAAAGGTAAGTAGTAAGGCTGAATGGACTATTACATGTCAAAGTAACAGCAAACAACTCACAAGAGCCTGTTCCAATATTAGATCTAATATTAGTTCTGTTCGGTCTGGTTTTTTTGTATGCTTCAAGCTATGAGTTTTTATCCCAGTGCAAATATAGTTCATTTTGGAAATATTTATTGAAAAACCATTTTTGCACTATCTTCTGCTCTTGCAAGCTAGCTATAAAGCAAGCGGAAATGTAGTAAGCTAACAAAATCCTAGTAAGCTAGCTAGTTTAGCTAGCTAAGCCGTTGTTTTGTAGTACAAGATCAGCAGTTGTCTTCTTCCAAGACTTACTTCTTTATTGTCTCTGTTTATCTTATTGGATGCAAGGATGAACAAAAGTTAATAACGTCTTAAGACTTCTAGTGAAATAAGGAGTAAATTGGCAAGGGAAAGGCTGGCAGTCTCTTCCATTCATTATTTTATTTAAAAAAAATTATCTGCCCACCTCTCTGTCCCATCTCCAAAATTGTGGCAGTCAGGAATTTCTCACTAGATAAGAATAAATAAATAAACTAAAACAAACCAAACCTAATTTAATTTAAGTGTTTGGAGTAAAAAGCATAGGACGTTATTATGCGTAATTTCCACGATAGTTACTTTAATGTTTATTCAGTTGATATCACTATATCTATAGATACCTCAATATGCTGTCCAGGACTGTTTTGCCTTGTGTGTTCATTATTAAATAACTGTTTATGTGGGGTTAAAGGATGTGAAAAAAATGTCCTTCTGAAAGGTGGTTTTGTTTGTGTGTTTGTTTTGGGGTTTTTTTGTCTTTTTAAAGGAAACTTATTTATATCCGACCTTGTTTATTAGAAGTATTCTAAATCTTTTTTTCAAGATGGATACTCAGACCTTGTAGTATGACTCCTGCTCTGCTTAAGTTTTTTAACTTGTTTTGATTTTAATGAAATTGGCTAGAAAACGATATAGTACAGTATAGGTTAATTGATGGATTTAATAAGTTCTGGATTTTCTTTCAATAATTTTTAATTGAATACTGTGAAGATGTGAGGAATGAGAAAATTGTTAGATGAATTCTGTTGATGCCAAGTTTGCCATCTGCATTAATGTCATGTGGTCTCTGTAAGAAGCTAGAGACAAGCTAGTGCTTTTGAGGAAACACATATATTATGAGTAATTATGCAATATGTTTTGTAGAATAGTCTTTGAAATTTAAAATTAATGAGACTTGAGTCACAACCCTCCTGTGCTTTGCTTCCTTATGTGCCCACATAAAACTAGACTGCTCTGTTCATAATGGTATTTTCCCCTCTCGTATTTGAATGACCACACAGTCACAATAAGAATGAAAAGAGGAGCAAGAAGAAATAAATTTTAAATGAAGAAGAAAAAGAGGAACCGGGGTAATCACTTTTGAACAGCCTGGAGGAAGGGAGCACGTTTGGTCCTCAGCTTTGCAGTCTAGCTTTGGATTAAAGTTCTGAGGTGAAGCAGGCAGGAGGAGGCCATATCATCCTCTGCACCTCTGTAATTACGATGCATCTTCAGAATTCCAAAACCAAAAAAATAGCAAAGAGAAAGTCTTATTATAACCCAAAACTTCATTAGAGTCTAGTTTACTTGTAATTTTCAGTTTGGCCTATAATTGCGTTTAGGGACTTGGAACTGGTATCTCTTTGGATGAGCAGCACTGATAGTGTCATAGTGAGAACGATTTCTTTCCCTTTGGCAAGCACACATCAGCACCTCTGTGCCTGCTTCCTGTAGGGAGGACAGCTCCATGGTAATCTTCCACATCCTCACACTGGCTATTTAGAGTCATCTTGTGATACCAAATGATTGAATGGGATGATTGAGAAGCAGGAAGAGAGGGATTCTTGGCCTGCGGACAATAGTATTTTTTTAGGGTGCAGTATTTGGTCAATGATCCCTTAGAAACTTCTATTTCTTCCTAAATAAATCACATTAGGAAGAGAGTTTGCATGATCAAGGGCATTGAAAGTATCTGAGGATCCAAAAGCAGACACATTGTTAAGATCATTGGAAACTTCATTTAGCATATCTTATACTGCAACAGAAAGAACTACCTAGCAATATATGATACTATAACATTCAGGAAAAAATTTTGACCATAAATATGGCAATCACTTTGGACCAATACGAGCAAAGATATTCTAACTAGGTACCTTCAGCCATTCCTTTTGTCTAATAGCAAAATTACTTCTTTCTAAGGAAGAAATGTGCGCATTTGTGTGGGTGAGAGGAAAGATGAATTCTTTATTTCCCCCTATAGCTGACCACCAGAATTCCTGAAGTATGGAAATAATAACAATACAAATTAGTTCTAACAACTACCACTGCAATGATAAGTCTCCTATAGGCCACCTGCTTTCTTAGGTGTCCTGTGTTGTATGAATCCTGATAAGTCACGCATTTGAAGATTTTTCCATTGTAAATCCTAAATTTTAATTTTACCAGACGGTCCTTAAGAAATCAGTTTGCTCAAGAGTACTCAAAGTTTTTATCCTATGAAATCCTAATTCTTCTCAGAGAATGGACTGAATTACTATTCTCGATTTTCCACTAACACTGGAAAATTATTGAATGTTTTTGATATTTTTCTTCTAGATTTCTCAACTATTTTGGAGAGGTTATGCAATTGAAAGAAAAAAAAAAGCATCAATATCTCTCTACAGTAGAGGACAAACATGAAAGGGTTTGTGGACTCAATGAAAAACCACAGTCCTTGTAGCTTGCCAGGGATGTTTTCTATCACATTCTTAACTCCTTATCCTACAGTTTTAATGAAATTTAATTCTGTATTTCTTCAGGTAAATCACTATTTGTCACTTCAGTTATACTGGTTAGAACAACTACTATTATTTTTCTTTTCCCTTTGCTCCTATACTAGGCGTTCTATATGTCTCAGCAGTTGCTTCCTCCACTAACCCTATCACATTTGAATACCTAAGCAAAACTGGCTGAGATATCTCATCTTGCTCTGTGTACCATTTAAAAAAATCTTACTTTCTCCTAGTTCAGAATGTCTCTGATATTTGATCTTGAAAAAAGGGTCAGAGTACAGAAAATGAAAGCAGTCATTTTTTAGTATTTCTGTCTCATCCCTGGAAAACTTCTGAACCTTCTCGTCCAAGCCCATTCAAATTTGACAGAGTGGCAGCGGTCTCAGAGAAAAGTAAATCCCCACAGGTGGTGTGAAAATTCAGTAGAGAGGAAGATGCAAGTCAGTATCACCCTGGAAGAGTCAGGTTTAACTTGGTTCTTGTACATGTTAGCTCATTGGTGAAATAATGTATATTGTGGTCAACTGATTAACATACGCAAAACTGCCTCAGATGATTTTCAATCCCTGATGTGTCAGGATGCCTGCTTGGTGAGGGTTTTGTGATGGAATTGTTTAGATCCTTTTCCTTGTAAGATCTCAAAAAAAAAAAAAAATCTTTTAACCTCAAAAGCCATATTTTATTAGTATGTGAACTTGAAAACTTATCTGTTTAAATAAAAGACTCAAATGACTAGTTAAAAGGTCAAATAAACCAAAACAAAACAGATTTATATACAAATGGTCTTTTGCACATGGTGTCACAGCAGAACAGATTCTTGCTTCAAGGCTTGGTTTCAACCAGTTCCATGGCTTTCTGAATTACAAGATGCTCAGTCCCCACCAACCCACAGGAAGCTTCCTTCTGTCTCATTCTGACACTGGGCTGTAAGTCCCTTTTTATTTTATTTTATTATTTTTTTCCCCACCTTGCAGGCTTCCTGCTCACTTACTACACCCTATGACCTCTGACTCTTCTGTCCCCAGAGTCTGCTTAGCTCCTACCTAAAGCAAGAGCAACCCTCAAGGAAATTCTTTTGACCTAAGTCACTCTGTGTAAGGGAACTTAAAGGACAAACTGGGAACAAACATACAGTGTGTCTCATCTTATCAGCTAGGCACGCAGATGGAACAAGAAAGGAAAAGGGAATTACAAAAGTAAAGATGTTAGAGGGATGGTGGTATGTGTTTATGGGGACTCAGATTTTTTTTTTAATGGCTTTATTAACAGAAGAACTTGTTCATCATAAACTATAAGGAAATCTGGATGAGGCAATATGGTCTTCAATGAAGAAGTTTTAGTAAATAGATGAAGCATTGAAAGAAGTATGAAACAGAGGGAAATAATTCACAGATCATACTTCTTGATGTTAGACTTGATTTTGAAACTGTAGATAGGAAATTGTGTCGTCTATGGGAAAGGGTAATTGGATGTTCTTCTGTGAATAAAACTACCAAACATAAATATAATTTAAAAAAAACAAAAACAAAAACAAAACCCTCTGTTCTGAGACTTTATTGCCCTTAATGCTGAACCCTGAAAACCTCCTGCATCCTTCTTTCTTGCAAACTGTACTTTACCATTAAGAGAAAATGACACCTTGCCTGTGTTAGCCAAAGCTGTCTCAGTTTAAAGGTGCTTTAGCATGGTTAGCAGCTTGCATTCTGCCTTCCTTTCACAGTAAAGTATCCACGAAGAAAAGGTTGAATGTGATATTTTTGCTGCTTTCTCATATCTCAATTAGTGGTAAATAGAATTAAGCTTGAAGAGTTTCAGAATGTTCTGCAAGAAACAGATGAGTCTAGGCGGATCAAAGCAGCTGCAACAATATGGAGAAGCCAAGATTTTAGGTGCAGAAACGTCATGACTCAGATCTACTCTATGCCCTGTCATTTGGCGTAACAGTCCTGTTGAAGTTCACCACCACAATAAGCTGCTGTATAATTCTCAGCTGACAGTTACACCCTTGTTGTACTGACTGATGCTGCTAACAAATGTTGCTGAAACAGGAAAACCAGCTTTGAATGTGCATTAACAGGTGACTCCAGAACAGCTGAAGAGCTAGAGGCGTTGTGTATGAACTTCCTCTCAAGAAACTGAAGAATGAAGATTCCTTGTGCCCTGTGAAAAATCAGGCTCAATTCAACCAGTTTTAGGCCAAACAGAAAACAAAGTAGAGACACATGCAGATTTTACTTAGGCCAATGTTTTGAAATACCTTGGGTGGTTTGTTTTGTTTTGTTTTTCCTTCAGACAAACAAACCCAATCCCACAAGCTGGGTTCCTGATGCTTCTAAGTGAAGAGTTTGAGCTGCTTGGGTACCAAAAGGTAATCGGAAAGCTCTGACTAGCTAGCTGTTTCCCTGACAAAGGAATCTAGTCTGTTACTTGTGCCTCTCCCTCTCTCTCAAACTTCTCCAGGCAGGTAGTTAATGTCCTGTCTTGGGAATTCTGATGCCATTCCCAGTCTCTGCCTCTTAGTGTTTTTATCCTAAAAGTATCTACGTATCCAGTAATACTGGCATTTGTGTCTTAGATTAAATACGCTTTCATGCTGGTATTTTATACGAGAGAACTGCCTATTGTATCTCACCAATACAGGTACTTGTACAGTGGCATTTAGGATTTCCATGCCAGTTACAAGGATGGACAAAACCAAAAGAAACACAGCACATCCACTTTAGAGTAGTCTGTGAAGTGAAAAGAATTACTCGAAGGCTGACATGATCCCCAGAGCATACCGGTTCAGAATAGAAAAAGCAATAGAGCCTTGCATCCTGTAGTGTGAACAGCATTCTTATGATCTGTTCTGTTCTTGTTTGATACTTCTCCTTTTATTTCACATTTCTACACACAGAATTTATTGCTTTCTAGTAGGTGGAAGTGTGATGCTACATAATTTGTTTAGATTTTCCAGGGGACTAATAAAATAGATTTCCTTCTTTTGTTTTATGGATAAGTACTAATTTATGTTTTTAACAGAGCCTGAGTGACATGTAGTGAATGATGTATGATCTCCATCTAGTAGGAAAAGACCCATAAACAGTGCTCAAAAACTAGCATCCCATTCTCATTTGCAAGATTATACGCCTGCTGCAGAACAAGCAGCATTCAGTTGATTTGTGGCAGGATTTGCACCTAAGTCTGTTACCTAGCAGGGTTCGTATGCTTCCTGGGTGTGAGTAATGACCAGTGATGTCTCTAGCTCACCCGTAACAGCTGTCCTGTTTAAGGCAGCATCTTAACACTGTGCCAGGTAACTCAACTACTCCGTTAGGTGTGCTCTTTATGCAGACGTGCAGTGTTAGGTGTCCATTTATGCTCGAAACGCTGGTCATGAGCTTCAAAAGTGGTGTGATTCAACGCAGACTGTTAAAGTAACTCGGCTCCTGAATTTGAAAAGCCCTTGTTGTGAAAAATCTTCTTAGCAACTTGGGACTACTTGTCTCCTGACAAAGTTTGGAGTTTTCAGCCAGCTAGTAGGAATGGCTTCCTGGAGAGTAATATGTTGTATCAAATTAATACTGGACCACTATAGTATATATAATACTAAGAAAGCTTTGAGAGGGCTTCAGTTACTTTATGTGATGAAATACATATTGGGAAGAAAATGTGAGCTATGCAGGAAACTGCAATCAGCTTCACAAATAGTGATTGTCTACTATGAAAATCAGACTTTATCATTGTTTAAGTTACTCTTCCAATCTACTGACTGCAGTCAAGAGCACCCTGTTGTTGATCCCATTCCTGCTTTACTGAGGGTCTGTGCAAGTGTTTTGAATTAAGGCTCTCCTACACTTTCACACTTTTCATCACATTTATGCAAAACTTCCAGCTGCATGTTTAATTAAACATCTTCTCCACAGTGAAAAACATGCAGTCTGCATGTGTGTCTCTTAAAAACTTCTCTTAGTAACCTTACAAATGCTGTGCAGACTGTGTTATGCGGTTCCCAAACTGACAGTCTCCTGCAGAGGAAGGATAAGGAACTTTTTGCACTAGTTCACAAGTGAAGTTCTTGTGAGTAAAATTATGTATTCAGAAGAGAACTGAACTTAGCTTTCAAAGCACTCAGTATATAAAGCAAACTCACTATTTCAAGCAGTTCAATAGGACTGGAGAATATGTCTGGATGAGTGTTTTCCATTAACATCTGAGTTGAAGTCATTAAATTTGCTGGGTGGAAGTTGTACCAGTATTTGGTCAGTCTCCATAAATCTGTTTGGATTTTAGAAGCACCAGATTGGGTTGTACTTGGGGGATAGAGGCCATCCAGAACAGAATGCTCATCAGTATGTTAACAACAAAGTAAAAAAAAAAAAAAAAATCATGCAATGGAGGAAAACATCTCATATCTTCTTTCCCTCAGAAATTATCAGTCATTAATTTATTAACTCAGTATAAGTTAAAGTTCTTCAATAATTTTTTTTAATAGCTCAAAAAAATTGAATTCAATGTTCTTGCCCTTTGTCGACATGCTTCTTGTACTGTGTGGGACAGATTCTGTTCTGCACTAAAGACAAAACTTGGATTGTTTTGACATTATTCTTAACTAAGCATTAACACCATCTTGCTACTTAAGAAGAAGGAAAAAAAAAAAGCAACACCAAAAGGAAAAAGAAAAAAGAAGTGATGATAACCACACTTCTGAGTCACTTTATAAGTGACTTGGAGGACAAAAAATTGTCCAGCAGTCCCTTGGGGTGTCAAACATTAATTCCCTCAGTCACAAGCACACTGTGTTTTTTCTGGTTTTAATCACAGTTGCAAACACTTCACACCTTGTTAGTGCTTTTGAAACTAAGACTGCGTACAAATCAGCATGCTGTAACTCAGAGCAGCTATGAGATAGAACAAACGTTTTGGCGTTTAGAATCCTAACATGTTCTTTACCTTGTGCATTCTTTTCTTTACAAAGGGAAACGCTATCTGCAGTACCCGTGAGAAAGATAAGTGTCAGAGATCTTCCACCACCAGTTTCAGGAAGGATGGAGGAAAGTTGCTCTTGCTTTGAGGAATAGTTTTGAGGAAAAGGGTTGCTTTTTTATGTAGAGGAATGATTTGCTGATTCCCAGAAAGGTACGTTAACTATGAGTAGAAATGCCTATCTAGAAATATGAATCACATTTAGAATAATCAGAAAAAGGAAATGAAAGCTTTTGGATGTTGTTTGTGCTGGAAAATGCCCCTAATTACATGTTCTAGCTTTTGGTCAGCCCTGAAGTGGTCAGGCAGTTGGACTAGATGATCGTTGTAGGTCCCTTGCACCTGGAATTATTCTATTCTAGAGAGGACCTTCCAAAACAGTTAGATGTCTTTCCAAAGTCATGTTTTGAAACAGTACTGTTGAAGACCTATCTTTTTTTTATTTGTGAGAGAGATTGTATTGTGTTGGTATTTACTTATTTCTGCTAGAAAAATGAGAACTAAAGTTCCTTATTTTTTTTTTTTTTTGCTAACTACTGAGTCTATTGGAAAACGTTAAGCTGAAGAAATGCTCCATATACTCAGTGGGAAATCTTCTAAAATGTTATCCAGCCTGATTTCTTGTGCTGCTGGCATCCTGTGAGCACAGAAAAGGATGTAGTTAGTCCTTGTCATTTTCCTGAGTACATAAACAAATTAACTCGTTTCTGGAAGCAGGAGTTAGTATTTCCTCTTAGAATGTTGAATTTCTTACATAGTGTAGAAGATTGCTAACTATATGCTAGGAAAAAAAAAAAAATCCGAAAAGGAGAAGGTGCTTGCATTATACACTCATTAATTTAACACAGACTATGACTGTGATCTTTTTCAGCAGTTACAAATGGAGGTTGGGGAAGGTTCAGGAATTGTGAGTATCTGTTAGTAGTCCTGTTGTGAGTTAAAGTTCACCATTCTTATGATAAGCAAAATGCTTCTGGGGGCTAAAAATATAATTGCTTGTCTGTGTTCATACAATTAAATATTCATTATCTCCACAGTCAAAATAGCACAAACATAATCCTACCCCTGAAAATACAAAATTGTGTTGTTAATGTTTACTTTCTCATGCCATGCCATGCAACTATGAGACAGCTATTGTTTTATTCAGTTCTGCTATTGGTCCCCTCGGTCACTGTGGAGAACTTATGTAGAGTCTCTGTCTCCAGTATTGTCCCCCCATGCCTCTGCTGCTTCTTCATGTTCTACAGTTTCCTTTATGTAGTGGTGGCAATTACTGTTCTCTTAAAAAGCAGGGAAAGACCTTTCCAGAGACTTGGGTAGGCTGGTAGAATGTTTTCATGTTGTAGAAGTTATACTCAGATAACTTCATTATGTGTGCGGCGCCCTCAAAGATGATCTAATTCAAGCAGAGCATCCAAATAAATCTTCTATTATTGAATTGTGTGTACTGAAACAAAATGGATTATTTGGGTTTTTTCCACTTAAAACTTTAAATGCTGCAGTGCACAGATAGTAGAGAATTAGTTGTGAAGCATTAAACACAGAAGGAAGTTAAAACCTTTATAATATGATGGAAGTATTCCCTGTGCCCGAGTGATTTAGTCATTGGTTCTGTTGTTCTTTGGCAGGGTTTTTAACCTTTTCTAATGGAAGAATTTAAGTTTACATAAATTTTGTATGCACGTTGCAGATGGGAAGGTCTGTGAGTAAGAAATAAGCAACTTAATCTATCTGCATGTCCTTGGAATGTCTGAGAAAAACAGATGTTTAGGGCTTAATTCTAAAAGATTGAACATCAAGTGTTAATTTTGATATTGCAGGCTTGGAAATTCTACATCTGTGCAAGCAAGTTTTGCAATTGTAAAGCAAACCCGCTATGTCTGATACTATATTGATCCTTTACTATGCGTTTGTAAATGCTGGGGGTTTTGACTAAACATATTTTACAAACATAAAGTAGCTCTCAATAAAAAAAGATATGGCTTTAGATAATACTATAGAATGAAATATATGGAGTCTTAGATGTGCAGCTGCAGCTTCTGTCAGCAGAAGCTGCTGATAACAAATGAGAAGAATGTGAATGATTGATTCACCTTACAAAAGGGCTGTTGTACATAGGTAGGGTGCTTTGCAAAATCATAGACCCTGCATCTGTAATAGATCAGAGGTAGGTCCCAATAACAGGTAATGAGCTGTGGAACCACTGATCTTAACTGTCAAGTGCTTAGCAGGTAACAGAGGAGCAGAAGGAGCACTTTAATCTTTAGGCACAGAAAAACCCCCTACATATATATTTATATATAAAAAAGTCACAGTGCACTGATAATTCGTTGATCGAATTGCACAATTCCATTTCAAAACCAGGATAACACTTCTATTGGATAGAAACCTGTCTATGTTGGTATAGTTCTGAGGTTTCTGCTTAACAGAAAACCTTATAGAAGGGAAAGAGATTTGTCATTAATCCCACCAAAAAAATTTATGTTGGGATCTTAAACTCAGATATAACCTTTTGAGCTTGTAATGTGAAGTGAAAAGCGTTCTAAATTACTTTTGCTTGCAAATAGATTTGATAAGGTGCCGGAAAGCAGATGTTTGATTGCATAAAATAAGTGAGTCACCAACTTTAAAGATATAAAAAAAGATGAATATGATGCAAGGATGAGATAGGATAGGCATGTCACAGTACGGAAATTTGATCTCAATGCAACATTTGGGATTTAAGCTGCCTGGAGCAATTTGCAGCATGCAGCTTTGTTACCTAATTTCCCTTGTGTTGTCTGAGAACAAGTAAGAGTTAAAAGGTAGTGAATAAACTTTGAAGTGGGTACAGCATGTTTTCTGATCTTTGCTTTTCATACTAGTCAGTTCATCTTGACAATGACCCAATAAGGTGCTTCACAAGAAAATGCACCCTCACAACTCTTATCCAGTCAGAGTGGGTCAGAACAATCACCTATGAAGTGGAAAAATAAGCATGGCAAAGAAAGGATAAAAATGGAAATATTAGGGGTCAGATTTGCCTGGTATGACTTTTATTTACTTCAGTAAAATTACTTGGTGCAATTTGGTCCAACAGTAGGAAGAATGTCAAAGTGTGTATATGTGGGAGCCTGGCTTATTAAGACTACATACAAATAATGGTATTGTGTTGGTTTTGGCTGAGATAGAGTTAAGTTTTTTTCATAGTAGCTAGCAGGGGGTTATGTTTGGATTTGTGCTGAAAATGGTGTTGACAACTGAGTTTTTTACATTGTTGCTGAGCAGTGCTTACACAGAGGCAAGGGCTTTGCTGCTTCTCATGCCACCCCACCAGTGAGTGGGCTGGGGGTGCACAAGGAGTTGGGAGGGGACACAGCCGGGACAGCTGACCCCACCTGACCAAAAGGATATTCCGTACCATATGACATCATGCTCAGCAGATAAAACTAGGGGTAAAGGTTAGTACGAGTCTTGCTGCTCAGGGACTGGCTGGGCATCTGTTGGTTGGTGGTGAGCAATTGCTTTCATCTGCATCACTTGTCATTCCTGGGTTTTATTTATCTCTCTTTGTTATTTTCGTTTTCATTACAATTCATTATTATTTATTTCAAATATTAAACTGTGTTTATCTCAACGCACAAGTCTTCTCACTTTTACCATTCTGATTCTCTTCCCCCATCCTGCTGCGGCGAGGGAGTGAGCGAGCGAGCGGCTGCGTGGTGCTTAGTTGCCGTTCCAGTGCAGTTTGTATCAATCTATGACAAGTATAAAGAGCAACAATGAACATGAAAAACTAGTGTAAGATCTTGATGAATTTTTGCATGAATATAATGGAAATATTGGTTTTATTCTTGCTTATGGGAAGGTATATAAAGAGAGGTGCAGACTGACGTTTTCTGAATGATGAGAAAGAGCAGTGGCTGAGTTGTTATGAAACTTTGAAGCATAAATGAAGAACAGGGAAAAACGTTTAGGAGGAAATAATAGAAAATTCTGCCATGAAGAGGATACCTTGATGGCATAACTGACTGGGTGGATGAGGAGAGAGCAGTATATGTTGTCTACCTTGACTTCAGTAAGGCTTTTGACACTGTTTCCCATAACATCCTCATAGGTAAGCTTAGGAAGCGTGGGTTAGATGAGTGGACAGTGAGGTGGGTTGAGAACTGGCTGAATGGCAGAGCTCAGAGGGTTGCGATAAGCGGCACAGTGTCTGGTTGGAGGTCTGTAGCTGGCAGTGTGCCCCAGGGGTCAGTGCTGGGTCCAGTCTTGTTCAACATATTCATCAATGACTTGGATGAGGGGACAGAGTGTACCATCAGCAAGTTTGCTGATGATACAAGACTGGGAGGAGTGGCCGATACACCAGAAGGCTGCGCTGCCATTCTGCGAGACCTGGACAGGCTGGAGAGTTGAGCAAGGAAGAACCTAATGAAATTCAACAAGGGCAAGTGTGGGGTCCTGCACCTAGGCAGGAACAACCCCAAACACCAGTACAGGTTAGGGATTGACCTGCTGGGAAGCAGCACTGCCAAGAAGGACCTGGTGGGAGTCCTGGTGGACAGCAAGCTCTCCATGGGCAAGCAATGTGCCCTTCTGGCCAAGAAGGCCAATGGTATCCTGGGGTGCATTAAGAAGAGTGTGGCCAGCAGGTCGAGGGAGGTTATCCTCCCCCTCTACTCTGCCCTGGTGAGGCCACATCTGGAGTTCTGTGTCCAGAACTGGGCACCCCAGTTCAAGAAAGACAGGGAACTACTGGAGAGAGTCCAGTGGAGGGCTACAAAGATGATTAGGGGACTGGAGCATCTCTCGTATGAGGAAAGGCTGTGATTCTGTAATGGAAGGAAGAATGACGAGGAAAAGGGAAGAGAATACAAAACTGTCTAACCACATCTCATTTCACTTGCTTTACATATCAATACCTGGCAAATGAAATGGCAAAATTAGTTTTGAAGAGAGACGATTTACGTTATCTTAATGGGAAAAAATGTATTTATATTATTGTGCTTAAGGAAAGGACAGGTTTGTAGAATACTCATGATGAAATGAATCAGCTAATTAAATACTAGCACTCTTAAATAATCAATTGTTGATGAACAATTGAATCTCTGATGTTGACTTTGTCTCCATGAAATGCTTTTGCTGTTCCAGACAGGATAAGGCTCTTGGCAACCAGCCCATAAGAATTGACATATCTCTATCTGTGTGGAAATTGCTTATTTTGTATGTTAGATTGACAGGGAGCTTTTTTCTTTTGTTAGGAAATATTTTTTTCTTGTTGAGAAGACTCACTGTTCCACGATAGTGAAATAAGTAAAAAAAAAAGAAAGGAAAGACCGTAGAGAGACAGAAAGGAGGGAAAGGATTTTTCATGAGACAGAAACATTTATTAAATGAAGAGTAACAAAAATAAAAAGGCTTAAAAAAAGAATTTACACAGTACTTCAGCTGCACTCCCAGCAATATTATCAATATAGAGAGGAATCTTTTTTTACATGTTGATTCCCAGAACTGAAATTTCTTAAGGAAATGAGTTGCTATGAGAAGAAAGACACAGCACTACAGGAAAAAGAAACTTCTTTTCTTAAACTCAGATGGAGTTCAAAGTGTAAAAGCATAATTGGATTCAGCCTTTCAGCTCAAGAGAATTTTCAAGAGAAGTCTTTTATTCACATATGATTCAGACTGCATTTATCTTTTAGCCACATACAAACTGTTCAATCCAGCTTTTTGGACTAAGTGACCTTTTTCAGGGAATTAGGAACATCGAAGAGCAGATAAGAGATATTTAAAATATCTCCCGTTGCAAAGTGGAAGCATATGTCTGGGTGAAAAGTCAGTCCGTTGTCAGCAAGATTCCCTGCAGCTGAGGACAGCAATGGTTGCATTCTGAAGGATATATGAATAAGTCTTTTCTCAAAAAAATGAGAGAAATATTTTTCATACTGAGAAAACTGCTAGGATTGTAAATAAAAAGTATAGGTAATAAAAACCGCAAGTAATGCAGGGAAGTGTGTACAGAGAAAATACACTGAAAAATTTCATGTTTGAAGTTAGGTTGATTGAATGGGGAAGAACAAAACCACTTTAAGTGTTGGAAATAAAATACTATTAAAATAAACTTGTGAAAACAATTGAAAAATTATGATTAAGGGTGTAGAGAGAGAACAAATGGTATAGCAGCAATTCCTCAAGAAATTTTTATAATATTCACTTAATCTGAGACTCTAATTCTGTGTTGTGCTATAAAGACTGTGTTAGGAAACACCTCGCTAATAGTGATGTTAGGGATTGGCTGGGGTTTTATGTAGTTGGTTTTTAGATCTGACCATTTCTTTTTCTTTTTAGTAATGAATCTTTGCATTATAATGTTACATGAGATGCACAGAGTAAAACCAATATATTGCTCTGAGAGTTCTGGATCGCAGGACAAAGTGATGATCCTTTCCTAGAAATCTCTTGGGTGGAGACAAGAGATAGGTGTATGTAGTGAGGAGTTAAGGGAAGTAATAAGGAAAAATTGATAGATATTAGAAAATAGAAATATTTTTTTTCTTAAATTACTATTTAATCACTAATTGCAAAACATGATAGTGACTAGGCTGCTGGTAAGCCTAATTGATCAGTTTGATTTCTCAGGGCAGCCTCACAACTTTTCAAGCCCTGTGTGTTATCTGCTGCTGCTTTTTTTTTTTTTTTTTCCCCCCCCCAAAGCAATGAGACAACTGCTAATAATGGTATAATTCCCACACAGTAAGACAGTAGGGCACACATCAGTGAACCCAAGGCTAGTTTTCCAGGTCTGATCAAGAAAGATTAAATGAATGCACGCACACACAGATTAGAAGGGTTTATACTTCTCTTTTTCCTTTTTAAAAATCAATCTACTTTATAAAATCAGGACTGAATTTCCTGATGGGCTCGGTTCATCAGATGCAGAGAATGATTATTACAGGTATGACCTGTAGATGCTGACCCACCCATGAAACTTTGCAACTGCTTTAATAAAGTAGAAAATTACTCAAAATTGTTTACATGATTTTCAGAAAAATCATATCTAAGCAAATGCCGGCTTATTAATTAATGCAGTTTTTATTCATGGCTCTGTGCTCTGATTATTTTGAGCATCAAAATGAATTTAATGCTTCATGTTTATATGATGTCTTATTTAACTTTTCTTTTTCAGACCTTTGGAGTCCAATGCAGAAAAATGGTCAAGAGCAACTTTACACAGTATACCTTTAAGGGTAGAATAGTTGTAGCCATTAAATTGCTCCTCTAGGATCTCTTGTTCATCTGGTAGAAAGTAATTATGTGTTTCAAAGGTCAAACATTGCTTGTGGCAGTGACCACAACATGTATCTTTCACTTAGTTAGGATGGAGGTACCTTAACTACAAGCCTGAAACCACATTCATTTTTGTGTTTTATCTCTAGCCTGATAGATCTTCATTCCCGTCTGCAGGAACAGGAATGCCCCTAGTTCAACTGAAGGAAATGTGGAAAATGTCTGATTAGCTCCAGTTCCTGGTGATGAATCTGATTACCCTCTACTGATTTACAGCTCAAGCCGAAGAGTCAGTCTACAGAGATGAGTAAAAATTTCCATACTCACAGTCTCCATTACTTCTCAGAATTGCAATGTACTGACTTCCTTCTTTTTAATACAATTTCTGTTGTTTTCTTTCTAGTTATTTAAATGACATCTTACGCAAAAGCTCTTTTTATACCACTTTTGTTCTTTTACTTCAAGGCAGAACAGTTATCATGTAAAATTTCAGTTTCTGATTGTGATTACTTTCATATCTCTCTCATTGGTATTGTTTCTCTATACCTGTATCTGTCACATCTCATCTTCAGTTGCCTTTTTTTTTAATTGAGCCTTCTCCTAGGTGTCTGTTTTGTTTTTTCTTTCCATCTATATAGTTTGTTTCTCAGGGTCTTAACTACTTCAATCTTATTCGTGGTCTCCAACTGGAGTAATTGCTACTCAATTTTGACTTATTTAGGTTTTGACATATTTCATGAAGCCTCAGATGCATTGTTTTTGCTGTTGCCCAGCAGGATTCTGATTTTTTTGTTCAGAAAAAAAATAAATATGCACCTTCCTTTTTGTGTTTTTTTGTTGTTGTTGGGGTTTGCTTTGGTTTGTTTTTTTTTTTTAAAAATGTAGATTTTACATGCAGCAGTGGTAGCATGCTGAACAATCATTCTTATCTTGTTCTTGGTAGTTTTACTTACTGCCTCAGCTGGATGATATGTTGAAGATGGGATTAGGTCTAATGTATGTATATATTATTTGTATGTAGTGAACCGATAGAGAAACTGTTGTTTGTCTTCCCTTTTTATATCATATATGAGTGTCATGGTTTAACCCCAGGTGGCAGCTAAGCACCACACAGTTGCTTGCTCACTACCCCCGTGGCAGGATAAGGGAAAGTGAGAAAACTCGTGCATTGAGAAGACGACAGTTTAAAGCAAAAGCCGTGCATGCAAGCAAAGGAAAACAAGGAATTCATTCACCACTTCCCATCAGCAGGCAGGTGTAATTCTTGCTCAACTTATACGACAGAATATTAACTGCAGATGTTATTCATGTAACTTGGTGCCTGTGGTGTTAGCCAGACTGTGAAAACACCTTGCTTTTGAAGTTGGTACTTAGTGCGAGTCTAGGATAAAACGTTTGTCCGCTGTCTTAAATATCTACTGGTAACAAAGTTTCTCAACCAGTTTTTAGATGTTATTTAGCTGATGATTCATGATCCATTATTGTATTGTCTCTAGGGGTTTTTTGTAATGAAAAGCTAAGGTTGTTTTTTAAAAAGGATTTGTAGTTTTGGAAGTAGCACAGAACGTGTTAATTTAATCAATTCTTACTACAAATATAGTTGGACTCTATTGCAGTGGTGAATCACTCCCTTCACACAGGAAAGAATGATTTTCTGATAATTAGTATGCTGTGTAACAGGCCATGCTGGATGGAAATGTATGAACAAGCCTTATTCTTAAAATAATTACCTATGATCTTAAATACTGAAGAGTAGGTAGGATCCCAACATTCACAGTCCACTTCAAAAGATTTGTGGGTAGAGAAGTCTGGCTAGACCAGCTCTGTGCCCCCAAAATATGCTCAGTCCTAAACAGTTAGACTAGGGTTTCTTTATATAAATCAATAAAATTATTTCAAGAGATCTGAATAAGTTCTGATATTTCAATTGTTATTCAGAAAGCCAAGTCTGTATAGACTCAAAAATTCAGCACAAATTTGTTGCCAAGAATTAAATAGAATGCAAAACTGGTAACCCAGCTTGGGTCAATTTATAATGAGATATTTCCTTTCTAGAAGATTATCCATTCAACCATAAAGACATGCATATGCATATAATAGAGTATTTTCTATGCGGGTTTTTTTTTTAAGACTAACACATAGAGTGGAAGCTCAGTTGCCATTCACCCAAAACAACAACACTAAAATTACATCTCCTAAGTTTTGGCTTTTTTTTAAAAGAGTGATCTGCAGTCAGGCTGCAAAGGAAGCAAGGAGTTCACAGAGTTCTTTGTTGTTGTTGTTTTGTTTGTTGGGGGTTCTTTTTGTGTTTTGGTTTGTGGTGGGCTTGTTTTTGTTTGTGTTTTTTTTTTTTTTTAATCTGTCTCTCATTATATAATGTGAGAGATCCTTCACCTCTAAGTTTCTGTATTGAAACTCAATTGTTATGTGCCATAGAAAAATGAATGATTGACTTGTCTTTATTCAGACACAAACAAGGAGGTGTTCTGAGAATGTTAAATCCCTTACATTAACAAACCTGAAATTTGCAGAATCACAGAATTTTTGAGTTTTGGAAGTGACAAAATTCCACCCCTGCCTTCCACCTCTCATGCAGCATCATCTAGAGGAGGTTGTCCAGGACATGTCCAGTCAGGCTTTGAACATCTCCAAAAGCGGAGAATCCACAACTTCTCTGGGCAAACCTATTTGGTCTTTGACAACCTTCATAGTAATTTTTTTTTTTCCTCATGTTCAGATAGAATTTTGTTTTTTAATTTGTGCTTATTGACCATTTTGATCCTTGATGAAGTCACTTGAAGCCTGGGCACAAATTAATTGCAAGGACAGAAATCCAAAGATACTTATATTTGTCTGGTATTTCCTCTAGGCTCATAGGTCGTGTGCAATCTCTTTTACTTTCTTCCAGTTCTTTTATAACCAGTAAATCTGGACACAGGGAGAAATTGAAACTAGGATTACTAGATCTTAGTAAATTGCATTAGGGATGTATTCAGACAACAAAATAAATCAGTGCTAAAAATACAGGTATTTCAGTATATTAACTCTCATGATGGTTTGACACATCATCCCTTATCTGTCTCCTCTTTCATGATCCCTGAGAGAGATGAATTCCAGAAATATGTAAAACTTATATTTGCAGGGCAACAGTAAAACGACCTTTTTACAATTATAGATGCTCTCTGAGTTGTTCTGGCAAATAACGAAGAAATCAAATGGTCCAATGTCTTAAAGCATGATTCACAAAAGCACAAAAAGAAAACCAAAATTATTAACAAAATAAGGACAGTATAATATATTTGTTTATTGTTGTACTCTTATGGTTCAACTTCAACAAGAGGTCTAAACTAAGGCAATGCACATCTATGCCACTCCCTCTCCAGCCCCTAAATCTCCATTGCATACATTATTGTGCCAGCTTAAAATATTGAGAATGATGTTGGGTAGCTGTCTAGCCATATAGCACAGATGGACAAACCTGCATGAGAGACTTGGCAGTTAGCAAGTGTTGATTTATGCTGAATTCCACAATATTGTCACAGACCTACAGCTGTAGTTATATTTTGAGTTTATTCCTGTAAAAATCTCCACATTTCCTTTTGTCAAGGCAAGGTTTTTCAAGATCCTTGGCTGAATATGGTCTTAACTGATTTCTTGAGGGAGTAAGTATGAGCCAATTCTGAGCTTTTCTAAACACACAGACCTGCCCTGGAGATTATGTGGGATTAGCAGAACATCTTGAAGAAAAATGTTGGAGATCGCAGTGGGTTCCAATCTCTGAAACCACATATGCTTTGTGTTTCTTTCCATCCGTGCGATGGCTTATTGGGGGCACCATAGTGGTTCAGTAGAGCCTTGTGCTGCACAACATTAGGAGCAATAAGGACCATTCTGCCTCTGAGATCCTGTATTTATACGTAATATAGATCAACTGCCTTGTCTATCATACCTGGGAAAAAAGTATGTAATGTACACTTTTCTTGGTTTGTCACTCTGAGGGGTAATGAAGCTTCTCCATATCTCTGTCCCTCAACACAATTAGCATAATTGTTTTGTGCTAAGCTAAATATGAGGTCTGAAATCTCATATGGAGCCTTTTAATGGGTGGGATTCAAGACTGGCACCTAATGTTTACTGGTGCTTGATTCCTGATAGCAATAGTAGGAATTAGACATCTAGCACATATGTAGGCTCCTAACTGTAGTCATCCTAATATTGGATGTAGTCCCATCCAAGAGCTGTCTCTCTGTTTATACCTAGTCATATATATGTGGTTTGCATATGACTCCTGAATCTGGCCCACTTACTGCTGATGACACAAATTTAGGTATAACGTTTACATCATTTATCTCACTTAAAATTTTTTTCCTCAGCCAAAATCTAACTTTTTGCTGATATATTATTACGTTATGTCAAAATGCACTGTCATAGTCACTTGCTGCCCAGCTGCAATGATAATTAATTCATAACCTGGTTTCAGCACTTGGAAGAAAACTATTCTTACACAATCTGCTCTCACTGCTTTTTTGGTCTTCTAAACATCAAGATGAGTTTGGGTCAAAAGATAGAAATGGATACTGAAGGTTCAAAATCTAGAAGGAAATTAACCGAGACTCCTAAAAGCAGTTTCAAAACTAACAAAAATCTCATATGAAATAGTTGATATGAAATGAAAGACAACTTGAAATGTATCTTACAAATTTCATTGTAGGCTTAAGGTATAACTATTTCTGTGAGAAATGTGACTTCTATTGAGAATGCACTTTTTTAAGCAAGTTATAAGCAGATAGGAAAAAATGAAAACATCCATTTTTTAAAAGTTAAATTCAGACACTAAACACTTTTTATTAAGTAAAGACAACTTCACATAAGAAAAGAACTTTTTGATTTACCATGAAGTTCACAATTCATTCAAATTTTTCACGTATATAAAATAAGGAGACATATGACATTAAATAGCTACTTTTAAAAATCTCTTTGGAACAAAATGCCGTCCAAATTTGTATAATATCTGTTCCCAGAGATTTTATACACCTCAGTAATCTCTTAACCACCTGACCACTCCTGAATGTGACTGATCTGCATATTGATAGTATAAATTAACATGCTTAAAAGATCTAAGAGCAGGTTTCAAAGGAATCTTTCTGGTGCTAGGCATCCAGCCTTCAATCATTTTCACAGGCTTATTTAGAAACTCAAATGATACATTTTTCCTTTAGATTATAGTAGAAGAGGTAACCTTATTCCATGACAAATAATTCCTGCGTATAACAGCATTTCTCAGATACTTTCTTTCTGCACAAGCCCATGAGATAGCATGACCTTAAGTTCCTAATCAATAAATCAAAACTGCTTTTAGATATCATATGCATTGTGACATTTAGAAAGGGTGGCAAGATGAATGTTAGGAATGGTTTCTCAGTATCATTTCTATACTTACAAAATGTCTTCCCCTAGAAAGGAAGACAGATTGCCTTTATTTTTATTTCAGACTTAGTTCTCTGTTCACCCTTATTTCAGTCTTAAGAAGGGCAAAACGATGATGTCTGTTTTGAAGTCCCAATTATGCTTATTTATGTCAATGGAAAATTTAAGTCTATTGAGGCTTCTTTGTGTTTTAAGCCACTGAAACACAATCCAAACACTTAAGTATATGGAATCAAAGGCCTTTGAGGATGACATTCTGTCTGTAGCTCTGAATGCAGCCCAAAGGCTTGACCTTTCTTAGCAAGGTACTACATTGTACAGACTTGTCTGCGTCTTTCCCACTGGGAGCTTTAAATAGGAGCCAACTAATTTTCAGTTTCCCTTTTTAATTATTCTGTGCTGCAGGTTGGATTCTTGTGGCATAATGTCAATTAGTTGGAAACAAGTGAACTGCAAACTTTTGACACTGCAAGAATTTTTTCTCTGTCCTCTGAGAGTTGGTAAGCACTGTAAAAGAAAAAGTTTCTGTCATTTAGCTTTGCTTGTGCTATTTTTCTCTTGCACAAACTTAAGCTAGAAATGTCTGTGGTTTCATTTTAATGGAACGTAAAGACAATAGTGTTAAAAAGTAATATTTAATGGTTGGTTTTATTCTAAAAATGTCTGTCAGGACATGCAACTTGTTATGACACAGCTAAGTAAATTAAACGTTACATTCTGCATGCAGTGAGCTATTCTGCCATGATTTTCATAGATTTGGGTTAGAAGGGACCTCTTGAGATCATCTGGTCCAACTGCCCTGATCAAGCAGAGTCAGCTGGAGCTGGTTGCCCAGGATTATGTCCAGTTGAGTTTTGAGTCTCTCCACAGAGGAATACCGCACAACCTTGCTGGGCAGCCAGCACTGCTGCATGGGATTTTTCCTTCCCAGGAAAACTGAGGATGATTCATGTCACATCACTAGAGATAACATAGACTTTACACTCAAAGATAGGTGCCTCAATTAATATAATTTGTAGTTGGATGTTTCCTCACTGCCCTAAATTAGAAGATTTGGGTGAGGTTTTTTTTCCTCATAATTCAAAAGACAGAGAACAGAACATTTCACTGCTTGGAAGTCAGGGCATTTAAAGAGGTTTTAGAGGTTCCTTTTTTTATTGCCTTTTATGTTGTCTAAAATGTCATTCTGTTCATAAAAAATATTTTAGGTCAAAATACATGCCAATTCTTTTGGTATGGTCTGCTTTCAACCAAGTCATGTTAAGTAACTGTGGGGAAAAATATAATTGAAAAATAATTTCAGTTCAGTTACTAATGTTTTCTTTAGTTGGGGTACTTTCAGTTAGCATTATTAGTAAGTGGATGTAGTTTTAGATTTATCTTGTTCTGGAAAAATGAGATCATGTGCAATATGTATCATAGAGAGAAGACACTTGGCATGTCTGTTCTGTGTAGTGGTGTGCAGGAATATTTGTATCATCCCAGAAACAACTAGAGGGAGAGGTGTACAGCTGTACTTTTCAGCTTGCTGTTCAGGATAAATTGTCAGCTCTGCTTAGATGCATAATGCTTCATCATACAATGCAGCAATACCCTTTGTTTCTGTCCTACGTCTGAAAATACATCTTTTGAATTACGTTCAATAACAGTCAGGATTAGGGAAAATTAGAGGTATTTTTTTGTTGTCCTTATTTTCGTGCTGGTTCCTCATCCCTCTGGGGAAAGTTTTGTGAGGCTTGAGTTTTTGAATCCTTAGAAACACAGTGGTGAATATTAACACAGCTTTCAAATACGGTTTGTTCACTTGAGAGGAAAGTTTTCTTCTTGGGTTGGTACAGCAGAGCAAATGAATCGTTATCTCTAATGAAGAAGTGGTGTCCACTTAAAAAGTACTGTCTTATTTTGTTCTCTTCCAAGTGACTGGGAATTCATTGCGTTTTTAGTGCAGGACTGGTCAGCTATGAGCAATAGAAATTCATAAGTGATGTATCTATTCACCTTACAGCAACATAGAATTGAGCCTGCAATGTAGATCGTGTTTCAAATTAACTTGGATAAGTACTTGATGTTCCATACCCCTCAAAATAAGGATTAAATTGGTAACACTGGCCAGAATTGGAATGAACTATTTGTTTATGTTGCAGTAATAAAAACAGTGGAAACCTGCAGCAGCATTTGAAATATGTAATTTCAATGATATGTTCACTTTCACTCTAAACACCTGTTAAAAAGGTAGCAAAGTTAAATATATCCTCTTGTCCGCTTTTCTAAGCTCTTTCTGCTGTACTCCCATACATAGTATATAGGTAGATATAAAAGGCAACAGTTGTTGTGAAAGGATTGTTGCATATGATCATCACGTAGTGTATGAACAATAAATATACTTAAAATGCAGGTGAAAGGCTGAAGTAATTTTCAGATTGTTGTAGATTAACCCCAGCCAGAAGCTAGTCACCATGCAGCCACTCGCTCTCCCTTCCCCTCCACCCCCAAGGGGATGGGGAGGATAATGGGAAAAAAGAACCTCGTGGGTTGAGATAAAGACAGTTTAATAGGCTAACAAAGGAAGATGATGATAATAAATGTCTGTTGTTATATATATGTGATGCATAAATGCAATTGCTCACCACCTGCAAAAAAAACACCTGATGCCCAGACTGTTTCTGAGCAGTGATCCTGCCTCCTGGCTCCCAGTTGTACAGGGAGCGTGACGTGCTATGGTATGGAATATCCCTCTGGCCAGGCTGGGCCAGCTGTCCTGGCTGTGCTCTCCCAGCTTCTTCTGCACCTGGCAGGGCTGGGAACCTGAAAAGTCCTTCACTTAGCGTAGGGACTGCAACTACCTGGCAACAACTGAAAACTTCAGTGTGTTATCAACAGTATTCTCATCCTAAATCCAAACCACAGCATTAACCGGCTACTGGAAAGAAAATTAACTTTGTCCCAGCCAAAACCAGGGCACAGATATGTTGTTTCAATATCCATGTTCTGTCATTCCATATTTTATTTTTTCCATTTTTGGTTTTTGGAAGGTTGCGAACATAAGGAAAAAGTCCAAATAAAACTAAAAAAAAAAAAAGAAAAAAAGGGAACTAAAAACATAAATGGAAACTTCACTGGAAATTCAAGTGAAGGAGCACAGTATTCTCTTCAGCGCAGAGTTAACAAGGTTAATATCCTTGGCTGAGTCATAGATGTCAGCATTTCTGCTTTTTTAGGAATGTCACAGTAAGATAAGCACAGCAATTACTATATCCTGATAGGTTCCATACTTCAAAATAACAGTAATATAATGATGTTAATCAAACATAAGAGCATTAGCAATTAATTATTTCTACATTCCAGAGGTCGTATTTGAAGGCACCCTATGTAGTTATTTAACTTCCTAGTTTCCCTTATATCAATAGTGGGCTGGGGAAACAAAAAATATTTATTTTGTAGTTTAAACATATATAAAAATATCTTTGATAGAAAATAGCACTAAATTCTCAGAAACAACGTGCAAAGTGAGACTACTAGCCAATTTTCAAGATAATTCCTCAAGCTCTACATGTAAAATGTAGACTAAAAATAGAATATCAATTACATCACTACATGCATTACCTATTAAAGTAGTATTCTTATTACTGCATTTATATAAACAAATAGTAGTGTGTGTATAAAATGTTGATTTACATTTAAAATTGTAGTAGTAGTCGATCTGCTATCATAATGAGACAGTTTTTCTCTAACTTGGTGGAAAAAGTTCCATTAACATTGTGAAGTAATATGTTAAGATTAAGGTGCTAATTAAATTTCATTTTCTGTCCCTCATTGTAGATGTTACCTGAAAGTTACTGTTAAAAACAGTGAGAGAAGTAAATAACATACTTCAGTGTGATTATTTTTGGAATACTTCAAATATAGAAATGTGCTTTATGCCCATTTTCAACATAAAGTGGTCAAAATTTAGAATTAAAATTTCCTGCAGGTCTAGTTGTAATTTCTCTACTACAAGAAAACTCAACGCCTCTCCTCTGTCAGAGTTCCAGGCAAATGTTCTCACAAAGATGATATACCTTTTAGGTGGTAACAGACATACATTTTGCCTTATCTGCCTCTTTTCTCAGATGCTCTCCCTCACCGTAGCAGCTAGCACCTTTGAAAGCACCAAGAGCAATTGAAAGGGGTTAATGAGCCACACAGGTATAGTTAGGTTTTACTTTGAAACTTTGATACTGAAACTAAGAATTTCAATTACTGTGACTCAGTTCTGGAGCCAGAGCAAATGCAGGTCATTCAGCGTTTTAAAGTATCAAGCATTTTTAATTAATACTGTACTTGGAGGCTGGTAAAAAATTTCCTGAAATAACGTAACCTAGAAAAACTGCTTCTGTGCATTTTGGAAAAGCACAGCCACAAATAAATAACACTAAGAGATCAGTTGAAGTTGATTAGCTAAATGTAAATGAAGAAAACTGTAAGTGCAAAGCACAAACAGCTGTATTAACATACACAGAGCAGTATCCTTGGTACACATTATGCACTGATCACACCCAATACAAATATTGAAGCACGTGAAATTTTGTAACTAGCTTTTCTCTCTGAAAGGAGTCCCAGATCTATTTTTGATAAATTAGACAATGCTAGCTTAAGCAAAGTAAGTAGCAGGTCTCTGCTTATTTAAATAATTTTGACTGAAATAGGTTTATGTACAGTTATATGAGAACTATAGCCAGCAACATCACCAGGAGCAATAGCTTGTGGTGTAAGGGTGATGGCAATCAGCTGGGCTCAGGCTGGAGGCAGTTGGCAGAAGATGTATGATTGTGTCCTAGCTATAAATATAGGTTATGGTTTTCTTCCAAATTCTTTCTCTTCTCTAACATTGCTTGTAGGCTTCTAAGTTGTTTGATCTAACCTCTGCCTCAGATTTTCCTAGGTGTAATTCACATTTACTTGCATAGGTGGATTTTTCCACGTTTTTGTTTTCTTTGATTAGAAGAAAATGTTAGGTTACATTAATAATACCATGAGATTTTTCTAAAGCTATATGGGAACAGTTGTACACATTCTGCGTTAAAAAGAAAACAAACTGTGTATTAGTCTGTTTTTTGGAAGTAATTTGACTATTTTCCTTGACATTTAAAGGTGTAACTAAAGCATTAGATCTAATATTAATACAAAAATAGGGTGTTTAGAAGAACTACTTCAGACAAAAAAAAAAAAAAATTGCTTTTTTCCAGAGTAGAGAAGATGAACCAAGTGCTGAGATCATGACCTATATAATGCACCTGCATTATATGTTTAATTGACTCTCATGTAACAGTTCTAATCTTCTCTATAGACATTTTTTCTAGGTGATCCATGCAAAAAACTGTGTGAATTATCTTAAGTTGGGTTCTTTTGGTTCGTTGGCTGGTTTTTGGCATGCTTTTTAACATGCTGATTCTGTACTCTAGAAAAAAAATTCTTTTTTAGTTTTCACAGTAGGCAGCAAAATGTGTGTGTGTTCTCCAGCAATTGCTAGGACCTGAAGAGTTGTTAAGATACAATGTCTAAGTAGAATCCAATAATTCCTGTGTTCTCTTCTTGGAGAAAGCAAAGCACATCAAAACAGCTGGAAACAGAAAAACTGGCACTAGAAGATTATATTTGTTCAGTTTGATGGTTAGAGAAAAAGTTATCTCACCAAGCTGGTAATGAAATATAAAATGAAGTGAGACAGCATATTTTTAGATATTATAATGTTATTTAAAAAAAAATAATGTTTCTTTAAGACAGTTATTCTTGTAGAGGCTTGAAAAGGAAAAGAAAGTACAAAATCCAAATCTGGTTTTACTAGTATGATATACCTTAAGGTAGAGTGTACTAGACCCAGTCTAACACCAGAATTGGTCAGAGCAGATAAACAAAAACCCCCTCTGTGTTTGTAGTGACTTTTTTTTTTTATTATGTGTGCTCAAGGTAAGACTTAAGCTGTTTGTATGCGGATTGCTTGTAGGATGAAGTTTGAGTTATGGTCAATACACCTACTTTCCTCCTATTTTCCTAACAGGATTAAGACCCGAGATGAAAAAGTGAGACACCATATAGGGTGTGTGGGTAACTGAGGAGTTTTGAGCCTGAGTGTGGTATCAGGCTCCAAACCAAAAGCCAGTGTAGATCTATTCACAGAAATAAGGATCAAGACAAGTGTGCAGCCAGTCTTCTAAGACTGACAACTTAAAACAATCAGCCTTGAAAAGCAACCTGTAAAGATTTAGATGTAAATAGATCAAAACCTGGATGTCTTACTGATGGTTGTCAATGTATAAAAGAGGAAAAATTTTCATCCTCTGATAATAGGACTGTAAAAAAAAGAAATTCAGTTTTTCATTTTGTATAATTTTACACCTTTATAACTGAGAAGAAAACCTGGCTCAGATTTCTGTTTTTATATCCTCTGGATAAGAATATTACCCAAATCCTCAAAGCTGATGCACATTTTGGTTTCCCCTGAATAGCGGCACTTCTGGCCATCTGTTAGGCTGGCATTATTCCTAGGCAAAAATTGTTGTGCTGGTTTAAAAATGGCATTGAGGACCAACTGGTAGAAAGAAGCAGTTTCCATCTCTTGTCCCTCCTGTTGTAGCCTTTGTCAGATATCTCTCTAAAATTTACTACTTTTTTTTAAGTGTGTCTGATTAACAACAAGGTTACTAGACACAGAAGTTAAATGCCAACGTACCTCTAACCAGCATTAATCTTAGATCTCTATCAATTTAGTTTTTGTCAGATTGCGTCTAAGATTTATAAATAAGTCAAAAAACCCCAAACAAAATAAGAAAACCCAGAGGATTGCATTAAGAAAGATAAAGTGAAAATTAAGGAAAGCACTAAGAATCACATGATGTTTTGTTAACAGTTCGAGTTGTGAGGCAAAATAACTTTTTTCCTCTTTTTCTTTTTTAGTAAATGAACAATTGATTTCATATCAAGCCATTTGTCATGGTTTAAGCCCAGTTAGTAATTAAGCGCCACACAACTGCCTTCTAACCCTTCCTCCCCAAGGGGATGGGGAGGAGAATGGCAAAAAAAAATCATGTGTGGAAATAAAGATAATTTAACAAGATAACAAAGGAAGAGAATAATTATAATAATAAAAATAGTAAAAACAAGTGATGCATAAATGCAATTGCTCACCACATGCAGAAGGAAAAAACTAAACAACAAAGACCAATGCTCAGTCTGTCCCCGAGCAGGGATCCCGCCTCCCAGCTCTCTTCCCCAGTTGTACAGGGAGCGTGACGTGCTATGGTATGGAATATCCCTCTGGCCAGGCTGGGCCAGCTGTCCTGGCTGTGCTCTCCCAGCTTCTGCTGCACCTGGCAGGGCTGGGAACCTGAAAAGTCCTTCACTGAGTGTAGGGACTGCAACTGCCTGGCAACAACTGAAAACATCAGTGTGTTATCAACAGTATTCTCACACTAAATCCAAACCACAGCACTATACCAGCTACTAGAAAGAAAATTAGCTTTATCCCAGCTGAAACCAGGGCACCGTTCTGTGGGAATAATGGCCTGCATTTTTTATTTCTAAGAAAAGCCATTAGCTTTAACAGTGTTCTTCCAGTTCAGCCTTGTATATCACATACAGTATAGGTTCTAAATGAATAAGTACAATGATTATTGAAGCATCCAAAAGAGTTTATTTCTCTGTGATTATCTGGAAAGAGGTATGCAAACAAATTTTCTCCAGAGGTTGCCCTGAAGAAAAATGTTTTTTCTAGACCTGCAGCCTTGCAGCACTTCAGCTATAAAGCTTTCAGCTATTTTAAACACTTCCAGAAATTCTTACTGTTATTCCTTAACATGGGAATCCTTCAAATGGTCATACATGGCATACAGTGCTAAAAATATCAGCGAGGCATCTACTACCTGCCATCTGGCTTAGCACTTAAAAATAATGCACGTCTGCTGCGCACAGAGTCACAGTATGGCCTCAGATCACAGACAGACTGACAGCCTTTAATTCTTCTATAGCGGACACGCTGCCAAAGAAAGTTGTGGGCTGATATTGAAGGAACTGTTGGGAATACAAGCAACAAAACAATGGATGGCTATTGCTGCTGAAGAAGTAATTCCGTTTAAAAAATGTTTCCACTATGAGAAGCTTTTCCTGCTATGAGAGGAAAAATGCAAAACCTCTCCTATCTCCAGCTAGACTAATTTCATGTATATTCCATGGAATTTAATAGTACCTAATGTTTGTTTCGAGACTAATTCACAGCTTTGTCTTCAATTAACGATATGGTCTTGCTAGTCTCTTTGTGCAGGACTTGGCTATACTCTTAACTACTCTATTTGAAGAGTTTTCACTTTCAGTTGCATTGCGTGCGTCTTTTGGGAATGCCTTTATTTTAAACTGTTACGGTTTCCTGGTTTTATTTTTAGAGAGAACTGTTCTGCATTCTTAAAAGTTTCCTTTTCAGACCGCTATGTTTGTTCATTAATGTTTTTAATGTCCCTTGCTGAATTGCTGCTGCACTTTTACTGTCTAATATGCATCAAGCTCTCACAGCTTGGAATTTATCTCACTGTAATGAAAATTTGAGACTGTGACCTAAATTGTAATGATACAAATCATTCTGCTGCTACCTTGTACAAACTGGTGTTAATTGATAGGTTTGTTGGAATTTCTTTAATTGCTTGGGTTATGTAGTTACGACAGACCTTGTGAAATGGCAGTAGGCTAAACAGGCCTGTTAGGAAAATAATTTCATTCTGAATAAAATCAGGCAAACAAATCCCATCCACAGGATATTTTATAGCATGTCATTCAAAAAAAACCCAAAACAAAAAACCCAACCCAGAAACCTGCTCACTACAACTAGCTGTGCCATTGGTTAACTCATAATTATTAAGTAGTTGTCCCATGATATCTTTGAATATCTTTAATTGTCAGGGTTGTTTATTTTGAGGGGTTTTTTGCAGGCAATGAGTTATTTATAAGTACAACTAATTTTTATTTGACATTTGCCTTCACTATTTCTCTCTAGATGTTTTAAAAATCCTTTTTAAAGTAAAAGTGATAGAAATGATCTTCCAGCTGAAAGAAATAATAATTTTCTATCATTTATTTTTAGCCAAGTATGATTAAACATTATGTTTTCCATGAGACCTGCACTAGGACAGGAGGGTTGAAAGTGAAAGTATAAAGGATGGAGTAGAGAGAAACGAAGTCATTGCTAAATTAATGTAATTGTTTTCAGTGATTTTGTGTGGAACCTCAGACTAGAATGTGACCTAGCTGAGAGGACAACTATTGAAGCTAGACACAAATATTGTTTGGTGTAGATATAAAAAAATACCAATACATGTAGGAAGTTCTGTTTGTGAGTTAGCACAAATTCATAGTTCAGGGATCACAATGGGATTAGAATCGGTTCACCCAAATGTAATGGACCATTAGTTCTTGTGGACTGTACTTATGCTAGTGTATGCTTATTTCAAGCATTTGTTATTTCAAAAGAGTCATTATATCACAATGAGCAAGAATTGCAGGATGCTCAGCTTTTCATAGCAGGATATATGGTAACCTAACATGACATACAAAAATGTATGTGCTTTGGAAGATCAGTTTGGCCCTTTTGTGATCAGATATGCTCTCCAAACCAAAAATTAACAGAAGAATTAGTAGAAGTAGATATTTCTTGGAGTGGGAAACTGTCAGAATTGATTCTAGTAATTGCAAAGAAATAAACTCAAGCAGAAAGGGATCAAATAATTTATGCAGAGAGAGACGGCTGTAAGTAATGCACATGTAATGCAAATAAACTATTCCTGGAGCAGAGGAACTGTATTTCTCAACAGCAGCTTGAGGCTGAGAATGCAGAAATAGTTGGTGGTCTAATGATGTTTATAATGTAAACCTTTGTCACTACTGGTGAACCTATTCCTTCAGATGAGAAAGTATTGCTTCCAGTACTCCAGAATAAGTTTTATCTCACCTTCAGTTAGCGAGTAAGCACTTTCCAGCCATTCTTCCATTTACTAGGGCTTCTTCACTGGAAGACAAAAACTTACAGTTAATTCCTAGTTTTAGTGTTTTGAGTTCTGAGAGGCTGAAGGGATTTCAGGTGTTCAATTACTATTTTTATGGAAAAAATTAACTCTGTGCGCATATGGTATATAGGGAGTCTGTGTAGGGAAAGAAGAGAATTAATCTAATCTTACTACCTTGAGTGATTGCACCATCTGCATCTAAATATACAGACAAAAAAGGCTGTGCTTTCTCAGATATAATCCTAACAGGTCAAATTTTTACTGTGTATCGTGTATTTACATGTATATATGTGTATACTTTTATATGCTCCTCAGAATAAGAGCAAAGTAAAGCACTTCAATTTTTTATATGACCAGGAACAGATGATGCATAATTCTAGTCTCCATTCCACTCGGAGGAAAGCTAAGAATGCAGTGAGTTGAGCTTGTCTCTCATGTCTGTATCCTCAGACATCTTGTCATCCAGTGTATCAAAGGCTTCCAAGAGATCTAAAGAAACCAAAAAGGGTCCTGCCTTCTTGACAATTGTAAAAAAAGTAATTGAAGTGTGAGATGACTACTACTGCTGCTGTATGTTACTGTATCTTAAATCTCAATATATAGAGGGAAAAAAAAAATCTCAGGATCCAAGTATAGCCAAAATTATTGAAATACAATCTTATTGATAATTTTCTTATTAAGAGAAGATAAAAGTGAGATTATTGATGTGAAGAGACTCATTATGGCAGCAGGAGGCTAAAAAAAAAAAATCACATGTGAATGAATGCTCTCTTATTTAAGAACGATTGTGTTGATTTAACAAACTCAAAAATTCCCCTCAGGATTCAATATGTATATAATTCTGCTTCTGGGTAGCTGATTTCCTAAATTACTTTTTTTCATTCTTTCCTTCCTTCCTCCTTCCTTCTGTTCTGTTTATCTGTGAAATCTTTTTACATATTAGCATTCTTATCTCCACTGGTTATGTCTATGGATTTCTTTGGCATGTCAAAGGACAAATGAGCTTGAGTTCTTCGAACGCATACTGCAAGAAAGGAACTGATTTACTCTATTGCTCTTGCTCATGTACATTTGTTTTACCTCTAGAATAAAAAAATATTTAGACCGATTTCTTCTACTTTCTCGTGAAGAGTAATATTTGTGTAGGATGATACTGAGAACACATGGCACACCATACCACATAGATTCAAAATGATTACAAAATTTATGTTGAAAATACTTACTAACCTATTGAACAGGAAATGATACAAATACTTGCTAATAATTCTATAGATTTTATAACTTTATATACTTCTAGTATACTGTATTTTAAGCAACCAAACATACTAGAGAGTCGCAATATACTTTTGATGGAGTTTATCTGATTGTGATGTTGAAAATTCCAAAATATTTACCCTATTTGTTTGTTCAATTTGTCCTCCATGGGATTCAAGCTTCAATGAAATCTGTAAAATGGCAGATGCTTGTGTGATGCTGACAATAAAAAAAGTTTCCTTTGAGCACCTGTTTCCAAGAAGCAAGCTAGTGATTTTCCAGGTGTGGTCCCTATCCAGCTAGCAAATATAAAGATAAGTTTAAAAGATAAGATATCCTTTTATGTTTTTAGTGTACATTTATAGAACTTAGTGTCAAAGCTATAAATCCCATATGAGATATACGTTCTGTAACTCTGTACTGGAAGTGTTTCTGGATTTAAATCCAAGTGGGAGATGAGCAAGGCATTTGTAGCTTCTTAAAAACTGTCCCTGGTTTCACAATGACTTTACATCTTCAAATTCAATTTTGAAATGACTGCTGCATTGCTATCTGTCGTCTTTACACAGTACATTTCTGCAACAACAGGAAGCAAGCTGAAATCAGCATTCAGATAGCTTGTTCTCTTATCATCAAAGCGGACTTCATTATAAGACATCCTTGTTTATCTAACTTCTTTCTGTACATACTGTCTGAATGCCGTGTCAGCCTTCTCTGGCTTAGTATGGCTACAATTGCCTGTGGAGAAATGCTCTTTACAAGTAACAGCTTTTTTTTTTTTTTTTTTTTAAATACATATTTATGTGTGTGTGTATATATATAAAAATTATATAGGAGCATATATATAAATATATATTTACATATATTAAAATTTGTGAACATCTCTATTAAAGCAACAAGAGGTAAGAAAAATAAAATTTTATGGAAGGTTGATACTATAGGGGGCTAAACATTATTCTAACTAAAATTTTACTTCCTTCAAACCAACAAAAAGCAGGATGGTGAGCTCTTTTTCCTTCCTAGCCTTTTTTCCCCTGCTACTCACCCTCTCCAGCCATGCTGTGGCCAGGGCTGTAAAGACGACAGCTGTCAGAGAAGCGAGGCGGATGTCTCAGTACTTTCATGTTTCAACTCATTTTTATGGTGACATACCATTCAGTGGCATGTGAAAGATGGAGTTTATTTTGCTTTCTCAAAAAGATCTTGGAGATCCATATGTACTGTACAGTTCAGAGTCTTCTTTCAGACTTAACTTAGTTTATGTTGATCATCATTAGCGTTGCACAATAATTTCTAATGATGTGGCTAATAGAAATGAAAATTATTTGTGGTGAGTGTCTCAGTTCTAATTGAATCTCTGTCTCGAAAACACACTTGTGTTTGCTGTTGGAAGAAGTTCCATATTAGTTATCCAAAACCTAGGAAAAAGGACTTGACCTGCAGTGTGAGAGCTGTAGGACAAGGCTGCTGCTCTGAGCCAGGCGGGCAGGAGCTGTAAGGGTGAGACACCAGACCCAAGGACCTGCTGTCTGTCCTCACGCTTATATGGAACTCCTCCTCCGCTTTTTCATCAATGCACTTCTAAAGTCCCTGCGTTTTCCTCATGGCAGGGTTTGTTACTGCATTGGAAATACTCTTCCTGTTCAGCTCTAGTCTTCATTCTTTCTCATGCTCACACCTATGGAATTTCAAATTTCCTGAAGCTATGGAGGAGTAACAGAGGAGGGAGGAGTGGACTGAGCATATATTTTACTTTCTTCATTATTGACCCTTATACTTCTTCGTGATTTGTGAGTCCTTCAGTAGCTATTGGTACAGCATGTGTTCCCATGGATCTAACTCAGCTGTACTCCATGAGCAGAGACACAGATTTTCTCTTTGTACATGGTAACAGAAGACCTGTAACAAAATCATGCTTATAATGAATGCTGAAAAGAGTTATTCTTAAGTACATATATAGCCAGAGTTTTGGCACATTTTAGAAGCTCTGTAAATGCATGGCATATTTTGGAAAAACACACAACCATTGATTAGTTTATATTTTCCATTGTTTTGCTCAAGTTTTCATAATACTAATGTAAAAGAAACAAGAAAGCAACCAGCAAAAAAACCCGTACTCATAAGAAGACTGAGAGAGTCTTAGAGAAAAGCATCGTTATTATTTTTTTCGTCATTGCTGAGGATCACATGAACTGCAAATCGTTCAGGTGCTATAATCCTATTTTTGCTTTGAAAAGCTATGTAAAGAGATATGTAACGTTACACTTCTACAGCTCATGAAAGTCTTTTTCTGTACTCATGCTAAGAAAGTTTTCCCAGTACTTTTCCCAGCATTCTCAATGAGGCATTTGAACACTAGTGAAGGGAAGAAACTGTCATTGTTGCTGCATTAAAAAAAGACTAAGATTTTTCCTTAATGTAATGCAGACTTTGGAAATGCATTGGGTATTTGGAACTGTGGAATTTCCATTCTCAGGAACTTTACCATTCTGGGTTATAAGGAGCTGTAATTAGACACTTTAGATTTTCAAAGTAATTTCAAGAGAATGGTTTTTAAAACCTCTCATATCAAAGTCTAGGATTAACCATGGAATAAATCTTTCTCTCAGAGATTATAAAATGCAATAGAAATAATCAGCATGTCAAGAGAAACAAACCTGTCACGTTACATAAGAAAATTACTTTTACATTACTGAAGGATGCTGAAAAACAAGTAGCCCCTATTGGATCTGTGATTTTTTTTTTTGAGTGATAAAGACCAAAAGATTATATTTTTGTATTATACATCAAAAGAAGTTGAGAGAGAAGGAGAAACTAGATATAGGTTTATGCTTGTCAGTGTGGTGAAGCTAAAGCATCCATTTTAAATCACAGTAAAAACACCTTTTCCTAGATAAATGCAGGGCTTCGTTCTGAGAGGTGGTGGATGGTGGTACCACCAACTCTCCCTGGAGGAGGTGGCACCTCATGATGGAGGACTGAATGTGTGATAAAATGAAAAGGGGTGGTCCCCGCAGACATTTAGTTTACATTCATTAAAGAGAAATATGATACATATTTTCATTAAAAGACAAGGGAATAGATAGATCAAAGTTATTTATACAAAATATATCATGAATATCATCCTTTTCCCACAGTGTGAAAGGAACTGAAAACAATGCTGTCTCTTTCTCGCTCCTCTACAACTGCTTCTACAATATGAAAGCTTTGTGGCAGATACTGTGTTTTCATTTTTGGACAGTAGATAGATACCAGTGAAGACTAGGACTGTCTTGTTCTGTGACTGGTACTGTAAGGCAAATGTTGTATTTAATACTTCAAGTTATTACTTGTGCAAGTCATCCATACAGAACTTGCAGAGGTATTACATTTCACTTTTGATAGGAAAGAAGAAAGTTTATTTCAGCCTGGCTAATTTCTGTAAGTACTTACATTTTTCAGCCACAATCTTGTTCCATGAGTGGTGTTGCTCTGGTTAAAATCTGTTTGTTGTGAGTGAAGACATAACAGTAAGATGTCCAGGTTTCTTCATTCAGAAAGGCATAGGAATTGTATTAGAAGTTCCCCAGATTCACTAAAACGCCATAACCTGAGGAGTACTAGATTTTGCTTGGGCATTACAACCCCTGTGATGCAATAGTTCCTATGTTCTACTTTTGAGCACAGACAGAGGCGATACAAGATGCAGGCAGGTACTTTTTGATTTCTGCACCAGCAGAAATTGATTCATACAAATATCAATTTTTTAATACTGTACTAACTATAGGCATGTCACCTTAAGTACAATCCTGGAAAAAATACAGCCAACTTTATAAAAGAAACTGATGAGATCAACTGCAAGACAGTATGGTACGTGACCAGATACTTCTTTCTAGTCTGGAAGAGGCACCCTGTTCTGCGCTGTTGGGGAGAACTTCTGAGGCCTTCGGTTCCCAGGTGTCTCAGCTTAATTTGTTTATTATAGCAGCCTGAAATTATGTTTAAAATCACGTTGGCTCCAAACAGTCCAAAATACTTAGAGGTAAGAAAACAAATTTAACTGTATAATAACTGTAGTCTTGAAGCACAAACTGAGTTTGTGCTGTTGAGTTCTCATCTCTTATGTGTGACGGGCAGAATGGCAGCCAAAGATATGACTAAGGTACAAGATTAGTATAGTCGTAACAGCATAAAACTCTACACAAGCTACAAAATTTCAAGGGGATGTGTAGCAGTCTGCCCTGCGCTGCCCTCTTGCTGCTTGCATCCAAGGCTATTCCTGCTATGCTGTGCTGGGTACTTAGGTGTGTTCTGAAATTCCAGTCTGGCTGCAATACAGATAAACCTATTGCCTGTGCAGGGCTATGGCAAGCAAAGCCAAATGATGTGATTGGGTTTTTAGAAAGCTGTTTTAATTTGTGTGATTGAATAACCATTCTGAAGTAGCTTCTGTGTGAAGCATGATAATCAGAGGCTTGCCAGGAGGTTGCCTTCAGACATCCAATTCTAATTCCATTTTGGGAATGCTTCATTCTAAGAGGTCCAGGAGAACTTTTGTAATCAAGGCAACCTCAAAATCATGATGTAGATGACTTAATGAAGTATGCAAAGGCAATAAAATACAACTGTCATCTTTGTAAAAGATTTTGAGGTATTAATCTTTTTTAAAAATGAGAAGTTAACTATTGTTATTTGTCATAACAAAATCTAACATGAGACATATACAAGAGAATTCTGTTACTGCTATTTCACTGTACTCAAATCTTGACCCAAAATCTCAGGAGAAACCCATCACAAAATCTAGAACCCATAAAATAATTCTGCTAAATTGCAAATTGTTGGGTCTAGAGTGAAGAAAGAATTACAGAGATCATTCACCTCTTTGAACTAGCAATTACTCCTGAAATTTTTCCTACTAAACCTTTTTTTCCTCTATTATCTCTAAGGTAGTGGTAGATTTCTTAAAAAATAGATATCCTTACCTGTTTTAGAGTGGTAATGTGAAATAATTAGATTGCCCAAATTCAAGTAGTTAAACTCCCTTTACTTGAGTTTGTCTTTGGCTGAAAAAGTGCATGTTTGGACACATCAGCCTTTTTCTTCCTCTTTCACCTGGCTGTATTTTGATGCTACTATACTTGAGCTGTTCTCCATGAAATATGCTACCATTCCCTCTCAAAACAGCTGCCAAAGTTTCTTTCAGCAGGCTCCTAAGTGACTATTTCAGGCAGATGCACATTCCTTGTTTTGTGGCTTGGAGACTACAATTCTTGCAGCCACTTGTTTCTGTAAAGGAGCTCAAAGACTTTTTACAACAATATTGGATGGAGAACAGTTATTCCCAATAGCTTGAAAGCAATTTCTGGCATGAGAATAAAAGAGGCCTGTATAATGTGAAATTTCTAAAGTGGAATTGGTGAATGTATATTAATGTTACTATACTAATACAGTATGCTAATGTTATTCATAGATACGAATGTGATGGCGTGTTACGTAGAGTTAGCCCACAAGAGATGCAGGAGGAAATTTTAATTACTCTTGAGAAATCAAGTATTTCATGGAAACTAAGCTTATTCAAGACAGAATTATTGAATTTCTCTTTTTGATTGCATTGTGTGAGGCTTACCTGTAACTGTTTGGTCTGTAAATTAGTTGTAGATATGTCAAAGCTAACCTCTTATTTAAATGGGTCAAAAAAAGTATGTGTTTGTTTACTGACATGCAGGATTTTTTCATTAGAGTGCTTGGTAAAAGGAGTGTAGATTAACTCATGATTTCCATTTCAATGTAGCAATACAGAAGTATGTTTGTTGGTTTTGTCCTTTGTGTTTCCCTAACGATATTCTGTAAGGGTAATCTTTCACCCTAAACTATGCTGCACACAAGAATTCATTTGACAGTTATTACAATGATCCCTCCAAATGTATGTCTCTTATTAGAACTGCAGATTTCCAGGGCTGGCTTTGCTACAGTAAATTCATGCATAATTTTGGTCAATACTCCCAGGATTTTTGACTGATAAAAAATGATACTTCACGTCTGATTGCATATTGCAAAAATACTTTGTTTTCTATGTACTTATTCTCAAATTGTCCTAATCTTGATTTAGACTTTAGTTTCTGATGTGTAATGTAGATATTATGTGTGCACATCTTTTCTATTTAGGGACCAGGTTCTATTAAGAGCAGTAACCCTTCTATTCATGTATCAGGTATCAGTTATGTATCACTTGTGATACTCATCACGTATCACTCAGGCATCGTGCATCAGTCAGATATATGAAACACAAAACTGGGTTGAGATATGTGTAACTATATCTTTTTTATTATTATTTAGTTGGATGATTTTTAAATACTTGGCTGGAATTACTTTGCCTTTCATTTAGTCCTAATTCTAGTTTGCAGTATTTTTTCTCTTCTTTCTCTCCTGGCATTCTGATATTTCACAGTAGGAATACTGGAGAAAAGAAAAAGGCCTGGTTTTGTTGTGGTTTAACCCCAGCCAGCAGCTCAGCCCCACGCAGCCGCTTGCTCACTCCCCCTCCCGGCAGGATGGGGGGGAGAATTGGAAGGGTAAAAGTGGGAAAAATAGTGGGTTGAGATAAAGGTAGTTTAATAGATAAAGCAAAGGCTGTGCACACAAGCAAAGCAAAGCAAGGAATTCATTCCCCACTTCCCATGGGCAGGCAGGTGTTCAGCCATCTCCAGGAAAGCAGGGCTCCATCACGCATAACGGTGACTTGGGAAGACAAATGCTGTCACTCCAAACGTCCTCCCCTTCTTCCTTCTTCCCCCAGCTTTATCTGCTGAGCATGACGTCGTATGGTATGGGATATCCCTTTGGTCAGTTGGGGTCAGCTGTCCCAGCTGTGTCCCCTCCCAACTCCATGTGCACCCCCAGCCCCCTCGCTGGTGGGGTGGGGTGAGAGGCAGCAAAGCCCTTGGCTCTGTGTCAGCACTGCTCAGCAGCAACTAAAACATCCCTGTGTTGTCAACACTGTTTCCAGCACAAATCCAAACCATAGCCCCGTACTAGCTACTGTGAGGAAAATTAACTCTATCCCAGCCAAAACCAGCGTAGGTTTATATAGTTTTATAAGAATTATCTCTTCAGGCTTGACTGACATACTCATCCAAAATAAGAAAATATTTTACCTTATTAGAGATTATTTACCTATCAAAGATTATATTTTAAAATGCACAAGGGAATTTACTTCATTTTGGCCTAATGGGACAGAAATGAAGTGACTCCTAAAAAGTATCTTATTGATTTGAACAGTTGTGTAGCTATAATAGTGTAGAAAATACTACATCATAAAATGTATTATGTCTCCACAGAAAAGAAGTTGCACTGGAATCTCTGAACTAGTAAAGAGAGTTCATTAGAAATAATGGACAGTTTTCCCCAAAAGTCTGACTCTCCTGATTAGTTTTGTTACTTTCTATATATTGGTGCTGCCTCAAAGATATGAATTACTGGGACTTCATAACAGATAGAATCTAGATTTTTATAGCTTCCAATAAAAAATTTCTATCTTCTGCAGTCTGGCATGGCTGTGAATAATAAATGTTGAATTCTATATACAAAGCTTCAAAATGATGTTTTAAAAGTGCTAATCTGATTTCATTAGTATTAAGGAAACATTTGAAAATTTTACAAACGTACTTGGAGGCTTCTCAGGATTCCAAAGTAGTTTTAGTGTAAGAACACATAATAACGTTGCTCTTTGTGATGTGGTGCTACCAACAATGAAGGTATCTTGTAAGATGCATTGGTGCACTAATGGTATCTTATGCCTCTAGAAATAGTAGCAGAGTGTTGCTTTTAAGGAGAGCAGAGTTTTCCTGAGCTAGGGTACAGGAAAACTTTCAATTCATTGAATGGGGAACATGTCAGTACAGCCCTTTCCTAACCTCTCCTGTCTTATTTATAAATTTTTGAGACAAAAAATTAAGAGCAGCCTTATGCTTCCACATTTTTTTGCTTCGTCTAATAATTTATTTTTTTGAGGTAGTGAGAGAGACGTTTTTGTTTTCATTCTAAAGCATTGGCAAATATACTAGTCATCTTTAATTGTTATTTTCTAGCAAATATTTAAAGGACCAGCAAATTCAAAAATACCAAAGATAAAGGAAGACTCACAGTCCAACCCAATATAAATCGCAGCTCATATCTAGAAGTAGGGAGCAATCATTAACAGGTCTATTGAATACACTACTCTAAAGGTGTATTTTTAATCTTCGAGTTCATTCAAAAAATCAAATATTAAGAGTAACTGAAACCAGTCTGTCTGGTCTTTGCATTGTTCTGAGTAAGAGCGTAGTCACCAACTTGCCAAAAAAATCAATTATTAGAAAATAAAACTAAATTTATTTTAGAAAAAAAATAGAGTTTAACAATAATTTATTTGGTACTTGATAAATTGCTCTATCGCACAAATTTAAGCAATTAATAAAAAGACGTAGATTGACTCCTGGTGGGTTTTTTTGTTGGGTGGTTGTTTTTTGGGTTTTGTTTTGTTTTCTTTGTTTTTAACCTAGAAAATGCTTATTTGCACTGATCTGGAAATAAAAGTAAGCTGTTTAGGGAAAGCGAAGCAGTCTAATTTCAGGCTGAAGAGATTATTCTGAGCATTTTATGTATCAGTTAAACTCCAGTAGAGGCATAATGAGTTCCACTGCATATTACAATGAAGGGTTTAGCTAATCAGACAGAATAAACTGATAATAAAGTTATGCCTTAAATAGTCTGCCTCATATCCTGTGTAATGAATTTAATGTGAGTTATAAAAGAAGTTAGTGAAGGAAGGAAATCAGGATCAACAATTAATCAATAGTAAATGCAGATAAGTGCGTAGTAGATGGCTTCTGACTCTGTTGGGACTGATTTGCGTTGCTTTCCTTGGTTACTTCACTGCCGCTGGACTAATCTTCATCAATGTTTGTTTACTTATCCACTAGAGAAATGCACTTGTTTTT